>NC_143510.1:86602180-86902180 GCF_031878675.1 Megascapheus bottae
CAATCCAGAGTCTGTGCTGCTACCCAAAAGCAAAGCAAGATCTGGGCAAAGGGAACACACTCAGACTCAGGGAACACAAGTGACAGCTTCCTCTTGTCCTGAGTTCTCTCCAAGCTGGGGTTTACAAAACGTCCCAGGAGGTAAATGCCTGAGTTTCAGGGTAGCAAACATAGCATGCTGCTGCCAGCATGGAATTTAGTTTTCTAAACATGTCAGCACGCATAGCCATGATCACAGATGTCCCCAAGTCACATCCTCAAGATTGCCTGCTGATCCTTTAGGTAGATTCTTAAGAGCAGTGACAGTGAAAGGGTGCAGCTCTCCTGGGGAAGCCAGCAGATCTGACAGTTGTCTCTTAGAAAGACCCATCCAAGCCCTAAGCCTGATATATTTCAGGGGAAAGGAAGATTTTAGCAGATGAAAGTAAGAGCCCTCACTCCAGTGTCAAGCCCTTAGGAAAGAAAAGAAGGGAAAACAAGCAGAAAGAGGCAGGTCAGAAGTTCATGTGAAGATGCAGGCAGAAAAATGGAGTGGTGTTTCCACGAGGAGTCGCCAGACCCTGGAGAAGACAAAGAAAAATGAGCCACTAGAGAACTTCACAAGGGACATGCCACCCTGCTGCTATGGTTCTGATACAGGATTTCTGACCTCCAGCACCATGACAGGAAGATACCAGCTAGTTTATGGGGATTTGTTGGGGCAGCTCCTGGAAATGGATATAACAACAATGATGATAATTCATTAGAAAATGAATATAATTTCAGTATTACATGCAAAGTCCTCAGAGCTCACCAAAGGTCACTGTGGTCAGGTCTGGCTCTTTTATCCGCCTCACCAAACTCATGTATATGCACAAATAAGTATGACAGCTGGCCTGCCTGCCATCTCCCCCAGACTCCTCACTTTCCCATTCACTTTTTCTCTTTCCTTCTATTTTTCCTTCCTTCCTTTCTTTCTCCACTTTCCTACTTCCCTACTTTCTTTTCTTTCTTTCTTTCTTTCTTTCTTTCTTTCTTTCTTTCTTTCTTTCTTTCTTTCTTTCTCTTTGTCTCTCTTGCTCTCCTCTCCCTCTCTTCTTCCATCTCCCTCTCATTTTCTCTGTTTCTGCACACAAAGAATAATGATACTACTGCACTGTAAAATGTCATTATCAGAAATACTTGCATTTGCTGCATAAGTAACCTTCAGCTTCAAAATCATTTGGCTATAATTGCCTTTTTGTGTGTGTGGCCCAGTACTGAGATTTCAACTCAGGGCTTGGTGGCTATCTCTTCGCTTCCTTCAAATCTGGTGCTCTATCACTTGAGCAACACCTCTTCTTGTGGCTTTTTGCTGATTAATTGGAGATAAGAGTCTCATAGGCTTTTCTGCCCAATTTGGCTTCAGAACATGATCCTCACATCTTAGTATTCTGAGTAGCTAGGATTACAGTTTGTAATCCTAGCCCTACTTCCAATTGCTTCTGATATGATAAATTATGTCCTTGAGTTGTGATTTTTCTTTAAACTACACATTAGGCACCTAGGTACACATAAATGCACTCTCAGAGAGATCACCTTCAGCTGTTCAAATCAAGTCCAGTCAAGTTACTAAATGCTCAGAATCTCAGTTCTGATGTTTTTACAATAGACATAATAATACCACAAGTATCTAGCTTTACAAATTTGAGGACAATAATTCATATAGGGCTTTGTAAATAGTTGTGATTATTTCTCATTCAGAAGGCACAGAAACGTTATAGCCATAGAAACAGTAACCCCTTCAAGTATTTATGTCATTTATTTAAAAAAAATTAGGATACAGACTCTGGAGCAAGTATTTCTGTTTGTGGCTACAATGAAATACTAGAGACTGAATTTATACTCTCATCTTAAACAAAGTGGAAACCAGACCAATTCCGTTAGATATCAGCTTTCAGCCATTACACCACAGGCACTTCAGGGCTGTTGTCCCTACAGAAAGCAAGCAAGTGAAATTGCCCCTATGATTATCCGGGCTTACTGCCTGGAGGCAGTTTCCAAGCAGGGGGGCAGTGGGGGAGAATCCATGCAGAGCACATTCATCTTGCTGAAATTCAAGGGAGTGGTGGTGGCTGGAATTTATAGAGACTGAGTGTAGGAAAAGATAGGTCTGAAGGGAAAAAGAACTCTGCAAAGACAGATTTGACTATACATGAAAAGGAATTTCTCAAGGCAAGGGAAAAACCATTAAAAGAAAAAAAAAACATGTCTTCACAATCTATGGAACTGACACAATGATGTGGAAAGCTTGTATTCTCTCACCCATTAGATCCTGGATTGGCGGGGGGGAAGGTACCCAACACTTAGAAGTTGGAATCAGTTATTCCTGGCCTAAAGCATGCTCTCCATCCAGGATGTTCTATTTTGCTTTGGGTATTTTCCCAACTTCAGAACTAAATTCTCAGAAGCCCCTCAGTCCCAGCTGCTTTTAGACTGGAAGTCTCATGTTTTAAGAACTTCCTTAGTCCCCGGAAGACTAGAATGATGTCTCATTCTGTCTAGCCCAAGAAAAGCTTAAAAGCAAGTCTTACACAGACTAACTTGACTCCAAATAATTGCACGAAAGAATCAAGTACATCACTCTTTAAAGGAATGCAACAAAATCCAGGATTCCACGAATAATGAAAG
The DNA here is from genome assembly GCF_031878675.1 of Megascapheus bottae. Classification (NCBI taxonomy): domain Eukaryota; kingdom Metazoa; phylum Chordata; class Mammalia; order Rodentia; family Geomyidae; genus Megascapheus; species Megascapheus bottae. Next base: position 86,604,829 of record NC_143510.1, read on the forward strand.
GACTATGACATTTGATCATAAATTACTAGACATGGAAGGAAGCAGAAAAATATGACTCCAACTGAGGAGATCTGTGTATCAATAGGAACAGATGTATACATGAGAGGGATAATGGAAATAGAATAAATGGAGTTAAAACAATTATTACCAACATATCCCATATTCTCAAGAACATAAAAGAGAGGAAGGGGGAAAACGCAGTCATAAAACTCAATGCATAGCTTACAAAATTGAGCATTGAGAGAAGGTATAGGGTTGGAAGGGATAAGGAGAATGATAAAAGAGGTGATATTAATCAAAATGCAGTATATTCAGAAACTAGGTTGTTGAATAGCCACTTTTGTACAATTGCTTAAAGATAATCTTAAAAAGCAAAAAAAGAACATAGAAATATTAACACAATGAAAAAAGAAAAATATATTTAACACATGGAAAATGGACCTTCCAGAGGTAAAAATGAGAACAACTAAAAGAGAAAATTCACTGATAACAGATTCAAAGAAAATGGTAGTGAACTTGAAGAGAAAGCAATATGCTGAGACAATATGTGTCAAAGAAAAATCTAGAGAAACTTTCTTTCTTTTTTTTTAACTAGTCCTGGGGCTGCAACTCAGGGCTTGTCCTTGGGCTTTCTCAAGGATTAGCACTCTACCATTTGAGCCACAGCACCACTTCTGGCCTTTTCTGTATATGTGGTACCAAGGAATTGAACACAGGGCTTAGTGCATGCTAGGTAAGCTCTCTACCACTAGACCACACTATCAGCCCCTCCTTCACAATTTTTAAAGAAAAAAATATACACATATACGTACATGCAGTATGACATAATCCCTTGAGAGAATACTTCTTGTGCAGCTTAACAAATTGCCATAGGCCTAATGGCTTCAAACAGCACCTGTCTGCTATCTCACAGTTCTGTACGTCAGACGTCTAGATACGATTTCATTGTTTATTGGGAGGCTCTAGAGGCAGCCTGCTTCCAGGTTAATTCAGGCTGCTGACAGAACTCTGTTCTTTGCACTTGCAACCTTAAGTCCCATCTTCTGTGGCGACGGGCTTCTCGGGACTATTTTCCTTCCCATGCTGTCACAGGCTCCATCTTCAAAATTCTAAACTTCCGAGATTTTTTTTCCCATTCTGTTACATCATCATGTGCACATTTTTTTTTCTTTTTTGCCAGTCCTGGGGCTTAACCTTAGGGCCTGAGCACTGTCCTTGGGCTTTCTCAAGCCTAGAACTCTACCACTGGAGCCACAACACCACTTCTGACTTTTTCTATGTATGTGGTACCAAGGAATCTAATCTGGGTCTTCATGCATGTTAGGCAAACACTCTGCCACTAGGTCAAATTCCCGGCTCCACACTCTTTTTTAAGGACTTAGAGTCACACTAAGACAAAAGATATTTTCTTTTTACATATATTTTTATTGTAATTAATAGAAGGGTTACATTATATTCACCAGATAGAAGGTGCATTACTTCATATACATTGATATCCTTTCTCATGTCTTGGTCCCCATTTCCCTCCCCCCACCCCCACCACTCACCTTTTTTTTCCCCCTTCCCTATCCTATTTCAAATAACCAAATACGCATATATACAATATATCAGATAAAAAGGTAAAATACTCTAACAATATGAGATAACCAAGGGACAGCAAAAGAGATGAGAGATAACATAATACATTAAGGACAACAATCACTCATTATATGGCTTTTGTTTCTATATCCTATAGGTCCTTTCATTTGGTGTCATACTATATGGCCTTATATATCTAGGTTTTGCTCTATTGCAAATCTCTGCTATGAGAGCCCAAGGTTTCTACTGATTATGACAAATGAGGGAATCCATTGAGCCTATGTTCCTTTGAGTATGGCTTACTCCACTTAATATGATTTTTCTAAGTGACAAAGGGTATTTTCTAGGGAACTTCTTGCCTCAGGTCCAGAACTGTAATCATTTCTGGGAAGTCTCTCGAGTAATCTTTTATAGGTCCTAGGTATTAGGAGATAGATGTCTTCAGGAGAGCTAAACAGTAGCCTGCAGAGGAGAAGGAGAAGGAGGAAGAGGAGGAGGAGGAGGAGGAGGAGGAGGAGGAGGAGGAGGAGGAGGAGGGAGGAGGGAGGAGGGATAGTGGGGGGAAGGAAGAGGATTTGATTTCCAAGAACAAGCATTTATGCAGCACTTTTAGGCTCTGTTATAAAGATAGGTATGATTAGAATCGTATTTGCTAAGAAAATCTCCTCTATAGACCCCTGGATCCAACGATATAAACACCTGTTGCTAAGTAAGCTCATATTCAGTTCTAAGAGTACACATTGGCATGTGCGTGCACATGCTCGCTCGCTCTCTCTCTCTCTCTCTCTCTCTCTGTCTCTCTCTCTCTGTCTCTCTCTCTGTCTCTCTCTCTCTGTCTCTGTCTCTCTCTCTGTCTCTCTCTCTGTCTCTCTCTCTGTCTCTCTCTCTGTCTCTCTCTCTCTCTCTCTCACACACACACACACACACACACACACACACACACCAATAGAGATGGAAAACATTCTGTATCCTGCAGGGCCTTTGGCCACATTCTCACTAGCACTGGCACCTAGCAAGCAAGCATGTCATGCCAAGCAGATACTATTGTTGAAAGCATAGGGAATCCATGGCTAGTTGGCTGTGTTTGCGATGATAATAATGTTGATGACAGCGTGGAAAATGGGTGATTACAATCCTCCTTGCAATACTAAGCTGAAGGATGTTATTAGTCTGACAGATCAATGGGAAAGAAACTGAAATTAAGGCTTGGAACTGGATGACTGACTGGAATGTACACAAGAAACCAAGAATGTGTGGGAACGTGAAGGTAACAGTTATCAGCCTTGACCGTGAAGCCTGAAGGAAGCTTTCCACACAAAGAGATGTTGTCCAGAGTTCCTGAGAGAGGCAAGATGCTGGCAGACAGATGGGTCTGGAATCCAAGGGTGACTGATAAGATATGAGAAATTCCTGCCTGTTGGTGAAGACATATCTGGGGCAGACTGTACCCACAGATACCCTTAGAGTGTGTCCTTGCATGCGGCCTTAGACACTCATATTTTGCAGGGGAGATAGAGGCAGACAGACACTACACTCTTAGGAGTGAGAAATCCATCATGTATAGGGCATGTCTTCATGCTAGAATGCCTGTACTCCTGTCGCTTTTCTGACCACACCTCGTAAACAGGAATTGCTGTCTCCTAACTCAGGCCACGTAGCCATATTTGCAAGTGGACAGAGCCATTGCTGGGTATGTTCTGGGTTTGAACATTTTGCAGCTTAGTGTCTGTGGATTGGGGTGGTCATTGTGTTAACTTGCCTGCTGCTTTCTAGCTCCTTAAAGGCACTAAACATAGCAACCACCTTTTCTTTCTGAAGCCCTCTCTTCTAGTCCATTGTGAACTCCAATTCCCATGAGTCTCTGCTTCCCAGGACGCCTGGATGCCCTGCTCTCTCCTTTCATGCTTGAACTTGCTGTGCTCTGTGACTGATAGCAGCAGTCACTTAGCTAAATGGCAGCATCAACAATGGAGGTAGCTTCAAGGGAGAGTTAGAAAGCCTCATGGCTTGTGTCTGAGGCCTGAGGGATTCGGCCCAGCTGCCCACTAAGAAGTTTGTAAGGCAGGCAGTGAGCCTGGACCAGCTCGCACTCTTATTTGTTTTTATCCTTGTGTTTCCAGCTACCTTAGGAACCTGGGTTCAGGGAAGTAGGAGAAATGGTAGATTGTCAAGATAGGATGAGAGCTTTCCTGAGTTGTCCAACAAAGTTATCATAAGGAGTCCATCCTAATCCTTAGCAGGCTGGAAGATTTACGCTCAGGGATGACCCTGTGTATGGCACTCCATGTAAACAAAGGTGCATTCTGCAAATGCTGTGGCTTTCTCCCCTTCGGAAGTTCCCTCACAGCCAAAGATACTCATTGAACAGATAAACAATAAGCAGAATGTCAGCCATTACCATCTCCAGTGACCCATCAACCTCCAAGCTACTCACACTTCTGCTCAGTGGCACCCCCTCAAAGGTGCCCTCCCTGAAAAGTGCCCTGCCACCTTCCATGTGCCATTTCCTCCCTTCAACTTTCCCCATAAATACTTATATCCATCTCAATTAATTGTCTCCCTCTCCCGCTAGAACAGAAACTCTGTAGTGCAGAGACGGTGAACCTGGCACCTAAGACAATGCCTGCTGGGCAGCAGCTGAAACTCCATAGATGCCATGGAACATACACAAGCCAATTTGGCAGATCTTAGATCTCAGAGATAGAAGAGGGTAAAGTGACTTGGCTCTAAACTCCACCTTGGTAATTATGTCAGCAGAGACCTAAACCTAGATGCCCCTACACAGGCACCAGCTGTAGTTATCTAAGGTAACTTTTGTTCGAATACATACAACCTGGTCATCTAAAGGGGTCTCCCATGGCCTCTGGCATTGCTGTGGCCTGTCATGCCCCTTGGATTACACATTCCAGCACATCTGCAAAGCCCCAGGGCCTGCCCTCTTTCCTTCCTTCCTGCTGGCAGGCCGCCCAAGGCCTATAGTCGGCAGCACTGCTTCAGGTTTATTTGCCACTGCTGGCTATATTTTTAGCTTCCAGAGCCTAGGGGCTCTAAGACTTCATCAGCTGAGCTCTTTTCCACCAGCTCAGCCTCACCTTCCAGACAAAAGAGGCTTTGAAAGCCTGCAGGCTCACTCAGCAGTCTTTCCAGATGAGCAGACTTCACCCAGGAGCAAGGCCTGGCATCTGAAGGAAGGCTCAGGTCACTGGGTCCAGGGTGATTCCCAGACAAAAAGCCTGCCTGCCATGTAGTTACTATGGATGGTGCAAAGGTCTACCAGGAAACCATCATATCCCAGTGAGTGTGATTGTCAAGGGTGGGGGTGGAGGGGAAGAGAATATATATAAATGAATGTTGAATACATGCAGGGGCGACAACTGCAGGAGGGAGAAATATGTAAAAAAAAAACCCAAATGAACATAAAAACATAGGAAAAATGAAAATGAGAACACCTACATTCCTAAATGTTCAAGTCATGGAATATTCAATACTAGGTGGAGTTTGCCACATTAGATATAGGAAAACATAATAACAATCAACCACAGTGACTTGTAGTTAACAAAATGTGTGGTTTCACTCACAGCTATCTCTTTTGCCATCTGCCGAACTTTCTAAGGTGGAGAGATCTAGAAGAAATGATTCCCCTGCAATGCGTGGAGCATGGTAACTGCCATTTAGCCCAAAGAAGAACAGTTACTAGCCCTCCAGCATCTACTGCTCATTGCCAAGGCGGGTTCAAAGTGTTCAAACACTACTCTGCAGAATGTTCAGGAAAGAGGGTGAGAAACCCCTCAGCTCTCCTGAAGGATGGATTGTTCTAGGCACTCAGGTTGGGAGTGAAATGCAATGTTTGGGGGTAAAGCTCAGTAGTGTTGCTGATGGGCAGAGAAACTGCAAGAAGAATGCTGGAACACTGGAAGAAGGCTCTACTAAGGTGAGACAAGACAAGAGACTCAGCAAGGGCCAGGCCATACAGATTATACCCATTCAGATCAGAGTGAAGGGAGTTAGGGAAAGAGAGGGAAACTGTTAAGTAGATAAGGGCTTTTTTTTTTAATAGCACACATAATACATGGCAGATGAAAAGTGACCCCTCATGGAATTCCTTCTTCCCATCATGCCCTGGGTTCCCACAATGCCCTACATTCCTACTCAACCAATAAAAAGACCTAGGAGACAAGAACTTCATCCTTTCAATCTCTGAGAAATTCAACTGTTCTACCTTGTCTTTAATTTTTTATTGCCATTTTAAAAGTTCAAAATTGGGGCCAGGAGTTTGGCCTAGTGGTTTAGTGCTTGCCTAGCATGCATGAAGACCTGGGTTCAATACCACACACATAGAAAAAGCCATAAGTGGTGCTGTAGCTCAAGTGGTAGAGTCCTAGCCTTGAGAAAAGTCCAAGGACAGTGCTCCAGCCCTGAGTTCAAGCCTTAAGACTGGGGAAAAAAGTCCAAAATCATTTTCCAAGTTGTAGAAAAGCAAAAGGCCCTTCAATAGCCTTCCTTTCCCATTTTCATGGCTATCCACAGGCTATCCATAATTCTTGCTTCAGAACTGTCTCTTTGAGTCTTATTTGCCTTCCCATCCGCACAATCAAGGGACAACCCTGAACCCTCTGAAGAGAGTCTGTCACTTCCCACCACTGGAGTCTATGGAAACATAGCCAGGTTTGAACAAAGAATGCTCACAGTTCTTATTGTAGCTCTGGATAAGCAGAGGACACTTTGCAAAGCTGGCAGGGGGTGCTAAATTCTGTGAAGAAGACATAGCAGGTACAGTGGCAGCGAAGTAGCCAAGAAGTGTGCAGTGAGGGTCGTTTCAGAGAAGAAGCTGAGATCTCAGAAAGGGGAACCTGAGTGTGAGCACCAGGCAGCCATTACCTTTGTGGTTTCTGGGGAGGAAGGTTCCAGGCAAAGGGAATGGCAAGAGGGAAGGTTCTGAGATAAGCTATGTTTGCTTGATTCTTTTTCCATTGTGGAAAGTAAAAACAACATAAAATCTACCATTATCAACATTGTAAGTTTACAATCTAGTGGCATTAAGTAGATTTGTGCACTACCCGGCTCCAGACCTTTGTCATCATTCTCAACAATGTGTCCACTAAACCAGTCCTCACCTTCTCCTCCTGCGTGCCCTTAGTGACTTCTATTCTTCTTCATCTGTCTATAGTCTTCACTATCCTAAGCACCCTGTATAACTAGAGTCATACAAGTATTTGTCCTTTTGTGCCTAGCTTTTTTTTTTCACTTACTATTCTCAAGGTTTGGTTATGTTGCGTGGACCAGAATTTCCATCTTTTTATTTTAAAGGCTGAGTAACATTTCTCAGGGTGGGTATAGCACATTTTTCTCATCTAACTTTTGGCTCTTCTGGGTGATGCCACATTGAACACAGTGCATGCATATCCATTCCATTCCAGCTCTTGCTTCATTCTTTTGGACAGATTCTCAGAAGTGAACTTGCTAGATCGCATGGTAATTCTGTAAAAGTGTTTTTTCCCCTTTTTCTTTCTTTTTTCTTTTTTTTCCCCAAACCACCACCACCATACTATTTTCCACATTGGTCCCATCATTTTCCATTCTCACCTCTATGTTCTAAAACTTGTTACCTTTTTTGTCCTTGATTTTTAAGGCTCAGTAAGGCCAGTGGTTGGGTTGCAGTGAGACTCTGAGAAGTCTAGCCATGAAGTGCCTTTTGGCTACAAGAAGAATTTTGGTGATTACTTTGAGAGTGATTGGCAGACTTTGGAGAGATGTGAGCCATGGAGGGTCAGAATCCATTACAACCAGGAAGGTAAACCCCAGGTTCCCAACTCCAGAAACTTCAGTGCTCCCAGACCAGCACACTCCTCTTTCTCCCAGGCTGCCTAAGGGTTAAGTAAATGTGAACTCAGGGAAATGCAATGAAAGGAGATACTTCCTTGCCCTAGCTCATACACCTGACACAGGAAGCAGACACAGGCTCTCTGGGAAAGAGAGGCCTGACTGGACTCAAGCTACAACAAGAAAACGAGCATGGCCTGGACACAGGATGGCTTAACACTTCCATATTAGTTGCCGAGAGCTACTGAACAGCCTATGACCCCATCTGTTTTCAATCTCCTTTAAAAGGGCCTCATGTGCTGGCGCCTATTTAAAATAACGCACACATGGAGTTTCTAAAATGAAGAAGAAAAAAGGCCCATACTTCCCCTGCCGGCATAGCTTATGTGTTTATTTTGGAGCAAGCTTTGGGAGTTCTGAGACAAGACATAACTAATTTCTCTTTTCGAGGTTGATTTGCAAGTCCCCCTAGGCTTGTGCTCCAAGCACTTAAGACCGCTCAGTCTGAACTGGTCATCCCTCCAAAACTCCACTGTGAAGTAGCTCCAGATTAAGAGCAGGCTCAGGAAAGGGGGAAGCCCTGGGGCCGCTTTTCTCTTTGCACATGGTTTGTTTCTCTAACTCCCCCTTCCCCTTTCTAGAAGCGTGGTTCCTTTCTTTCCCAGATGCTCAGTTTTCTGTCCAAGGGGCCACAGCAGTTCCACAACGCACATCACAACTATAGCCAACTTCTACCTAGTCCCCAAATGGGGACTACAGAGAATGGTGTCTGGGAATGGTATACCCACCCCTGTGGTCAGTGAATCCCATACCTGGAAGCCAAGGCAAAGAGGGTTCTCTGTTCCTGTTCTGGGAAGCATACTGCCCTTCCACACCAGTGAATCATGCCATGCTTGACTCACATTGGCAATTGCATGGCCAGTGGCCACTAATGGCTATAATGGAGCATTTCCGACCTAAGGGTACAATCACTCCTACAACCCGATCAAAATCTCTAGCCCCCAACCCCCTCCCTACCAGTCATAAATCACTTCCTCTAAACCACGAAAGAGAAAAGTGCAAACAGGACATGGGAGAGCTAGGGTGAGTGCATCTGTGGGGCCCTAACAGCCATAGATCACATCACTTCCTGCCCCTTTCATGCTCAAAGTGACTCCAAGGACCCGGGTGCCCTTGTTTGCCCTTGCTGCATTTGGAGGGAAACCAGAAATAAAAGTCAGTGATCATGTCAAGCAAAAGCACTAAACATAGCTACTATACAAATGCCATCCTAGTGCCATTGACAATCTAGTGATCAGGCTGTGTCCTATGTGTAATTCAATAGCATGTATTATCTTTCTATTAGGATTCAACTTTGTCATCTTTAAAATTTTTATTAATATTTATTTATTTAGTGGTTGTGGGGCTTGAACTCAGGGCCTGGGTACTGTCTCTGAGCTCTTTTGCTCAAGGATAGCGCTTTACCACTTTGAGCCATAGCACTACTTCTGGTTTCCTGGTGGTTAAACTGGAGATAAGAGTCTCACAGAATTTCCTGTCTGGGCTGGCTTTGAACTACCATCCTCAGATCTCAGCCTCCGGAGTATCTAGGATGACAGGTGTGAGCTACCAGAGTCTAGCCACTTTTGCCATCTTTTCTGTGTGCACTTACTATGTGCCAGGTACTGCTGTGACCTGTTAAAGTAGATGTTATTATTCCCAACTCCAGGTGAGGGATACTGAGGCAGGATGAGATTGAACATAGTTTTCAGAGTTTGGCAAGTGACTGGCCCCTTGTTAGTTGAGAGCTCCAAGGATTAATCAAATTGTCCTTATGGCTCCCTGAATAGGGATGGCCTTAGAGTTGTTCACGTGGCACAGGAACCACTGATGTGTTGAGCTGGATTATTCTGTGGTTGGGTGGTAGGATTTTAGCAGCATATGTCTTACCCATAATCTGTCCTGGCACTGCAGAAGGACCCCTGCGGGGAACACTTACCCCTGATTAGAAACTACCAAGATAGAAAAAGGGATCAGTTAGGCTGAGGCCATTTCCTTTCTTGTAGCACAGCTATCAGTCTGTTTTCCTCTCTCCTTTACTACCTCTTTCTCCCTCTTCCTCCTTCACTATCCCTCTCTGACCCCTGCCCTCCCCTACCTCCACTCTCTATCTTCTCAGAGATTTCCAACCTCTGGAACACCAGGGCTTCAGGTACACAACTGGGAAGCAGATATTTTAATAGTTCCTCGGCATTGATTGTTGGTGGAGTTTTGTTTCAGTCTCACCATAGACCTGTCCAGGATCTGACCACTTTACCCACAGCTCCTTGTCCTTTGTGAGCAGGCTTACATCAAAGCTGCTAGTCCTGGCGGCTGAGCTGAGAAAGGAGGAAGTGCTTTTAGCCTGCCAGCTTGGTGGGAAGGTGAATGTGCCTTTCTGGAGAGGCCAGGGATCATGGAGGTTGATGCACACATCATGTATTTGCCAGGTTCCTCCTTTTACAAATAAGTCAGCGTAGATACATCGCTCCATCAGACTGCAAGAAAACAGACCCAGCTCTGTCTGACCAGTGCCCAAACCAGCAGTCAGTCATCTCACCTTGGTAAACAAGGGAATGGATGCACAGAACATGGCCCCAAGTCCTATAACTAATAAGAGGCAAGGGGATTCAGTCCTGACCCTCTCATTCTAGGCACAGCCCTGTGTATCATATCAAACTGCCTCAACATTCACCTCTCTCTACTGAAGCAATCAGAAATTTCCCTTCACACACAAAAAAAACTAAACAGCAGTGATTTTTTTTTTAAAAAGATGGAGAAAGAAGCTGGTTATTGTCAGAATTTCAATTTCAGCCCCATGAAATACATGCAGGCAGAAGCTTAGAAAAGGCATGAAAGGAAGCCAGACTTGGCTGTGAAGGGCACAGCAGATGAACAGCCCAGCGATGAGGAGTGAGTTAGTGGTGGGAGTCAGGAGAGAGAGCGTTTTAGGGCCTAGACTGCTTAGGTAGGAGTCAGGAATTCAAAGCCTGCCTCAGCTACCATGAGCTGAACTGCTGAGCCTCTATATAAGCCTTAGTTTTTGTTTTGTTTGGATCGGTTTGTTTGCTTAACCAGTAGCAGCAACAGATACTTCACTGGAGATGGTGAGACTAAAATGATGTTACAGCTAGGCACCAGTGGATCACATCTGTCATCCTAGCAATTCAGGAGGATGATATCTGAGGATCAGAGTTCAAAGCCAGCCTGAACAGCAATGTCCATGAGCCATGTGGATAATCTCTAATTATCCACAACCTCCCCTAAAATCCAGAAGTAGAACTATGAGTAAAATGAGCCTTGAACAAAAAAAAGAAAGAAAGAAAGAAAGAAAGAAAAAGCTCAAGGAGAGCCCCAGAACCACCACAAAAAATTATGTTATATATAGTAAACTCCTGATGGACTGCCTTACCCTCCCTCTGTCTGTCTTTCCCTCTCACACACATACTACACACACTACACACACACAATTACATACATATATATGACATATGATAATATATAAGTACACTATGAAGATATACATATATATAAGTAAGCATACTCTATGTATCTGTGTGTATTTTCTTAATACATGTGCCTCATTGTTATCTCTATCGTTTTTTTTATTGTGAAGTGCTAAATTTCTGAAGGATTTTAAGGGAAAGAAAATTTAGTTCTGGATTGACTGTGAAGTACACAACAGAGGGTGGTGAGTTAGTTCTTGAGAGGTGAATACACAGGTAATTTCATGGCTGGCTGGCTGGATTGGTGGACAAATGAACTATGATCAGATTCCGATGTATTGCTATTCATCATACAGAAATAACAGCTTTGGATACTGTGAAGCAGAACTTGTAGGGAAGCCACCATAAGCAAGAACCCATGTAAATTAATTATTGAGCTTCTTTAAAGATACCCACGGGGACCACCAAGGGGGTGGGACGTGGGGAGGGAAGCTAGTCTTGCCAGGTTAGGAAAGGCCTTCGTGCTTCCTGAAGATACTGGCTTTGAGCCCACAGACATTGAGGAGCCTGGACCATGCAGAGCAGAGGCCGCCAGAGAGAGGCCAAAGCAACTGTCTGAGAATAAGCAAATGAACATCAGTAATCAAAATCCAGTTCTACCCAGTGAGTGTGAAGTTGGGGGTTCCTGGCATGTGGCTATCCCAGCAAGAGGAAGTTCAGCCCCTCTGGGCTCTCTGTTTTTCCTGGCAGACCTGGAGGGGCAGGGCTGGCTACCTCCTCCCTGTTTGGACAGAATACAAGCCCTGAGGTGGGGTGGGCGAGAAATCACTGGTGCAACTCCATCTCAAACAGACTGACAACCCCACCACAGCTCAGGAAAGGAATCTCAGGTTGTTCTAATAAACCAGGAAAGAAAATCGAGAAGAAGTCAATAAGGCCAGAAGAAACAGGACAGGTGATGAACCAGGGGAGAAGTGCTGGCTGCACAGCCACAGAGTCACAGGTTATGACCACAATTCTAGCTCAGAATTGACTTATTTTACCTTTCCACACCTCAAATCTTCATCTGGATTAACAATGAGACTTAGGCCTTAGGAGGTGCTGAAGGATACAATACAGTGATACTGGAGAACCATTAGGCAATGAACAACACAGAACTGACCCAAGAGAGTTCACTTTTCTTCTTTCTTTTAAGGTATACTTAGAACTTCAACAATCTCTTGGTGCCCCACCATGGGACCCAGCTCACTTCCTGTTCTGTGCTACTCTTCCCTTCGGAACTCCAGTGCCAGACTTGGCAGGAGGAATCAGGGCCAGAGGGTGGATTCCAGTGTAACCAGCAGCATGGCATGGGGAATGAGGGTGTACCTCAAGCAGCCTGGGTGACACAGAACAGCCAGAGAGGAAAATGCAGAAGTGAGTGACATCCACATCTCCACCTGGATACCTACCAGCTGTGTGGCCTTGGACAGAGCACTGAACGATCTAAGTCTCAGTTCTAGCAGTATCTACCTTATAGAATCAACTTATAGAGATGAAATGCTTAGTTGGGGGCTTGGAAAGTGTTACTTCACTTGCACTGACACACTGTTCACCCTGTACAAAGTGCTTTTTAATCTGTGTTCTCTCCCAGACAAAAGGACATTGCTGGGAAGGTCTCTGTTCCTCATCTAGCAGATCAAATCTTTCCTAGGTGCATTCTCTTCTTTACTTCAGGTTAGTTTGAGAAATACTTCTTCAGCATAGATGATTATGCTTTTGGGTATTTAGAGCACCAATTATTTGCCTGAATCACTGTTTACCACTAACTTCCAACTCTACATTACCATCACATTGGATACATTGGATACTTAACTATTATAGCTTTCAAATTTTGTAATGACAGTGTGTGTGTGTGTGTGTGTGTGTGTGTGTGTGTGTGTGTGTGTTGTGAAGGGGATTATGTGATTAATACTTAGCTTCCTGATAGAATTTAAACACTGTCACATAGAGATTGCGTATGTCTTTAATCATCATTGCAGTCATAGCACCTCAGTTCTGGGACTTGAACTCAGGGAGTGGGCACTGTCCCTGAATTTCTTTCGCTCAAGGCTACCACTCCACCACTTGAGCCATGGCACCACTTCTGACTTTTTCTGTTTATTTGGTACTGAGGAATAGAACCCAGGGCTTCACAGATGCTAGGCAAGTGCCCTATCACTAAGCCACATTCCTAGCCCACCTCAAGGAATTTTTGTAGGACCAAGATCTTTCCCCTGTTCTCAATGAGCTCAGTATATAGAGGGAGCGGCAGGCAGTTAAAACTAGTAAGTTGGAGCGAGTCTGGTAAATGTCACAATAGTCATATGCACAGGGTACTGTGAGAACACAAATGGGAGACATACTACTCTGCCTGCTCAGGAGGGAAGGGAAGCAACCCTGAAAGAATGCCTGAGCCAAGCCTTAACAAACTGATGGCAAAACTAGGGAAAGGCTTTACTAGGGAGTCTTTCCTATGTCAAAGAAGGAGGGTATGACTGAGATAGCTAGAAGAGGCCAGGGTTTGGGGAGGAGTAGAGACTAAGGTAAGCTCTGGGAGAAGATGAAGTAAGAAAGGGGTATCTCGCATAGGGCCACGCCTGATAAGTCAACCATTTATGCATGAGAAGGTATCAGGTTCTGTGTTTCAGCTCTGTGACAGGATCCATGACACGAACAAATAACCAGAAAGGAAGGGTTTATCTTGCTCACAGCTTCAGATATTTCAGTCTATCATGGTGGCAAGGGCATGGTGGAAAGGCAGACCTCATGGCAGACTGGAAATAGAGCAAAGCAGTTACAGGAAGCAGCCTGGGCAAGAGATAGCCCTAAGAACATCCCCTCCCCAAGTACTTGTGTCCTGTTTCCTCCATCTAGAAGCTACCTCCCACAGTACTACCACCCCCTAACAGTCTATTCAAGTTTTGAACTTATCAACGGATTAAAGCCATAGGTCAGAGGCCCCATAATCAAATCACTTCGGAAAAATACCCTCATGCTTACTAAGACATATGCTACTGATCTCCTTGCCACTCAATTCGATCAAATAGTCAATCAAGATTAATTGTCACCCCAAGTTTTCCCCAGAATTCCCATTTCATTTGCAGAGAAGCCAGCGCCTGCAGGGTCTGGTTAGTTAGGCTAACAGGATTCAGCTAGGCCTCCTAAGTTGTGTGGTCTTGAGTAAGTTCCCCTATCATCTGGAGACCGGGGAATCTTACAGTTCCTACTCATCACAGGGGGGTGTTGATGGTTAAAGGAACCAATCCAGGTGAAGTGATCAGTGGGTGTCCCTGGTGTTGATTGAACATGAAACCAGACATTGGCTATTGTCCCCAGGCTGTGTTCTTGCCATGTATATAACAAACAACTGTGGAACCTCTAATGCCAACCTCTGAAGTCTGTGAAACAAAGGAGCCCAGGATAAACCAGGTAAGGTCACATTCTATTCTAAAATATGTAGCGCTTTAGAAAAACTCCATGGACATTGATGGCTCAGGCCTGTAATCCTAGCTACTCAGGAAGGTAAGATGTGAGGGTTTTGGTTCAAAGCCATCCTAGCAGGAAAATCTGAGACTTTTCTCTCCAATTAGTCACAAAAAAAAGCCAGAAGTGGAGATGTGGTTCAAGTGGTAGAACACCAGCCTTGACCAAAAAGGCTAAGGATCAAAGCCTAGTTCAGACCCTGAGTTTCTGGGTTTAACCCCTAGCACTTGAACAAAAGAGATGGGGAGGAAGGAAAGAAGGAAGGGAAGGCAGAAGGAAGAGAAGGAAGAAGGAAGGGAAGGGAAGGGAAGGGAAGGAAGGAAGGAAAGTGGCAAGCTTCTTTAGGAACTATGGGATGTTAAAGATAGTTGATATAGGACAATCAAACTCATTCTCCTGGCTGCTTCTCTCTTTCCCAAGGGACTCCATGTGGCCAGACTGGGAATGATCCAAAGGAAGCCATTTCCATGCATCAGACCTGTTTATGTGTCAGCCCCACTCCCTCCCCAGGAGACTGTTCTCAGGGTGGGCTAGAAGATTCCTTAGACAATCTAATAGATTAGTTTCCAGTTTAGCATAGCAGCCAGACAGCACTTGCAGTGAAGTCATCCAAGTCAATTAAAGGGCATTTCCCCCTGCTGTGCACTTAGAAGTCCCTTTGGTTCAGTCCAGGTTTCTGAGATGTTTCATAATAGGCTCCACCCTGGGTTAATTAATAACCATTGATTCCTACTGACATGCAAAGGCTCAAACCCAGTGGGTAAGCACAACCGGCTGAGGCTGCTGGCAGAATTTAAGGGAACCCAGTGGGAGCTCTTCTCCTCAGGGAGTCGGCCAGATCCCAAATGGTGGAGATAGCAGCAGGGCTGGCAGAAAGCATAGAGAGGCCAAGCAACAACTGAAGAACAAAGCTAGAGAACTGGTGTCCAAGAAGGACAGAAGCAGGGAGGAGAGTGAGAAGAGGAGGAACAGGAGGAGGAAGAGGAATCACAAGACCAGGGATTAGGCTGAGGAGTGCACTAGAATGCAGAGAATAAGGAACAGGTCCAGGTAAGTGACCTGACCAGCCAAGGTGAAGGGTGGGATGTGGTTGGCAGTAGCTTGCCTTGAATGGATGCCAGCTCAAGCACATGGCATGGGTCTGATCTCCTCTCTTCTCTTCTCAAATCCAACTCATAGGAATGGGGATGGACAAAGCTAAAATGGCCCAAGAATACAGTGGCAAATCCTCACATTGACGTGCCTTCATTTAGCAGTGGTGAAGTCCTTTCTTTGAGCTTCCTGCCCAAGCCTGCTAATTAAGGATCTGCTATCTCTGCCAGGTCCAGAGGTGAGTATCACTGCCTCCCTTCCGGTGTGGTTTGCCTTCTAAATGCACTGTTCCCGGGTGCATTCTAAATGAGTACACAGGTCACTCTAAGGGTTAGCTGGTCCGATGGATATGTTCCCCCACTGCCTCTGTCTGGAAGACGTTCTAGTTGTCTTCTGTATACAAAAAGCCCATCCTGGCCAGGCTGCTTCCTAGAAAGGACTACTTCCTGTTCCAACTTTCCACTGGATCACTTGAGCCATGCTTCCAGCTCTGCCTGGGCCAGTTGAGGACGCAATCTTCCTGTTTGTGTTTCACTATGACAGGTGTGATACTGTACCATGCAATCATACTTCCCCTGTAACTGGGATACTAGCCATGTGCCACTGTGCCCAGCTACTGCTTAATATGGAATCTTGCAAACTTCTTTCACCCCAGGCTAGATTCAAATACTAATCCCTCAATCTTTGTCTCCCAACTGCACTGCAAACTACTTTAGTGCCTGGCTATGTCATTTCCATTTCTGAATGAATTATCTAAAACCTCCTATGTTTAAGAAAATGAAGATGATCATAAGAATAGCACTTTATGCCATGATGGCTTTAAAAGCTTTGCATAGGGCAGCTCATTTCAATCTCTCGACTCTCTATGTAGTTATTATTACTTTATATCTGAGGAAACTGATGCATATAGAAGTTAAATTTCTTCTTCAAAAGTACCCAGGGAGTGGTTCAGCTGGAATGCAACCCAGGTGATCTTACTCTAGAGTCTGAGCTATTGTAATATTGGAACAGTTTAAAAAACTGGAAAAGAGTAGCAGAATAAGACAGAAATGTTCACAGAACTACCCAGCAACAAGGCAGAAACATCAAATGATAGGTAGGAGCCATTATGGTTAGTCAGAAAAAGATGAGTATTTTTGTCTGGGAAAATATTATATATGAATTTGTAATTTAGCCAAGAGATCAAAAGAGCAGACGTGAGATTGGAAAAAACTACAGGATCTCTACTCAATGAACCCAAGCCAAAAGGTGTAATGAAAAAACATTTTATAAAGACAAATTCAGGAATGGGGGAGATCAAAGGGAGTGACAGTGGATGAATGGTAAGAGGAAGGATGGGCAAACAGTCATAGTATCCTATGGACATGTGTGAAAATGGAACCATGTAACTTGAGGGGATGGCTGGGGTGAGGAAGAGATGGGGAGAATGATGGAAAGGGTGACACCAATCCAGATGCATTGCATTCATAAACTGATACTTCGAATTAAAACTCTTTCATATAGCTAAAGATAATAATAATAATAATAATAATAATAATAATAAAGACAAAGACCAACTCAAGACTCACATATATTCTGAGAGATCTGCTTTTCTTAGGATCTACTTTGGTTAAGCCAGATCCAGACCCAAATTCCAGCTTCACTGTATTCTTCCTTGTGGTGAGACCATACCAGGGGGATTCACTGAAGTTCTCTGAACCTTGGTTTCCTCAGCAACAGACAGAACACGTGAACTAAGGATGTCACTACACTGAAAGCACTTGAGAAGCACTTGCCATGTAGTAAATGCTCCACATAAGTTTCTTACCATCACCATTACCACCCTCTCCCCAATTTCTACAGTCTCCCTTCACATGGTGGTCCCAGGAGACTGGTCATCCCATCCCAGTTATCAGTGCCATGCTGAGCAGAGAAACACTTGCTTCTCTGGTGAAACAGTTCAACTAACACAGCCTATGATCCCACCTGCTCTCTGTTTTGTTTTTTTTTTCATTTCCCCAGCTGGTTCTTAGATTTGAATATAAGAAAAAAAAATGAAGCTCCCATGGAGACCTGCACACTTATAAAAATAATACAAAACAGAATGTCTGAGGTCAGGGTAAGCCAAGCCAAACAAATAAATCTTGCAGGATTGTGTTAACCAAACAAGGCTTCCTGGAGCAGAATGGCCAGACTCAGCTTTTTACAGAAACACCACGATCTGGTGAATTTCAAACACAAGGAGGTCAAACAGGAAGATCAAATGATGGAGTGCTTCAGAGTTCAGCATCACTGTCTGGCCGGGAACCAAGAGAGCATTCCACACAGGATGGACTCCAGAACCCACGCGTCGTGTCAACTCTTAGAAATCCAGCCCGGAAGAATCTTATAGATCATCTTTATGATCTCTATGAAGGGCAACTTCAGAATATCTATCCATGTTGTAAATGTAGTACTCTCATAGATTGAGTTTCCTGGGATGTGGGCTCTGCGATGGCTGCTGGCTTGGGGAAGATGGATTAAGAAATGCTCTAGAGATTACTATCTCTGGGAGGAAAGGAAAAGGAAGCAAGACTGAGAAGCTGGTCCATACCAAGGTTTCAGCAGAACTTTGTGCTAACTCCACAAGGAGTGATGAGGCTGGGACAGCTCTTCAGGGTTGTCTTCAAAGTGGGGATATGATTTGAATATTATTGAATTGTAACAGTCCCATGCTGTGACTTTAGGCATCTCTTCATTCATTGAAGACACTTGCTTCTAGAAGACAGACTTCTAGAAGTAATTCTAGTAAGTTGTGTTGGGGTTTTTAGTCCTTGGTCCCTCCCAACCCGCAGGAAGGATACAGAGAATACGCCCCGACCAGGACAAGAAACTCAAACTCTGTACTTACAGATTCTTTGGCTCCAGAGGTCCTATTCAGTTCTTCCAAGTGGATGTATTCACACTGGAATCAAAGTGAGGGAAAAAGCAGCAACTGTCCTGCTTCTACTGGCAGCCGCAAAACCTTTGCTATCAGCTCTAACAGTCATTGTGGGTGGTGGTGATTCCCACAGGCCCAGGACCAGGGCTGTACAGGGACCAGCATGGTGGTGGTAAGGGTAAATGGGGCACTGCTGTGGCTCTGGGTAATAGGATTTCCCATTTGATCCATTTGCCGTCAATGCTTTGTATTAAATCCCCCCTCCCAAAACCTAGATAGGTAAGTTTTTCTAACCAGCTATCATTGATAAAGAGTGTATATGTGTCTTTGTACATCGCATTTGAAAACATTCTAGAAAATTCCCAAGGAACTATTCATAATGGTCAACTACATGGAATAAAGCTACAATGGTAGAGGCAAAGTATCCAAAAGACTTCTCACCAGATACTACTTGGTATTTCAATTTTTTTCTTTACTTTTTTTTTCTTTTATAGCCAGTAGTGGAGCTTGAACTCAAGGCCTGGGCACTGTCCCTGAGCTTCTTTTGCTCAAGGCTAGCACCCTACCATGTGAGCCACAGAGCCACTTCTGTTAATATGATACTGAGGAATGGAATCCAGGGCTTCATGCATGCTAGGTAAGCACTCTACCACTAAGCCACATTCCCAGCCCTGTTCTTCGAATTTTTAAAACTATTTTATTGCTAGGTGTGGTGGCTTACATCTATAATCCTAGCTACTCAGGAGGTTGAGATATGAGGATCACGGTTCAAAGCCAGCCTGGGCACTAAAGACCATGAGACTCTTATCTCTAATTAACCACTAGAAAACTGGAAGTGGCACTGTGGCTCAAGGGGTAGGGTGGTAACCTTGAGCTGAAGAGCTCAAGGACAGAGCCCAGGCCCAGAGTTCAAGCCCCACACTGACAAAAATAAGCCACAATATTATTCTTTCTAATGGATAAGTAACACCAGCATTTTCATGTTCGCTGTATCACTCACTATTGACCACAGCCAAGGTATAGAATCATCCCAGAAGTCCCTCAAAGGATGAATGGATCAAGAGCACGCGGTGCATACACACAATAGAATTTTATTTTTTAAAAAAATTAACTACTATAATGTGTTGCTTATATTCCTCAAAATAAATATAAGGAACATTAATGGAGGCTTCAAAAATATTAAATGTATAAATTTCCTGTGCATCCTTCCCCATGTTAGTGGTCCAGTTCCTCCAGAGAGAACATGTCCATCACAAGAGATGCCTTCACTGCCAGTGGCATAGGCATGGCCCATATGGCTCTATGGTTTCTGTTCTTAGGAAGTTGAATGTCATCATTCTATAGAATTGCACCATTAGCCTGAACTCTAATCATGGAACCACACAAGGCTACTGGTTCCGTACAGATACCTAGGTTTGAATTCCTCCTCTGTCACTCAGTTCTACAGGTTGTTTAACAACATGAGCCCCAACTTCTCCCTCTTCCAAAGACAGGGAAAGTCAAAGTATCATCTAAAACTGTTACTTGAGAGGCCAACATCAGTCCATGTGCAGAAAGCACTTTATCTAGTACTTGTTTGGCTATTGGTCTTGAAAAAGGAAATGGAGAAGAGGAGGGCTCTGAAGTCTAGCTAGCTATATTTCCAAAAACAGACTCCAGTTCCCTTACTAGTTGGGTGACCTTGGGTAAGCCACTTACCTTTCTAAGCCTCAGTTTCTGTAATATGGAGGTGAGGACAGTGCCTTCCTTATCAAATATTCAGCTTTATCCAGTAAGGACACGACATATGGAAGCTATTATATCAGCAGCCATGCATTCAAGTAGTAGACACTTTTAAAGAGTGGACTGCGAGCTCCCTTCCTCTCAAATTCCTTGACCTAAGCCTCCTTCTCATAGTGTTTATCCTTTTATTATTGTAGTCGCTGATCACAAGGCATTGTGGGGTTGTGATTGTCATCTGACAACATGGCACTACTGCAACTACTGTAACTAGAATACTATATGTGTGTGTGGTGGAGGTAAGAAGGGCCACAGATCCTCAGTTATCACATTCGAAATGCAGCATTTTAGATAATGAAGATTAAATGGCATCATGTTTGGAGGAGTAAAACCATAATTATAGCTGGTACGTGTGCCAGAAATTAGGCTACACATCATACATTAACTTGTGTAATCTGTACAATAGCTCTTGGGAATATAAATTATTATGTTTATTTTTCCTGATGAGGACACAGATCCTTGGGGATGTTGTAAGTGGAAGATCCACCCAGTAAAAACTTGGGGATTCTGAGACCCCCATGTCCAGTCTTTCTTACTCTAGAATCACAGCTTTAACCTTCATGGCATATTTCTTTCCCCAAACATTAAGCTGTGTTCAATTCAAATATTTTGGGGGTTTGTTTATTACTTGTTTTCTCCATGTGGTTTTTCTAAGTTATACAACTCTAATCCTGTTCCTTTACAGTTGAATTCTTAAATCAGACTTTATATTCTCATCCCATTCAATTGCTCCCTATCAAATGTAACCTAACATAGTCTCTCCCCATTCAACTTCAAGTCTTCAACAAGTGTACTTTGGTAAGTTCTGTTAACAAGCCATATAACACCTCTTTCAAGGTGTATGCATTTCTATCAAGTTTTAGTCCTCCAATCCGTCAGACAGCAAATCTGCTTAATATTAATCCATTGGTCAACCTCATTTCTTAGTCCCACGGAGGAGTGACCTGTTCCTGTGGAGAAGATGACCCTCGGCCTCAAATACAAACACAGGCAAGCTTGATGAGCCAACCGCCCTGACCTGAGCCTCTCTGGCCCCACTAGAACGCTGTGGCGAGGACCCACAGAGCCAGCAGAGCATTCTGGGTAACGAATACAAAGTGATGCAGTTCCTCTCTGGCCTCCCCAGGGCTCCGGATTTTTGGCTCAGTGAGAGCCAAGCAAGCAGTTTTGGAGTTGGGGAGTGGGGCGGGGGGAAGAGTATAGAGAAAGGGTGGAGGCTTCCTCTAAGCCAATGACAACTAACTTTTTTGCTCTGTCCAGCAAAACCCAGACAGTTCAATTATCTAGTTAATTTGGCCCTGAGATGAGAGACAGGCTCTCAAAATTTGAGGTCAGCTTAGACTAAACAGTGGCTTCCGTCCTAAGCCTTTTCCTAAGTGCTACAAGGATGCATGTGAGATTCCTGGGGTGCTGCTTATGTGACTCACTCATGGCAGACACAGTCTATTCAGATTCCCAAATGGCCTTGAGAAGGGATACCTTCCTGGAGAAAATGCCCATATGACTACTAATTGTTTTCCCCGTTCATTTACCTTCTGGCTGCCATGGTAAGACATGGCCAGATTTCAGAATAAGTAAATTAGCCAGTATTTTCCAGCATAATTGTAGCCTTCTTAGGCTGGCTCACTGTCCCCAGAGTGCAGCCCACCCCCAATGGATTATTCTTAGAGTCATTCCCTTACATATTCCTGCTCCTAGGTTTGCAACTACAAGTGGCAATCAAAGCGGTGTTAAGATAGAAGGAGGAAATGCAAACATGCCTGTGAGTTCAACACAGAGGGGATGAAGCAGGGCCAGCCAACCTGGCAACTGAGTACTTACCACACAGTTTATTAAAAACACAGGTTTTTTGAGAGAAGATTAAAAGCAGTGATTTATCACTCTTGGAAACTGACAAAGCAGCCCAGAATCTGTGGAATCTATCAGTTATTCATCCTGCAACTATTTCCTCCAGTTCTACTCAGAGAAGGCCAGGCTCCATGCTACTGAACAGAGTAAGATCTAAGCAGCCACAACCCTTCCCATTACAAAAACAATTCTACCCTAAACATATAATTGAAAACCTCAGAGAATGGTTTAGGGAAGGAAAAGTTGAGGTGTTATGAATAAGAGTTAACCAAGTTCTCTGATTTTAAATAAACCTAGGAGAAAGTGTCTCTGAAAAAGGGACAGTGCCAAAAGTAACACTTTCAAGACTCTCATCTGCATTTTTTGTGGGTTGTGGGACTTGAACTCTGGGCCTGGGCACTGTCCCTGAGCTCTGCAGCTCAAGTCTACTGCCCTGCCCCTTGAGCCACAGTGTTACTTTCGGTTTTCTGGTGATTAATTGGAGATAAAAAGTCTCATGTACTTTAGTGACTGGCTGGCTTTGAACCATGATCCTCAGATTTCAGCCTGCTGAGTAGGTAGGATTACAGGAATGAGCCACCACACCCAGCTGCATTTTTTTTTAAAAGAAAGGTTACTTTAGCTTTGATAAGAAGAATAAGATGGAGATAGGAAAAAATGGAATTCTGAGGCTGTTGACTCAATAGTGGTCCACAGCCATGGTAGACCTTTGGTAATGGAGTAGAAAGAAGTGGACAGACTGGGACATTATGGGATGTGGAGTCAGCAGGATCTGGCCAGGAGTGGGGGAGGATGGTGGAGGGAGAGAAAGGCATCTGAGATTCAGAGCAGGTGGAAAGTACATGGTGGAACTCTCTACTGAAAGAGGGAACATGGAAGGGAAATAGGTCAGATGCAGAAGGAAGATAAGGTGTCCTGGTTTGGAGCCCAGTAACCAGCCTCCCTGCACTTCACACTGTATCTCTGCCCCTTCCTTGGTACACCAGGCATCTATTCAGGAACCCTTTAGCATCACCTGTATGGGTTGAAATCCCATCCATCTTCCAAACCAGCTCAGAGAGGTCTCTCTCCAAACAGAAGTTCACAATGCCTGTATGCATCTGAATATACAGAATAATATGTATCGAATTGAACTCCAGGAAATAAAAACAAAAGTTTCTTTTTTCCTTTGCTGTTTTAGTCTTTCTTTTTTGTTGTTTTTTTTTCCTTTCTACGTCTTTGGGAGGGAAAGGGGGACACAGAACTGGTGAGACAACGGATGAACAAACATAGCAGAGGTACACTAAACACTATGTTGACAGTGAACTATACAGTATGTGGCTGGGGATGGGAGGGAAAAAAAACTGGGAGTGAGGGAAAGGGTGACACTGTCTAAAAGGAAATGTGCTCACGCCAGGCACCAGTGGATCATGCCTGTAATCCTACCTACTCAGGAGGCTGAGATCTGAGGTTCGGGGTTTGAAGCCAGCCTGGGCAGAAAAGTCCTTGTGAGATATTGATCTCCAATTAATCATTCAAAACCCAGAAATAGAGTTGTGGCTCAAAGTGGTAGATCACTAGCCTTCAGCAAAAATTGCTCAGGGACAGCACCCAGGCCTGAGTTCAAGCCTCATGACCCAGAAAAAGGAAGGGAGGGAGGGAAGGAGGGAGGAAAGAAGGGAGGAAGGGAGGGAGGGAGGAGGGAGGGAGGAAGCGAGGAAGGAAGGAAGGAAAGAAGGAAGGAAGGAAGGAAGGCACTCATAAACTGACTTATGTAATTATAATCCCTATACACATCAACCACCTTTATAATAACAATAATTATTTTTTAATTTTCCTCAAAGTCACTCTGACTTCCTCTGTTGGTAGTGGGCTCTGCTGCTCAGAACACTTTTCTTTCCTGGCCTTCATGTTCTGTTAAGGCTTATTTACCTCACTTCTCTTCCTATAGCACAAGCTATTAGGGAACTAGACTCCTGACTCTCCATCCTCATCCCCTACATAAGCTAGCTAGCATAGCAGACACTTGACAAATATTTATAAAATGAACAAAAATAACCTGGCCTTTTTTTTGGCCATGGGAGGAAAACCAGTAGACATTGGATTAACTTGAAAGCCACCAGATCAGATTGAAATTCAAACTGTAGGTGTTTTCATATGAAGCCAATGCAATCAGTGTGATGCTCAGAAGTCTTCCATCCTCTGACACACAAACTTCAAAGAGTAGAGTTGGCTTTACCTCCTGTTTGTTTTCATTGCCTGTCTCCAAATTAATTTTACAGTAGGGATCTTGTCTACCTTAATTATCATTGACCTTTGAAGAAGATGAAGGTGACAATGGGAAAGAATAATAACAAGGGAAAGTAGGACAGGAAGAAGGAAAAGAAGGAGGAAGAGAGAAACAAGGAGAAAAAGAATAAGGAGAAAAAAAGAACAGGTAACGTGTATTAAGTAAGTGGTATGTGTCAGGTACTCTCTCTTCTTGACTCTTTGTGCGTGGTATGGTGTGTGTGTGTGTGTGTGTGTGTGTGTGTGTGTGTGTGTGTGTGTGTGTGTGTGTGTGAGAGAGAGAGAGAGGGGGGGGGAGAGAGTCCTAAACTTGAACTCGGTGTGGGTACTGACCTTTAGCTTTGTTTGCTCAAGGCTGGCACTCTACCACTTGAGCCACAGTTCTACTTCCAGCTTTTTTGTGATAATGAGGCTGACGTTCTTAATTCTGATCTCTTTTGAGGTTCTAAATAATTTAATTCCAGTGACTAGAATATTAGATCATAGCCAAAGCACCTGTTTAACGACTAGAAAACAAGAGAGCCAGGATTCTAAAACAACCTTTGGGCCCAAGCGGTCCCAAGAAGATGCCTTGGGGACAATGAATAATAACAGGATGAAGCAAATAGACATTTGGGGTCTCCATGCCCATTCCACAAGAGCCCTTCCCATCTGTTCATCTCTATTTCATAGAATGACTTCATTTTTTTTTCCTGGATCTGCTGCTAGAACAAAAAAATTCAAAGCCATTTGACCAAATAATTCTAGAACTTAATGAGATTCTCAAGTATAAGCCTGGGTCTTCCAGGGACTTTTAGTTAATTAGGGCCCCAAAAGGTAAGGGCTACGTTTGCATTTAGTCTTGGGAACAAACTCAGCTTAGCAAATGGCAGGGTGGTCACTCTCGGGACTTGGCTCAACCCACCTACCTGTTCCACTCGAATCTCAATCTCTCCATTCACCTTCTTCCCATGGAAATATTTTGACCTGCAAGGAGAGGAAAATCTACTGAGTAAACAGACAATTGAGCTCTTTTCTCCCTTCTACCAAAGGCCTCAGTCTTAGAAGGGCATGCCGCCTGTCCTTTCTCTTCCCTCTGTGAGCCCTCACTGCCTCTTTATTGAAAGGCATCCTGTGGTGGAGGGAGAGAGGCTGGAGGCACAGGGGATGCGAGTTCTGCTCTGTCAAGTCCTGTGACTCTCCCATGCCCCAGCTGTATCCTTGGTAAAAGAAAGCTACACCCAAGTGTACACCACATAAGGAGGTCCATTTTAAAGACTACATGAGATCATGACTAAATAAAAATACACTATCATTTTATTACATTATGCCCTATACAATACATCAAGGAATTATTATGGATCTATTCTCTTGTCCATTTCAGTATTTGTCCAATGAAGCAGCTGTCAACCGTCAACATTTCTTGACTGATATCTCAATTGAGATTCCCCTTGGCTGTCCATCATCCATCCATCCATTGATCCATTCATGCTTCCACCCACCCTGCCATCCCTTTCTGCCATGTCCCTGCCTCGATCTGCCCTACAGCTACCAGTAACATTCCCACCATCCATTACTCAAGGCTGGACACAGCCAGCATCCTGACACCCATGGTCACTGCCTATTTTCTTTATGAGCGCCCTACCCTGGATGCATGGTTCCTCCCTTGACATGGATTATCTTTCATATATCTTTTTTAAAGAACCTCTTTTGCTGCTCCTTTTATTCTTTCCTTAGGAACATGGATGTTGTTAGCTCTTCCCCCAGCTTTCCAATTTGAATGATTCCTTTCTACAAATCTTCTCAGTCTGTTTGCAGAGGCCCTGTCAATTCAGATCCTTGACTGCATCACCTGTGTCAATGCCACTTTTTTTCTCACAGTACTAACTGGCTGGGATGTCAATGAGGCTAGGCTTTCATTGGACAGAAACTATTTGTGTGACTGGAAAGCAAGATTTTGGTCACAAAGTTCTTCAAGAATATGTGTGTACAAACACACACACAAACACACACACACACACACGCATGCACAGAGGAAAATAATTCACATGCTTTGAGGATATCACAAACCCTCAGTGATAATATTGGCAAATTCTAGATTTGTGGGACTTTGGGAAGGAAGAACCAAACAGAATCCTACATGCCATTTGTCTACTATTGAAAATTGACTTAGAAAGCTAGATCGCTCATGAGGGTTTACTTTGTGCGGACTAAATCTCCTCTTCTTGGGTGTGAACAAGCCAAATTATGGGATACTTTGCTTTTGATGCACCCACATGTGGGATGAGCCACGCGTGTTGATTATGTGGCATATGTATGATATTGTACATAAGGACTGCCAGCCTCTCTACACTCCTCCTCCTTGACCTTCCTATGTCTTCTAAGGGACTGACCTACATTCCACACCAGAAGTCCCCATTCAAAGTTGCCCAACCCCTAGTGGTCTCTTCCTCCTTCCAGATTTTCCAGATTCAGTCCAGATCCCCTGGGGCTTTCCTGATCTGTCCACAGACGATCCTTGCCATCCATCACTGGTTTTCTGCCCTTTCACGAACCTACCCAACTTCCTGTGATTCCCTAAACAGATCCTCCCAGGTTATGCCCCTGAGCCTTTGCATGCGCCACCCTCTCCGCGTAGGATGTTTACGTCTGTTCTTTATCCAACCGCCTCTTTTACACGTTCCAACAAATGCATGGGTGGTACCCACTTTGTTTTCCTTGGCAGCGTCACCCAGCTGGCTGGGTGCAATGTCCTGCCACTGCTTCTATAGCACATTATACTTACAGCCATTATAACACCTCTCTACCTTGTGATTACACATCAATCCTCTGTCCCCTGGCCCACAAACACCTAATCTGTGAACTCTGGGAAATGAGAAGCCATATTATAACACTCACTTCATGTCTAGTACCCAGCCTGGTGAGACAGGGCACAGGACTTTGCTTAAAGTCCATTGACTGGCTCCATTGACACTCTCACATGGATTCTTCCACAGACATAGGGCTCCCTGTACTGCCATCTGCTGGTAGACTGTTGGAATATACTATATGCCTATTCCAATGGGGTGGGCGAGGGAGGATCATTCCTTACATGGTGCCCAGCCTGCACAATGACCAGCAGTCTTGGATTTGAATCTAATCTGCAGCCCAGGGTCCCCTGCATTACACGAACACCACACAAGTACAGCTGGCCTTGAGAAGGCCTCACCTTCTAGGAGGAACACATGTTTTTGCCCATTTCTGGAATGTTTGTTGCGGCGGACTCAGGCTGAGGTGAGGGTCAGGCGGTCCATCCCCCCTGCCTGGCTGGGAGTCAGAAGTCTGCCTCCTGACGGGCCACACAGACTGCTGCCTCCTTGCTTGCTGGGGGCGGTGTGTGTGGGGGGGCAGTGTTCATTCAGGCTGGAGCTGGAGCTGCCTCTGAACAGCTCAGTCTGGCAGAGGGTAAGGGAAGGATGGTGTGGAATTCTAGTTGCCTTGGGGGCTGGGGTTGCCGCCTCTCTAATTGACTGGCTGTTTGACCTCAGGCAAAACAGATGGCCTCCTCTGGACCTGCAGGCTTGGTCTTACTTACATCAGCTGCCTCCTCTTTGTGCCCTAATATGTCCATTTTCTTAAGGAGCCCCCCACCCCCACCTCCTGAACACCTTGGCCAGTCTGTTGAGTCTGTAGCCTCGCAAAGGGTGTGAGGAGCTGCGGTTTCCTCCAGGCTTCTATCTCCGTGGGTGGCCTCAGTTTTTACTGCCATATCAGAGAGGCACCAGGAAGGAGAGTACTATAAACTGGTGCTACCTAGGGTGGGAAATCCCTAGTGTGGGGTGGTGGGATGTGATATGTGAGAGAGGTTTATAAGGAATGGGTACCGTGTTCTTTAGCAGCTACAGCAGGGGCAGAAGAAAGATTGAACACAAACAGGACCACCTGGGCCCCAGCCAGGAGGTTTTTGTTTTTTTTTTTTCAAAAAAAAAAATCCATCCTGTACATGCAATCAAGACAGTAAAGCCTCGGCCATGCTGTCTTAAGGACAGAGGGTCCAGGAAGTTCCTGTCCAGGGTGGAAGTCATCTCCTCAGATGAAGAAGAAAGTGGGCTGGCTGCCCAGTTCACCTCCATCTCTTCTGTTTATTTCCTAATCTGCCTCAAGCCAATATCTATCTCCTGAGTTCCAGTTTCCTCCCGTGTAAGAGAGGGCTTTGCAGGGTCTGCCATAAGGATGTGTGAGTATGATGTGGCCAACATGTGCCCAGTGCTAGACCTGTCCTCTCCCCTGACCTTCACCAGGAGGGGAGAAGGTCTGAGGTCAGTCACACTGTGCCTCTCTCCAAGAGGAGAAAGATGGCAGCAGCTGCCTGTGCCTCGCCTGTCCTGGCTTTGACTTTATTGCTCTGCTTGCATCCCAGCAGCTCCCAGACCCTTAGAATAAATAGAGACATCATATCCACAACTCCTGACTGCAGAAAACTGACTAAAATATCATCATGTCCCAGTCTCTAGCCCTTCCTGTCCGAAGACATGACATTGTCACCTTTGTTTCTAGAGACTTCAAGAAGTCATCAACTTTACATCCTCCAAAGAGAAAATCATTCCCTTGGCAAGTGTTTGCTAAACTTTTATCTACCCAGCCCAACCTGTGGAAATGCTCGCAGTACAGGTAATACACTGAAAGGTATCCATTTCAGCATGCAAGTAACACCTGATCACTCAGAAAAAGGGGTTTTGATGGCATAAGGTGTATAATAAGAGGACTAAGGGAAATTGTGCATTGAAGATAGAAAGGTGTGAGATGTATGAAGGCTAAATGGGCAAGAAGGCTGCGAGGATTTTGTATCCATCCACTTCTCTGTTTATTCATGCATTCTCTTACATATCCATGCATCCATCCATCTACTCTTCTATCCACATATAAACATATTCATATATACATACACATATTCTTCTATCTATCCATCCAGCCAACATCCATTCACAAATCTACCTACCCATACAAACACACATATAACACATACTCTTCCACTCACTCACCCATCCATCCATCCATCCATCCATCCTCTGGTATGTGCTCCGCATTCTATTAGGCCCTTGAAATTGCACTGAACAAAACAGCCCCCAGAGGACATCCCCCTAGTTCACACCCAGCATAGTGCCCCCCCATTCCTGGTCATCTCTCTCCAGCTGAAACCAAGTGGCAGACACCATCTGTCACCAAGCTGATGCTCCTCATAGTAAGGAAGTATTTCTCTACACTCTTGCTCCTTTCCTTCATCTGCTCCTCCTCTCATCAAGTGGCTTGTATCCTTTGAGCAGCTGCTCAAGCAACCACTCATCTAGCTAAGCCCATTCTTCAGAGGCACTGAACTCTCGGTGAATCTCCAGGAACCCCACAGCCCTGTCCATTCCACAAAGCCAGGGCAGGAGGTCAGGAGAGGAGACAGGAAGCTCCATCCCTTCTCTTGCCCTCATGGGTGCCTCTCTCCTGCCAGGAACATGTCAGAGGCAGGCTTCCACAGGCTCTGGAGAGAGAGACATTCTGTAACAAGGCTGGCATCTGCCCAGAGACCTGCCTCCCTCTCCCCAGGGCAAGGCTGTAACTCAGGCGGGATGGAGCCTGGAGACGCTGGCTCCACAGTTACTATTGCTCAAGAAGACCCAGGGCTTCTTCGAAAGGTCATTCAGAGTGCCTGAGCCAGAGGACGAGACAGGACTCACAACTGAAGCAGCTGAACTCTTCAGAGAAGAGCCAGGCTGGGTCATTCAAAGTCACTAAGCATGAGATCAGTGATGAGAACATGAAAAGCTATAAGTTGGAGCCTCCTTTAAGTTCTAACCTGCCCTGGTGGGCTGAGCTTCTACTGTCTTACTCCTCTCAAATAAGCAGCCAAGCAGGGCTTGAAATCCTCCAAGTGACAGGGTTCCCATTCCCTCACCACTTGATCTTTGCCTGTTGATCTTAACTGTATTGAGCTCAACTATGCTCCCATCTTTCTTTCCTGACTGGTCTTAGCTGAACCGGTTGGAAGCCACATGAAACAAGACCTCTGGATGGGTAATTTCTAAGCTGAGTTCTTCATCATTTTTTTTTAAGTGGGTCATGTGCCTTGAACTCGGTTGGGTGCTGTCCCTTAGCTCTTCAGCTCAAGGCTACCACCCCACCCTTGAGCCAAGCCTCACTTTCCATTTTCTAGAGATTAATTGGAGATAAGAGTCTCAGGTCTTTTTGTGCCCAGGCTGGCTTTGAACCTTGATCCTTAGATCTCAGTCTCCTGAGTAGCTAGGATTATAGGCAGGAGCCACTGCACCCAGCTTGTTAGATTATTTTTTTTATTGTAATGTATAGAGGGGTTATAGTTACATTCACCAGATAGAATGTCCATTACTTCCCATGCATTGATACCCCTTCTCCTGGTTTTGTCCCCATTTCCCTCCCCCCACCCCCTTCCAATCATCTTGTTTCCCCCCATTCCCTTTCCTATTTCAAATAAACAAATAAACGTATATACAATATGCCAGGTCAGATACAGTAACAATACAAGTTAACCAAAGGGCAACAAAAGAGAAGAACAATAACATAGTACACACAAGATAAAGCTCTTGTTTTCCTATCCTGGCGATTGTTAAGATTTTTTTAAAGCAGGTTCAGGTCAGGTTACCAAGGGCTCACACCTGTAATCCTAACTATTCAGGAGCCTGATCTGAGGATCACGGTTCAAAGGCAGCCTGGACTGGAAAGTTCATGAGACTTTCATCTCCAATTAACTTACAACAACAACAACTGGAAGTGGAGCTGTGGCTCAACCAAGAAAAAAGCAGTTTCCTGACTCTATATATTCGGATTTAAATGTTCTTAGCCTGTCTTGTATCTCTCCCTTTTTGAGAATAAACTCTTCCATTTGTATTTGCATGTGCATTGATAGAACTAACCCTCCTCTTGTGGCCAGTCTTGGGGAGACTGTCCCTAAGTCCCCAGGAACAAGAAGTGGACCCCAACAGGCTTGTTCTCCAAGAATTTGTTTTCCAGCCCAGAGAAACAAGGATAGAAGCAAACAAGCTGATTTGAGTAGACGCTTTCCATGAATTTCTGCTCCCAAATAATTTTTAGGTTGTTGTTTTCTTTTGTCAATTGTGGGGTTTGAACTCACAGCCCTAGGTGCTATCTCTTTTGCTCAAGGTAAGCATTCTACCACCTGAGCCACAGTGTCATTGTCAGTTTTTGAGTGGTTAATTGGAGATAAAGAGCCCCCAATGGGGACTTTCCTGCCTGGGCTGGCTTCAAATCTTGATCTCAGCTCTCAGTTTCCTGAGTATCTAGGATTACAGGAATGAGCCACTGGCACACAGCTCCAGCTACCTTTTAGATGGACTCTGGGGCCTAATATTCTGAGGCTCCAGTCTTCATATTTCCCTTTGCTTCTTAGAACTTGCCCACATATTTCTAAGAAATTCCTATGTTGCCTAAGTTAGCCAAAGTCTGTTTCTTTTCCATACAAAGAAAATTATCCAATACAACAGGTGGGGGGTGGTACATGAGATGATGAATGTCATTCTGATGGAAACAACCTTTGGGGACCACAATCTCCCTCCATCCCTATTGCTAAATACATGAAGAAAGAACTCAGGCCCAGAGAGGGACAAGTGTTCCCTGTCCCCAAGATCCCACAGCTCAGCCAAGGTCATTAGAAGGGCAGTGAGAAGAGAGGAATTTTGGATGAAGCCATATCCATCAGAATTTTCTCCATCCTCTCCTTCCAGTTTGGAGGGTGAAGCGCTCTCCTAAGATCTAGTAATGCGAGAGTAACAACCCTTCTCTGTTTCCCCTTCTCTGCCTCTCAGCACCACCCCCAAGGCACTGGGTAGGAAGCCACAGGGCACCGGGCTCTTGGATTGGATCGCATGAAAACCTCACGAAGAGGGGTCAGCACTTGAAAAATTCCTCAAGTCAAAGGGCTTGGGGCTTGGGTGCCACACAAGGCCCTCACTGTGTGCTCACATTGTCTCCTTCATAAAAGGGGTCCGGGCCTGGGAAAATGGAGCAGTCTCCAGGCAACTGGGCAGGATGCTGGGGAATGCCCAGCCCCTCCCCCCACCCCGGCACCAGGACAAGGAGGACTGGAGGGAGGGGCCAGAGCTGGAGGGACAGTGTCCAGAGGTCCAAGAGCCACTCCAGGTAGAGTCAGGTAGCATGTTTGGGTCAGTGAGTGAATCAAATGGGAAGGTGACAATCTCCTTTCATTAGGCCCCTCCCCCTCATCTCTCCCCACACCAACAGGAGGGGCCAACCTGGTTCAAGGAGAGTCTTAGGGGTGAGGAAGGAGTGGGGAGAGGGGTGAGGAGTTTGTTCCCCAGAGCCAAGTGTCTCAACAGAGAGCTGTGTGTCTCCTCTCTAAGCCTGTCCCCTGACTCCAGAGGCAGGGCCCGGTGGCATCTCAGCCAGCGTCTGCCAGCCTGCCAGGATCTCACTACCCCTCCCCAAGGGCTTTTGCAAGTCAGTCTAAAGGTCTGCCAAGAGGTGCCTTCTCCAGGCTCCCAGCACTATTATAGTCACCAGCAATTAGGAACTGCAATTAATTGTTAATAACAGTTACCATTTCAGGGCCTATTATGTCAGGCTAAGCCGAGCAATGTCACCCATGCCATTGTCTTTAATTTGCACAATTACCCTTTTAGGCACCATCTTCCTCTGGGCCTGCCTTATAGCTGAGGCACACAGGTCCCAAGGCAGTTGGATTTGCCCAAGGTCACATAACTGAGAGAGAACAGAGACCAGAGCCTTGGCAGGCTAGCCCAGGCCTGGCTACTGGGCTCTGGCCCCTCCCTTCTGGGGATGATGCTCCTCCTCCGTCACAGGGAGGGAAATTGCTGTGTAAGTCAATTCTGGAGCAGAGTTGGCTCCCTAGCCAAGAAGCAAGGCAGAGCGAGGGCTAGACTGTTTTGGTACTGTTTGCAGTGTCTCTCTCATTACCATCCTCCAGAAGATAACATGCAGGACATCCTGTTAAATTCAAACTTCAGGGAGGTGGCAAGTAATTTTGTGTATAAGTCTATCTCCAGTACTGCAAGGAATATACTTATACTCATTAAGTATTAACTGGTATTCTGTAGTGAATACGTGTATGTGTGTGTGTGTGTGTGTGTGTGTGTGTGTGTGTGTGTGTGTGCATATGTGTGTGTCTGTGTCTATGTATCTGTGTGTATGTGTACTATAACTGGGGCAAGAACTCAGGGTTGTACACTCTTGCTCAGCTTTTAGCCCATGACTGGCACTCTACAACTTGAGCCATATCTCCAAGTCTAGCTTGTTTGCTGGTTAAAATAGTCTCTTAGACTATTCTGCCAGGCTGGCTTTGAACTACAGTCCACCAGTGCCCAGTGTGAACAACCATGAGACACCCTTAAGCCTCTGGTGATGCCAACTCCTGAATTCACACCTATCATCTTCCCCAACTCCAACCCCACATGCACAGGGAGAGGATGGAAGTGGAACTACCAGGCCTCAAGCGGGGTTCTAAGGTGTCCTGGGGTCCTCATGACTGTGCTCAAAGCAGCTGGAAGCAGCTTCACCTTTAGAGTAGAAGCTAGAAGCCAGGTGCCAGTGGTCACACCTAGAATTCTAGTGACTCAGGAGGCTGAAATCTGAAGAGCATGGTTTGATGCCAGCCCAGGGGAGTAAAATCCCCAGGAGACTCTTATGGCCAAAAGAACAGGAAGTGGCACTGTGGATCAAAGAGGCTCAGGGACAGCGCCCAGGCCCTGTGCCCAAGCCCCATAACCAACAAAAAATACACAAGCAAATAAATAAAATAAAAAGAGTTTTTGAGTTTTCAGCATAGGATAAAGTAGAGGATCCCAGAAATAACATGTGTAAATACACACAAGGAAACAGGGCACTTGGCCAACATGGTGATAAGACATGGTAGATGGGACTTTAACTTCCCACTGCCACCTGCCCATTCTCCACGATTTGCAGCTTATCTTCTTTCCCGACTGAACTCTTTGGGGAGCAACTACCTCACTCAGAGGTCAAATTCCCTAATATCCAGAGCAGCGGAAAGAACAAGAATAGCCTAGCCTGGGATTAGTGCTTAAACTCAGAAACTGATATGTTAACTTGAAACCCTTTTGTATAATTACCTAATTTTTTAAAATAAATTTAATCTTAAAAAAAGAAGTAAATATGCCCCATACACCCAAGGGCAATATCTACAAAAGTTCATTCTGCCAGCCTGAGATCATCAGGATGATACCTTCCACTGGCCCTGTTCATGGGGCAGGGCGAGGTCCACTGGCTGAGGATGGGCACTGCCCTCCAGGGCCAGGCCACCGGATCCTGTGCTCAGCTTCTGAACTTTAATGTGGAGTACTGCCTCTTCTCTTCTCTTCCCCGGCTCAGACACCTCAGATCCTGGGTGTGAATCTACTGATTTGTTTCAGAAAGAGGCTACCCTGGGAGGGCAAGCAGGGGGTGAACTCAGGAAACTGGAGGCCAGCAGAGTTCAAGGGTAGTGGGATGAAGAAAACCGAGCTTTGGGTGCCATTACCTAATTCCTCTGTTCCTTCCAGGCTGCTCTGCTCCATCTCAGAGCATAGATGGCCCACTGAGCCATACTAAGCTTTCCACAGACCCTTGCCCCAGCCAGTGTCACCTCTGAGCCAACCCTGGTGATGGCTGCTGAGTGGCCTCCCAACACATTCTGTTATAAATTCTCTTTCCAACAAAGGTGGTTCTGGAACCCTCTAGTTCCCCCTGAAGGGCATTGGCCAGGTGCCAGAGGGTACTTGGGGGCTCCACAAGATTCAGTTTAAAGCATTTGCCAGTTGGGATCCCCAGGAGAGAAAGAATGAGCTCCCAAAACTCTCCCCCTGCCCAGGGCTGCAGGATTAAGGGGTCCGAACCAAGTTCATGTGGATGTGTGGGAAGCTGGTGGGTCTATAGTAGGCAGTCTTCACCCAGTGAAGGAGGGAAAACTTCAGGACCAGGAGGGGCAGATAGGGCAGTGTTTGGGGCTGAGGATCGTAGAAAAGGGGGTCATGTTGTCCCAGTGTGTGTGGGGGGGTGCCCATCACTGTCAGTGCAGGCCAATGGATGGCTCCCCCTCATTATCTTCTCAGGGAAGCAGGGACAGTGCCAGCTGATCTGGTTTCTTCCCTCTCTACCAAGTACCAAGTTCCTCCTGTCTGGAGGCAGTTCTCACAGTGCAGGATGGCGCTGACAGGAGGTTGCCCAGCTCTGCCAAGACTACCCAGGAACCATGGGGCTGGCCTGCCACCTGCTGGTCACTTTTAGTAGAATGGGCTAGGCCTATTTGGGGAATTCTGCTAACAGAATGAAGCATCTTTTTTCTTTTCTCCCCCAGTCCCTCCCTCCTCCTTCCCCTTTCCTTTTCCCTTTTCTTTCTGAGATAATCTCTAACTATCCAATTCAGACTTTCAAACTCTTTTTTTCAGTCATGGGACTTGAACTCTGGGCCTGGGTGCTGTCCCTGAGTTCTTCAGCTCAAGGCTACTGCTCTACCCCTTGAGTCACAGTGCCACTTCTGGTTTTCTGGTGATTAACTGGAGATAAGAGTCTCATGGACTTTCAGTGCCCAGGCTGGCTTTGAACCTTGATCCACAGACCTCAGCTTCCTCAGTAGCTAGGATTACAGACATGAGCCACTGCTCCCAGTAGACTCTCCAACTCTTAATCCTCCTACTTTAAGCCTCCCTCCCCTGCACTTCAAGATTACAGGCGTGCACCACCACATATGGCAGGTTGGAAATTCCAAGAAGTTAGCTTCACCTTGGAAAATTGGGAATGTACTCTAATCCAGAGAGGTTAGCCAGTGAAAGTTCATGAAAACTCTAGTGTGGAGTGGAGTTCTATATTAGAGGCTGACAGGTGTGTGGAAGGAAGTCTGCACTGAACGTAGAGGCAACCTCTAGGTGAGTTTATAAGTCTCAGTCTCCTTCCTCCCTTTTTAACCCATTGAGGAGGCAAGAAGAATATCTTAAACCAAAGATTTTTGTTCACAGAGCCAGTTAACATGTGGGGGTGTGCTATGTGACCCAGACTGCATTGAGAGAGAGAGTCTTTGGGTTAAAACTGGGTCCCCAGCAGCACATATAGCCTCAAGTGTAGACTTGCGGCTGAAGTGTAGGCTTGAAACCTGTGGACTGAAGAAACTGGACACCAAGGTCAACATGCTAGTGTCACTTTGGCTAGGGTCACTCATGCGTTCCAACTTCATCCACTACCATATGCTACACTACACACCCTGTGGACGGCAGCGGAGAGAAAGAAGATTCAACTTCATCCACCTGGAAGCTAGCAGGCAGGTGACCAACAGGCACGAACAGGAAACATGGAACAAATTCTATTCAGTCTACCCAGTACTGGGCATCGAAATACCAGATAAAACATACTTAGCAAGGCATCTCTGCCAAGATGAATGACTAATGTCACACAGGAAGGGACCTAACTCTCTACAAAAATGCCAATATATACTTAAATAGCCCCTAGTGTCTACAGTAGCACTTGGTAGCACATAGTAAGCACTTTCATATTAACTTAGATGCTAACAATACTAGCACAAATGGACTCTGAGGCAGGCACTGAACTTCACAGAAACCACTGAGCTGCTCTGCAGGTAGAGATGGGTTTGAGGGTGCCACCCTAGCTTAGATTCCCAGCCATTGCATCCCCTGGCCATTTATGAACCCTTCCTTGGTCTGCCACACCCCACACCTCCCCCAAGAAACATCTTTCCCAACAAAAAGCAGAGCCAGAAAGAATACAGGCAACACAGAGCAGTCCCAAGACAAAGCCAGACATCAGACTAAAGATAAATAGAAGGGCCACACAGCCATGTAGGCACTTGACAGCAGCACTGTGCAGAGAAGAGTATCCAGAACCAACTCCTCTGCATTGATGTCATTCTCCCTCATTTTGGGGAGGAGTTAGAGGTTACGGGGACAAATATTGCCAGCTGTATGTCAGACTGAAGCTTGTTATGGTCATGGGGCTTGAACTCAGGACCTGGGTGTTGTCCCTGAGCTCTTCTTGCTCAAGATGAATACTCTATTACTTTGAGCCACAGCTCCACTTCTGGTTTGTGAGGGGTTAACTGGAGATAAGAATCTCAAGGACTTTCCTGCCCAGGCTGGCTTCAGACCACAATCCTCGGATCTCAGCCTCCTGAGTAGCTAGGGTTACAGGTGTAAGCCACCAGCATTCAGCAGTTTCCCCCCTTTTGAAAGGTAACATAGCATGTTTGGGTTTGGTTTTATTTGATTTTGGTGTGTGTGTGTGTGTGTGTGTGTGTGTGTGTGTGTGTGTGTGAGCGTTGGTACTGGAGCATAAACTCAGGGCTTCACATTCTTGCTTGGCTTTTGTTTTTTTTTTTGACCAAGACTAGTTTTCTACCAGTTGAGCCACACCTCTACCTCTAGCTTTTTGCTGCTTGATTAGAAATAAGAATCTTATAAATTTGTCTACCAAGACTAGCTTTGAACCATAATCCCCAGATCTCAGCCTCTTGAGTATCTAGAATTATAGACGTGAACCATGAGCACCCCATCTGATAGTATTTATACCAAACACACTGAAACCTTCACAATCCATCACTTCAACAGGTTCATGGACTGACACAATCACACTCTCATAGCCTGGATTCAACTAACTTTCTTCTTTTTGTCCTTTCGTCTTTCCCTCCCTCCCTCCTTTCTTCCCCCTCTCTCTCTTTCCTTCCTTCCTTCCTTCCTTCCTTCCTTCCTTCCTTCCTTCCTTCCTTCCTAACTTCCTTGTTTGTCATGATGTTTGAACTCAGGGCCTGGTGCTATCTCTGAGCTTTTTCACACAAGCTAGCACTCTACCACTTAGAGCCATAGCTTTAGGTGGTTCCTTGGAAATAAAGACTCTCACAGACTTTTCTGCTTGGGCTGGTTTCGAACCAATCCTAAGAACTCATCCTGCTGAGTAGCTAGGATTATAGGCGTGAACCATGAGCATCTAACTTCAACTTTCCTTCTGACTCAGCTTTGCTGCCCACAGCAGGACTTCAATCACATTTTCTAGTTCTCAGAGGTACTGGTGAGAAGGTTGTGACTGTCAAGGTAAAGCTTGAGGAGAACTGGGTGCAACACCTGTGCCGTGGTGCCAGGTAGACTGCTGGCTTGGTAGAAGGTAACTTCCTTCCTGGTGGTCAGTTTCTGAAACCACACAAACTTTCCTACCACTCTCGCTCCTCTGTTTCTCACAAGAGATGATACAGGCCTCATCTCATCTGCCCTGGAAGGGAGTGATGGGTGCCCATCCCAACTTACCAGTCTGTGTGCGCATCATCAATCACCAACAGAATCCTGGGTCTCTGAACAACGGGCGTGGAGGGAGTAGGGGGCTCGGCCAGCCCCACGGGGCCCTGCGATGTTTGCTTCATGGCACTGGAGAAGGAGCTGAAGAGGCTTGACCCCGGGGAGGAGAAGGAGGCAGCCAGGGGCTGGGGGTGCCTCCTCTCCATGGCTGGCGAGGCAGGGGAGCTAGTGGAGCTCTCTGGGCGCTGCAAGTCTGTCATATAGCCATTGGGCAGGTTGGCCACGAAGCTGCTGTCAGAGAGACGGCGCCGGAGGAAATTCATGGCTACAGATCAGTGGGAATGGCTTGTTCCTCTCTGATGTGTCTGGTTGAGCTTCCCAGTTAAAGGGAGTGGTAGATCTTGGCTCAGAGCAGGCTGGGGAATTCTGTCAGCCGTAGTGGAATTGGCTTACCTGTTGGAAACCAGCCAACAAGTACATTAGTGGAAATGACCTCTTCCCCTTTAAGAGTAAAGAACCAATGGCACTCCCCTGGTCCACTGCTGGTGGCAATACAAACCAGGAGGCCCATCTGGAGAGAAATTTGGCAATCACCATCAAAACGTACCTTTTAATCTATAATTTCCACTTTCAGGACTTCTGTCCTCTGGAAAAGAATCTGAATTACAGGAAAATCTAAATGTGCACAAATATGTTGATCACAGTCCATTTGCATGCCAGCCAAGTGCTATTTTAAAAGTAGTGAACAGCCAGCCAAAGGGTAGCGTGGTCAGTCCATGAATCTAGGGCCGAAGGGGGCACTTGGTAACAGGAAAAAATCATTGTGTTGCGACATTAAAAACATCATGCAACAAAACTGTGGGCACAGAGTAATGGCATGCATGTAAAAGTTGAAAAACTCCCAAGTTTTAGAAATAACTCAAAATAGTAGCAGTGATTGCATTGTGTGAATATAATCATACACCTTAACCCCTTAACCACGACACTCTCTTTTTACCCCATTTATTTAAATTTTCACAATTTTCTAGGATTTTTATACTCTAGTGGTACATTTTCTGTTCTTACACAACCTATATTGCTGTGAATAATATTGCTTTAACTCAGATCTTAACATTCAAGATAGGTGGAGATATCTTGTTCTGTTTTGTTTTATGCCAGTTGTGGAGCTTGAACTCAGGGCCTCCTGCTAAAGGTTGGCACTCTACCATTTGAGCAGTATCTCCATCTCTCACTTTTTGCTGGTTAACTGAAAACTAATACTCTCTTGCCTGGCCTGGCTTCAAAGTGTGACCCACAGATCTCTGTCTCCTGAATAGCATGGATTATAATAAATATGAGATATGAGCCATCAGTGCCTGGACACTCAGAAACTGACACCCTGGCAGCCAGCTGGATAGGTAACACAGGCTGCCCTCACATTGACCACTAGAGGGCAGATGTGGGCACATCAGATAGGATGAAAAATAAAAAATCACTGTGCAACCTGACAAACTTGGATGCTGTGGCACAAAGGGAGATAACTAAGATGGACCAAGGAAGAGGCTGAACAACATCTCAGACCTGTGTAGTGTCAGGAGACAGAAATCAAGTGCAAAGCACAGGGTCACAGGTTTTGCATCCATATGGAAGCACCCTACAAGAATGAGAGTCATCACAGACCAGCATCAGATACTTGGAGAAAAGATGAGCCACTGACTAGCCCAGTCAGGAAAGTAGACCATTTCTGTTCACATGTCTTATAGACACACAGCCTTCCTTCCTTACTGTACTCCCTGAGTACATCCAGGCTCCTCTTCTCTTCTCTGCAAAAGCCCACAGGGATGCTAGGATAGTTGTCACCATGAGCAATTCACCATGGGAACATGCCTGTTCATGCAGATCCACTTCTAGCATGTTTGAGACAGTGGTGAGTTTTGTCTTTGATCGCTAGACCTCTTCTCAAATGCTTCTCCTTTTTGTCCTTTTTCAAGACCTCATCACAAACATCAGACCTCTTGGTAGGATCTTGTCATTTGAAGTACAAATTCAGAGGAGACTCAGGCATAAGAAATGGGGATTCTAACAAAGACAGAATGCTTGAATGCGCCAGCTACCTCAACGTGATCACACCTATTAAAACAGCTCTTCCAGCTGGGCACCAGTGGTGCAAGCCTATAATCTTAGCTATTCAGGAGTCTGAGATTGAGGATTGCAGTTCAAAGCCAGTCTGGGCACTAAAGTCCATGAGACTCTTTTCTCTAATTAACCATCAGAAAACGGAAAGTGGCGCTGTGGCTCAAGTGGTAGAGTGGTGGCCTTAAACTGAAGAGCTCAGGGACAGTGCCTAGGCCCACAGTTTAAGCCCCATGACTGACAAAATAAAATAGCTCTTCCAGAGTTGTCAGTATGAGATATAAGGTCTTGAAGCAATCTTCCTACTTGGTCTTTGAAACCTAAGAAAATAGATTCCAGTGGTGGAATTTGAAACATCATGAGAGTAAAACTGTAATTGTCTAAAAGGTCTAAAGATTCTATCCAACCATGCAATTATACACCTATAATTCTGGCTATTCAGGAGATTGAAATATGAGAATCATAGTTTGAAGCCAGTTAATTGGAGATTAACCAGCAAAACCAACAACAACAAAACAAACAAAAACAAGCTCCAAGTAGAGCTGTGAATCAAGTGGTACAGTATAAGCACTGAGTGAAAAAGCTAAAGGATGATATACAGGTTCTGAGTTCAAGCACCAGTATCAACACACATACACATACACATACACACACGCACACACACACACTTCCATCCTATACCTTAGTAAACATCATATGTAAAAACAATGCTTTAAGAACAGATTCTCTTGCAAGCCTGAGTTATCAGTCCTCACAACTTTTTCTGGTGTTGGGCACAAGTAGACTGAGTCAGAGAGCCTAAAGGTAAACCTCATGGCTCCTGGAACCAGATTTCCTGAGTTTCAATCTCACTTCAAGATTTGATGGGGCACAGTGGCTCACATCTGTAATCCTAGCTACTCAGGTGGCTGAAATCTGAGGATTGCAGTTCAAAGCCAGCGCAGGAACTAAAGAACCTGAGACTCTTATCTCCAATTAACCTCTAGAAAATGGGAGGTGGGGCTGTGGCTCAAGAGGTAGGGTAGTAGCCTTGAGCTAAAGAGCTCAGAAACACTGCCCAGGCCCAGAGTTCAAGCCCCATGACCACTCCCCCCCCCAAAAAAAAGATCTGAGAAAGGTTATTTCACCTCCTGTGCCTCCACTGCCTTGTGTTTACATTGGAGATGGAGATGACAGAAGAGTATCAATCTTTCATACCAAGCAACTTAGTATTTTCACACTGCAAAGCATCCAGAGGAGTGTGGTACATGGCAAGCTGTGGCTTTTATCCTGGCTGTTTTCCAAACAGAGCAGTAATGACATGATTACTTTAGTTTGGGGGACATTGTGGTAGGCATGGGCTTTGGGATGGCCCTGAACTGGAGATCCAACTTGGACACTGGCAGCGGGGTAGAGGGTTCTTCCTTTACAAGACTGGCCAAAACCTTGCCTGACCACTTCACAGGTATTTTTTAGCAGATCTAAAAGTGTGTGCTGAAGTGCTTTTCAGAAGTATTTGTTCAGTGAATGTACAGGGAAAGGGACTTTCGAGGTACACAGTTCTGTGAACATTTTCCCATTCACGTAACCATCAACAACCATAACAGTGCTTCCTGCTGGGGGCGGGGGGAATGCCTTATTCTAATCACCAGCACAAAGTCACAGTATCTCCCAGGCCAATGTATGCATTCCCTCCCATGGTACACTGGAGAAGGATTGATGTGTCTCTCACACTTCCTAGTGAACACAGAAAGAATATGAATGATGATTGAGATCCTCGTGCTCTTCTAGACACATGCTGGTGTCACTCCTCACCTCCCTTGGGCCCTTGCTCAATAGCACCCATTCAGTGAGTGCTCTCCTCCAGGGGCCACCATCTGGCACTTCGGATCCCTCGTTCCCCATTCTACACTTTCTTCATGGCTGTATCGCCAGCTATACCTAGATGAGAGCAATATGTGATCTATTCACTGATTTGTCCCAAGCACATAGAACAGTCTCAGCACATCGTAAGACACTTGCAATGCAGGTTTCTCTGAGAGCAGGGGTTGGGTTTGGGAGTGATGGGGAAAACAATGATAAACAAAAGGGGTGATATTTATAAAGAGTCACCATATTTATAAAGCGATGGCTGAATTGAAATCCCTTTGTACAACTAAAGATGTTTTTTTTCAATTGTTGAAGGAAATTGTTCAATGCAACAAGGCACAAAGTTCAACTAGCTTCATGTGTTTCGTGAAGATTAAATGCACAATTATTCTAAAGAAAGCCGCTCTTGCTTAGTCTAAATACCCTGACATGTAAAATCTCAGCTCATCCAAAATGACAACACTTGAGAGAATATCTGACTTCACATTCAGTGACTCCTCCTCCATCCATGTGAGGACACTCATCCATTCCCTTTCACCCCATCTTCTTCTCTGTACCCACTAAAAAACATGTCTTCCTCCTCCATGAGGAACCAGTGTTTGGGTAGAAAGCTTAAAAATTTCATGAGGAAAGCTGGCCTGGGCTTTATCAATACATTGATGAGCAAAGATAAAGAGTCTCTGGAGAGGCTGGGAGCTCTAGCCTGTGTCACTTAAAGTGATACCAGGTCATAAAGCAATGTTGAACTTCCTGGAACGCAGTCAAGCACACATCTGCTAAGGCAGCAGTCAGCTCCATGCAGATTATAGACCCGCCAGGTCTCCCATGCACCAAGCTCCATTCCACCATAGGACACGAGACACGTTCTGCCATGCAGGAGCTCAGATCCACACCCACAGGCCTTGCTCTCCTGCACTGCCATCCTCCTCCCCATCCCCATGGGACTCTATGTGTACCCAGACAAGGAGGATTTAGCTATGGAGCTGGAATTTCTGAGTGTGGGAGCTTTCCCTCCTCTATGGGAAGACACCCAAGGGTGCCAGGAAATTTTGTGAGGTGGGGGGAGGGTAATCGCCTGAAAACAAAAGGTGTCTTCCCAATATTTGCATTCATCTTCCCATGCAAAATATATTTACATCGAGAATGCCAACACAGAGACCAAAAAATGAGAGCTCATGTAAATAAGCATTTGCATTTAATAAATTAAAACATTCAATAGATCCTCCTAACAATAACCAAGTTACTACCAAATATCTGTAGGGTTGGTTTATTCAGAGGACTTACAGAGCCCTCCAGGGAGCACCCATCAGGGCCCAGGACTGGAGTTGTCCACACCACCTTGCTTCTGATTAACCTGGACTTCCCCCGAAGGCCATGTCTACCATCTACATGGAAACCCTAGGTATGCTGAGGGCTGGGGTTCAGTGATTATCTTAGGTCCTTCAGAGAAATAAAAAGATCTGTGGTGACTTTTAATAGTGTTGACTTACTGTATAATACACCATGTCTGTGCTGACAATGATTTTTATCACATTTCCAGACTTTATCATTCCAAACAGAGATCGGAGGTGCTGGATAGATGTTGGCAAGTATTCAAGGCAAATACTCTCCACACTCCCTAACCATGGAAGGGTCTGCCAGTCAGTCAGTCAACCAGTCCATCTGTCTCTGTCTCTGTTTCTCTTTCTCTCTCTCTCTGACAGTTCTTCACATGTACAACTTCAGCAAATGAAATCTTCAAGCAGTCAAGGGCTGACCGTGGCCCTAAGTCCCTCTCTTTCCTTTGGCCAGAAGGACTCTGTATTTTACCAGTTCCCAGTAGTCTAATGAGACACCAGTGTCCATTCTCTGCCTTGAATCTCAACCCTTGACTTGGGCTCCTATGACTTGTGGGAAGTGATCAACTTCCCACATCCAGGGAACAGAGTTGAGTCTCCCACAGCTGGGGCTACTATGCCTACCTACCTGACTGGAAATCCGGGCCCAATCACTTCTAAAATCAGGCAGGCCTGAAAGGCTCTGCTCCATCACTCTGGCCAAAGAAAACCCACAATGTGTATATGTGTGTGTGTGTGTGTGTGTGTGTGTGTGTGTGTGTGTGTGTGTGTGCTGGTGGCATTACATAAGCCCAGCCACTGTATCACTGGGAGACATAAGTCTGGACACACTTGTGTGGGGTGTGGGTCTGGGTCTGGGTCTGGCTGTGGACCATAAGGCCCACATTCTACAGTAGCATCCTCATCTTCCTGCTGTTCCCCCTCTTCTACAAAGGCCACATCATAAACCTTTGGATTCTCCTATGGGAAGTCAGGAAGTTCCAAGCCTTGGGTTTTCACCATGGGAACAGAGTACGGGGACAGGGAGTTGCAGCAGGGACTTTTAATGGGGACATCAAGGGCCTGGCATCTTTTCCACACAG
The DNA here is from genome assembly GCF_031878675.1 of Megascapheus bottae. Classification (NCBI taxonomy): domain Eukaryota; kingdom Metazoa; phylum Chordata; class Mammalia; order Rodentia; family Geomyidae; genus Megascapheus; species Megascapheus bottae. The sequence goes on from NC_143510.1 coordinate 86,649,721, forward strand.
CCCTGCCCTGCCTGGGGTCTACTGAATGCTTTAATTCATGATGTGCAAATGTTTCTGAGTAGCCTAAGGCTAGATTGTGGGTTTATATCTCAACAGGAAAAAAAAAAAAAGGAATCAACCCTCCATTCCTTCTGCATCTTGTCTTCCTTTCCCTTTCTTCTTTATCCTGTGAAATCACAACTTTTTCTTTTTTCAGGAACTAATTTTGGATCTGAAATGGGTCCTGGGAATCAAGACTATTTCTCCCTCAATAGAAGACTCCACTCTGCAGTGTTTCCAATGTCAAATTAATTGCTCTCATTGATTAAGGACCAATAAAGTGCTAAACACTCTAGGTTTTTGAACTCAGATATTAATTAGCATTAATCATGTATCTCTCATCATTCTCTTTAAATAAAAACAAAAGCCCGGAGGAATTAAATCACTTATTCAAGGTAACATAGCCTGCCACACAGCCTGCCACACAGGGGTGGAAGGAGCAGAACACCTATCCACACATGGCAGTGCCTGAAATCCTCTAGTACCCACATTCTTCACAGGATCAAGAACCAACAACTTCACTTTACAACAGAAACACAAGAGCCCTGCGAATGGAAGTGAATCTTATTCAATACTGATTCACTGAATCCTCATAACCACAGATGATATAAACGATCGTGGACACCTATTTTATTAACAGATGTGTGGATATGGGTGCTGGTGGCTCGTCGCTGTACGCCTAGCTATACAGAGAGTGAGATTTGAGGATTGAAATTGAAAGCCAGCCTGGGCAGGAAAGTCTGTAATCTCTTATCACCAATTAACTACCAAAAACCTAGACATGAATCTGTGGCTCAAGTGGTAGAGTATCAGCCTTGAGTAAAACAAGCTAAGGGACAGTATCCAGGCCCAGAGTCAAGCCCCAGGTTGGATAAAAACAGACAGACAGACACACACACACTCACACTCATGCAAACAGAGGTGGGAAATGAGGCACATGGGAGATGAAGTACCTGAAGTACCTATCTATCTGGTTAAATGGTGGAATCTGCATCTGAGGCCCAGTATTTACCATATAATAAGTAACTGGCTATGGTCACTCAGCCTATGTTCAGTGTTCCCAGCTATCAGGCTCAGCTCTGCCACTCCCTCAAGCCACCTTCTTCTTGCCTAAGGTAGCTGTGCTATTTATTCCTCGCCAGTGTGGAAGTGGAAGCCTACAGTTACACCAGTAGTAAGTAGCAGAGCTGTCATTCAAATCCAGCCTGGCTCAGGCAGCCCTGGCCCTCACCACTAAGCAACACTGCTTAGAGCATTAAGATCCAAGCCCTGGTGGTCTTCCATCACGCCATGTTGATCCTTTTGGGATCTCCATTCTCAAGTGCTCAAGCTGAGCTCGGCTTTCTCACAGAGACATTTTGAGCCCTCATCCCCACGCCTTAGTCCTGCGATGGTCTCATGTTTCTGTCCCCTCATCAGGCACACCCTTCCCTATGTCCTCTTGCTTTCTCCAGCTGGTTATTGGGATCCATGATCACTGTGAGGATTCTGTGACTCGGGTCCAGCCACTGATAGCTTGCCACAAAGTGCAGACATACACTAGCCACAGCAGACTCAGAGGAGAGGTCTTGGGCTTGGCTTTGAGGACCATGGTGCCAGGCCAGCTACAGAGAAGCTGACCTTGCTTGAACTCGTTGAATTGGAGAAGGCAACAGGCCAGAGCCAAGAGCCTGGAGTAGACAAGGAGAGGCCCATGCTGCCCAGATCTGGGAGCCAGACATGAGGTGTTCCTTCTCTTGAGATAAGAAAACAAATGACCTCCTTTCTGGAGATAGAGCAGCCTTCCAAAAGGTTGACACAAGTCTGTAATGCAATGGAAGGAACTGGGATGGCAGGCAAACACTCATAATGTGGGAGAACTACTGACAAAAGAGAAACAGAAAAGGCAAGATACACACACAGGTACACACACACACACACACACACACACACACACACACACACGAACACAAAAAGACAGAGAGAGATGAAAAGACACACAGACATAGAAACACACAGAGAGGCAAGGAGATACACCCTTGGAAAGACAGGGATACAGACAGATATAAAGAAAGACAGAGGGAAGTCCAGCTCAAGACAACACATCCGCGAATCAGGCCACGCCTACTTAGCCCTCCGTCCTGCCACTGTCTGCTGCCAGCAGCCTAGAGCAGGGCAGATGGCCACCTGGCAGGGCTACTGGTGGCCAGGTGCTGCTCTAACGAGGAGTTTAGCGAGAAGGCATGACTCCTGGGTGTCACTTGTCATATCCCAAACCTGTCTCCTGATGGCCTGCTCCTCTGTTGCCTATACCTTGCTGCAGCTCCATCTTCGCCACCTCAGTGATGAACTCACCCTATCCTTCAAGGGTGATCTTCTGTGAGTCCCTGCTCGGCTCTCTACCTGCTACCCTTAGATCCAGATGGCTCTGAATCCTCGACGCATGCTCTTTCCACTCCATAGTTGCAGCCAGTGTCCTAGCCAGCTGGACAGACACAAGCATCCACCTGATTCCACTGTTCATTCTTCTAAGGGCAGCCAAGCCTGATGATCCTTCCATGGGCCCCACTGTACTGTGGATTCAATTTACACTGCTTTTAAGACCTTGAGGACCGACATGATCTGGGCAAGCTTCCCCCTCATTTTCTACACTGAATCATCCTTCCTTCTCAAACAAATCAAACTCATTCCTTGCATTCCATGCCCCCAATCCCTGCCCACCACTGGGCCTTTCATTTGCTTCTCTTCCCTTGTTTCTCTGACTACTCCATGTGTTGACCCCAGCACTGCCCATTACCTATGACTAAGTAACTGTTTCTTTCCACATATTGTAGCATCTCTTTTCTTAACCAGTGATGGGTTTATTTCCTGTCTCATTTCCTCTAGAGAATATCTGACACCTCTAACTCTCACTGCCTGATCCAGGACCTGTCACAGATAGTCTGCACATAGCAGGTACCAGGTAGAAGTTTACAGGAAATCCTGAGCCTTGTCCTGACAGAACCAGTTTCCCCATGGGTTGGGACCTGAGAGGAAGCAGCTGTGTGACACAGGTGGCACTTCTGTCTGTCCTGTGGAACTTGGGCTCTGTGACTCTGCTTGCCTGATGGAGAGGGGCCATTGCTTATGTACAGACAGTTGGCTCTCATCAAAACTCTGGGCCAGGATAAATTCCTCAGGGTAACAGCTTTGGGAGGAGGAGCCTAATGGGAGGTGTTTAGATCACTGGGAGATGGAGTTTGCATGCCCAGATCAATGTCATCCCTCAGGAGTGAGCGACCACTGCTCTCACAGGACTGGTCCCTTACTACAAGATAGGCTGTGACAAAGCAAGATTACGTATGTAATGGTAACTCCTCTGTACATCACCTTTATAATAATAATAAAAATGTAAAGCAGGGTTATGCTTAGTGCTCAGTCTCTTCAGAACGTGCTTGCTCACCACTTCCTGACACATAATGAGAGTTGCCCTTTTTGTTTTTTACAGTCATGGGGCCTGAACTCAGGATCTGGGTGCTGTCCCTGAGCTCTTTTTGCTCAAGGCTAGCACTCTACCACTTGGAGCCACAGTCCCATTTCTGATTTTCTGGTGGTTCATTGGAGATAAGAGTCCTACACACTTTCCTGCCTAAACTGGCTTCAAACTATGATCCTCAGGTCTCAGCCTCCTGAGTCGCTAGGAATGCAGCATGAACCTCCAGTCCCTGGCAATATTTTCCTGTTTTATGGAGCAAGAGGCCAGATGCAGCTGCCTGATCTTGAATTTCTGTGCCTTGAGTTGAATAAAGTCCTTCCTTTATAAATGACAAAGTATGAGTCATTCTGTCATGGTAATAGCAAATAGATCAACCTGGGAATATTCAGTGGAGACCAGAGACTTGTCCCAAGTTCCTCTGACAAGTAAGTATAGGGCAGGGGCCTGAACACAGACCTCCAGATTCCTCTAATGAGTGCCTTCTGTTTGCCTCCAAAATTACCTCCATTAAAATGACAAGTTTCTCAGGACATCAACTCGTATTTGTTAATCACTCAATTCATCTTATCCTGGCAAGAAGCACCTTTCCCCCTATTTAGGTAAATACCAAGGAACTGTACTCTATGTGTGGCCAACTGTACACTCTCTGAGTCCTTGAGAAGGCCATCTCATTCCTTCTCACCCAGCTCTGGGAAGCCAATAGTACCACAGCACCCATTTCACAGCTAAAGAAACAGAGGAGGGGGGGCTTCCCAACATGCAGAATCACCCACATCATTCTCATTTACATCAGGACGCAGCCTGCCAACCACTGCCACCTTGCCCGCCTGTCTCCTCTCCTGCGCTGTACTTTGATAGGTTGTTCCCTGGCTCCTGGCACCTAGGAAACAATAGCAGGGCAGAGCTGCAGTGCCCTTCACATTTGACAGGCACTAGCTCAGAAAATTTCAGCAGGCGAGGACACTGCAGGTTTGCTTCATACTGCAAAGGACAGCGCGGGTAAGGCTCCTGTGGACATTTTCTCTAAGGGAAGCTGGGTGGTCTCACCAGGGGCTCACTGTGTGCCCCACACAATAAGAAACTGCCATCATAAAAATATCAATAATGAGCATGACAGATGTGTGTTTGTGTTCCCCAGGTGCTGATTCTAGTCCTGCTCATCTATGTAATTTATCAATCCGAACAGTTGTAGGGAACCAGAATATGTCACTTTGATTTGGGGGTTTAGGGTATGTTTGGGTTTTCTTGTATGCCAGTCCTAGGGCTTGCACACTGAGGGTTTTTGTTTGTTTGTTTTTTTGCATGGGCGAAGTAGCTTTATTACAGAAAGACAAGATTACATAAGACTTAAGAGTTTGCATTGGGGCCCTTCTTCTTGCCAAAGGTGGGAACAATGTTAACAAAGCGTCAGTTGTATTACATCTGCCTCTTAGCCTGGCCAGTCTTCTTCTTCTCCTGTTTGGCCACCTTGGAGTTTGACCTCTCACTTTTCCAGCATGGGCCAAGGATCCATGGACTTTACCTCCAAAGCAAATGGCAGGGTCATTAGAGCCTCCACCCCACACTGGCTAAGGGTAGCGTCATCATCCAGTGCCGTGCCTGCCAGCGGCAGGACTTGATCTTCCAGGACAATACCCTCCAGGGAGGCCACACGAGCCTTAATCTGGGCGATCATCTCCTGGACGGTCACCTCAAGTGTGTGGCTCTCCTGAGAGTGGACAAAGAGCTGCATGTTGGCGACGGAACCAGGAACCAGAGCCGCTGCCATGAAGAGGGAGTCAAGAAAGAGCAGGGTTTTTTGTTTTTGTTTTTGTTTTCTTTTTAACTCAAGGCTAGTGTTCTAACTTAACTCGCCACTCTACTTGTGTCTTATCAATGAACTAGCCAAAAATGGCACTGGAAGCATGGCTCAAACGGTAGAACCAGCAAGCAGAGTGAATGTAAGATCTTAGGTTCAAGTCAAGGTACTGGCCTAAAAAGAAGAAAATTAAAGAAAGATCTCCATCCTTCATCTGCTTGCCTTAAAAGCAGGACATAAATTTGCAGAGAAAAGTCAGGCACTGGTGGCTCACACTTATAATCCTAGCTACTCAGGAGGCTGAGATTTTAGTATAGAAGCATCCATGAGATAATAACCACCAAAAAACAAAGGAGGGGAGGGCTGGAAGTGGAGCTATAGCTCAAGTGGTAGAGCAATAGCCTTGAGCAAAATAGCTTTAAAAAAAAGTCCATGCCTTGAGTTCAAGCCCCAGTATAGTATACACACATTTGCAAGATGTCCTCCTTTTTTTTCCCCAAGGACAGAAGTTAATCATTGGGGACTTCCAACCTTTTTTAGTCTAGAGGCATCAAGTAAATAGGACCCAGTCTGTCTCCTGTCTTTCATTCTCTCATTTTCCATCCTACAATTTGCTGCCTAAGAGATTCTGTCCTTTCTCTTGCCTCACTGCATCTCCAAACATTGGTGGTTACTTTTGTTGCTTTGCCATAGGGCCTAAGTTCTGGCACCCTTTGCAATTCCTTATCTCCCTCTGCAGAAGCAGATTTATGATGGGTCACGTCTTGATCAACCCTCTCTACACTGACAACATGGGAAGCTTAAAGTGCAATTCAGATACCTCATCTAGCAAGCATCACAGCTGGACAAGGGCATGTGGTGGGGCTCTGGGTTCTGCATACCAAGCACTTCTTCTACCTATCAGTTCAGGGGACGTAGCCCAGCCTCACCTACTCTACATGTGGAGATCCAGAAAAGTAAAACAACCAGCTCAGCAGACACAGTCCATGGCTTCAGCCCAGATGGTTCTGAGCACCACCCTATCACTACTGCACTGGCCTTTCCTGCAAGTCACCTCATTAATGAACCCCAGCCACTTACCCAGAGATCCCTTCTGCTATCTGAAAATGGAGGGCTGACACTGAAAAACTCAGATGAGAATCTTTATTCTCATTCTCAAGAGCAATAACCAGTCACAGCAAAGTGACTTATGGTTCTGCCTTTCTCTATCCAACTTCTAGTAAAACTTATCTGGCTATATTAATAATGACACTTATTAGATTCTTACAACATCCCAGGAACTCAGCTAAGCACATCTCCTGCAGTCTCTTGCACATCTTGTCCTCCTTTAAAAGAGAGTCTGTTATCCTCATTTCATCCTGAGCAAGAAAAGCTCAGCAAAAATTCAGTAACTAGCCCCTGGTAACAGCAAAAAAAGCCACTTCAGGTCTCAACCCATTTGGTAAGGCTCTAGATTCTAGGCCTTTATCCACATATTAGCTTGTTTCTCCTCCCTCTTCTTTCCATAGAAATCAAGCTCTCTCAAAATAGTTAAAGAAAGACAGGGCACAGTGACTCAAGCCTGTAGCTTTAGCTGCTTTGTAGGCAACAATCAGGTGACTGCAGTTGAAGGCTATCATGGGAATAAAAAGTCTTGAAACTTTTATCTCAGTTCATGATTGGCCAAAGTGGTGCATGCCTGTCATCTCAGCTATGGGGGAAGCATAATGGCTTGGCGCAGAAACCTGGAGAAGCATAGTAAGAGGATCGTGGTCCAGGCCCAGCCAGACCATATCTCAAGATAACTAAGGTAAATGAGAAGGCAGAGGCATGGCTCCAGTAGTAGAGTACCTGCCTAGAAAGTGCAAAGCTTTGAATGTGTTCATCCCAAGTATCATAAAAAGAGAGGTAAGGGAAGGAGTTATCTACATCTTCAGCTCTGAGGGGGGGCTGAGAAAACACCTGACAGATCAGTCCAGAAGATGAATGTATAAAAGAAAGTCTGGAAAGAAGGAGATAAAACGGCAGGCACTGGTGGTTAGCATCCTAGTTAGTAGAAGACTGAGGATTGCAGTTCAAAGCCAGCCTAAACAAGAAAATTTGTGAGATTCTTATTTCCAATAAAACAAAAAGAAAAAAAAAAAGCTGCAAGTGGAAGTGTGGCTCAAGCGGTAGAGCAGTACTACCCAGGCCTGAAATCAAACCCTAGTACTAGCACACAAGAAAGAAAGAAAGACACTAGCATTCTGACAGTTTGATAGAAAGCTCTCCATGGTGATAAAGAAGTTTGTCCATAATAATGTCACAGAGTTTAGTAACGATAGATTGTGTCAGGAAATCTCTTCAAAGCCCCTACATTCAGTCACAGGTAGCGTTACATCCCATCAAAAACAAGAACCCTACGAACAAAGTCAAGTTAATAAGGTTTTAAGTAAAATTAAGGCTATTAGTTTTCCTTTCCAGCAATCATTTCTTATAAAATCACAATAGTATATCCATGATGCAATTTCAAGCAGTAAGGAAATGTTGATAAAAAGAAATTGTTTGAATGTTTGAAAAACTCATTAACTGACCAAAGCATAGTTTTTAAAACATGTATGTTGGTCTCTTGCTCATTTCTTTTCTTTTCTTTTTAATTTAATTTTTTATTGTAATTAATAAAAGGGTTACATGATATTTGCCATATAGAAGGTGCATTAATTCACATACATTGATACCCTTTCACATGTCTTGGTACTGTTTACCCTCCCCCCCACCACCTCCCCGTCTTGGTTTCCCCCCTTCTCTATCAAATTTCAAATAATCAAATACAAATAAATTCAATATATCAGATAACAAAGTGAAGTACTGGAACAATATGAGATACCCTAGGGACAGCAAAGGAGATGAGAGATAACATAGTATATTAAGGACAACAATCATTCGTTATATGGCTTTTGTTTCAATATCCTGGAGGTCCTTTCAATTAGCTTCATACTATATGGCCTTATATATCAAGGTTTTGCTCTATTGCAGATCTCTGCTAGTAGAACCCAAGGTTTCTACTGGTTATGACAAATGAGGGAAACCATTGAGCCTAAGTTCCTTTGAGTCTGGCTTACTTCACTTAATATGATTTTTTCTAAGTCTTTCCATTTCCTAACAAATGGGTCAATGTCATTTTTTCTGACAGCAGCATAGAATTCCATTGTGTACAAATACCATAACTTGTTGATCCACTCATCAATTGAGGGACATCTAGGCTGGTTCCATATCTTTGCTATGGTGAATAATGCTGCAATGAACATTGTTGTGCTAGTGGATTTAGTATGTCCTTGTTTCTGGATGGTTGGGTAAATACCAAGTAGTGGAATTGCTGGGTCATAGGGGAGTTCTATGTTTAGCCTTTTGAGGCACTGCCACACTGCTTTCCATAGTGGTTGAATGAGTTTGCACTCCCACCAACAGTGTAGTAGTGATCCCTCCTGGCCACATCCCCTCCAGCATCTGTTATTATTCGTTTTCCTGATCCTGGCCATTCTAACTGGAGTGAGGTGGAATCTTAGAGTTGTTTTGATTTGCATTTCTAAGGGTCATGAAACAGTGTCTCAATGAAAGATAGGCATGTTAACACATCTTCTCTTCTCAGCTATGCAGGATGAATAAATAGGATTGTGGTCCAGGCCAGCCTGCCTATACCCATAAGACCTTATTCAAAACTAAACAAACGAGGGTTGGAGGAGTGGCTAAAATGGTAAAACACCTGACTAGTAAGTATAAGATAGTAAGTTGATACCCCTAGTAACACAAAAAAAAACTGTATGAGAAAAATAAATTTGAAGAAGGCAAACTCTAAAAGGTAAATAAAACAATTGCAAACTTAAAAAAAAAGAAAGAAAGAAAAAAGGAAGGAAGGAAGGAAGGGAGGGAGGGAAAGAAAGAAAGAAAGAGAGGTGGGAGGGAGGGAGGAAAGGAAGAAAGCAGAGAAAGAAAGAAGGAAAGAAGGAAGGGGAGGGAGGAAGGGAGAATGGAAGGAAGGAAGGAAGGAATAAAGGGAGGAAAAGAGGGAGGGAGAAAAAGAAGAGAGGAAGGAAGGGAAAAGAAAAGGCAGAAAGAAAAAGAAAAGGAAAAAAGAGAAAGTAGGGGAAAGGAAAAGAAAGCTAGACTGGCAACAACACAATAATACATAAAGAAAAAAAGAATGAAAAAAAGTCAAATATTCAGAAAATGAAATGAGAAAATGCCAGACATGAAGACCACAAAGGTTCCCCGTGCTGGGCATTCTCTGTCTCCAGAGCCTCACCGAAGCCCTGCAAGTGGCTGAGCTTCAGCCAGGCAGCAGCATAGCCCCCTAAGGCCAGGCGAAGGGACACTGGCAGCTGATGACATGTGACAGGTGGAGGGGAGCAGAGTGTTATGATCCAGGCATGACACTTCCAGAAAGGTCTCCTGTGTTGTCCCTTGGCCGGCAAAGCAGGGCTCCTGTCAGCGCAGGCAGGACCCAGCTGCCTGGCAGCTTCCTTCCAGACCCCAGGAGCACCCACGGGGCAAACTGTGCAGGGAAAGCAGGCAGGACGTTGGCCACCCACCCTCTTTTACCTCGTTATTTTTGCTATTTTTTAATTACAGTGAACTAGTAAATTAATTGTCACTCATGGTCCCTGGACAGCATTTTGGTCTAACAGGCAGAAACCAATGCAAGACACATCAGTCCTCTGCAACACTCACCTCTCCTAGTTCCCATTGCCTTTCCATGATCCTGGTGGAAAAGGTTTGCAGGGGGACCGAATTCAACCAAGAGTGTGATGCTTTACAAGGCACCTAATTAGAATAGGGGCAACCAATCAGAGTGCAGCCCAGGCTTCAAGAATCCTTCCACTCAGGGAAAGCAGGGAAAGCCACAGTTAACAGTTACAACACCAGCAGGGTTTGCCTGCTGCTAAGCTGCAACACGACAACACCAAGCAAGCGTGCCTACTATAGAGCTGCCAACCTAGCAGGCCCTGTACCTCCTGGGCCAAAAGGGCTCAGGAGAAGAGTATCTGCAGCAAAGTCCAGCAAGAACTGGACTAGGACTCAGGTGGGAACTCCACATTCTTCCAGGACTACCTAAGGCAATGCTCTGCAAACTCCTTGATTGCAAAGGGAGATACACGCTCTGGAGCCACTCCTGACTGCCCACCTGAAGCGCCTGGAACTCTCTTTAGCACAGTGAGCAACAGTGGACCAGGGATCTCAATGCCCCACAAGGCACCCACCAGGGCCTTCTCCCTGCCTCTGTCCCAGCTGCAACACATAGCCCTGGGATGTATACCTTAAACAACAGAGAAGGCTTTAGGCCCCCTGAGTCCAGAGTCCAGCACCAAACAAGACCTTTCAGTCAGTTCTTCCTTAGGAAAACAATGTACATATATTTCATCATTTACCTTTGCATGGACCTGCATGTGTGATAAAGCCACAGAAGTATAACAGAAACAAAGCCATGTTTACCTTCCCACAATGTTAAAAAATGGATTCTAAAAACAAGTCAGCTGGGTGTAGTAGTACACACCTGCAATGACAGCACTCTGGAAGCTGAGGCTGCAGGTGTCCAAGTTCAAGGCCCGCCTGGGCTACATACCAAGATTCATTCAGAAAAAGAATGTTAGTCCTTGTAAGTTCCTTGCTCAAAGATCTCACCTTAAAATAGAATCCCAACTCCCATCGACAGCGTTTGTGTCTTGAACACATCTGGCTTTAGATCCCTCAGACCACACCCCTCTCCCTTACCCTCACTTTCTCTGTCTCTCTACCTGCCCGCGTGCGTGTGTGCGTGCGTGCGTGCATGCGTGCGTGCGTGTGTGTGTGCGTGTGTGCGTGCGTGCGTGTGTGTGTGTGTGTGTGTGTGTGTGTGTTGGTCCTGGGGCTTGAACTTGGGGTCTGGGCACTGTCCCTGAGCTCTTCTGCTCAAGGCTAGACCTCTCCCACTTTGAGCCACAGCGCCACTTCCAGTTTTCAAGTAGTTCATTGGAGATAAGAGTCTCAACAGAACTTTCCTGCCTGGGCTGGATCTCAGCCTCCTGAGTAGCTAGGGTGACAGGTGTGAGCCACCCTGACACTCCATTTTTATTCCCTCTTCTTGGAGCTTCTTCCCAGGGTTAATTCCAAAACCTACTGCCATAATCTATGGCTTTGCTCTCCCCTCAGAGAGATTCCATAACTGGATTTTCCTTAGCAGCACCTTCCTGGGCCTTTGTGCCATTTCCTGTCTCTTTATGAACACACTACTAAATTACTCTGCCTTCCCCATCAGAATAGAAGGTCCATTAGGGTAGGGACCTCATCTACAGTATTCACTGACAGATCTTCAGCCCTAGAATGCCTCCTGTCAGAGATGAGCACTCCATAAATATGTGTTAAATAGGAGAGTGAATAAGCTAGAGATGAACATTCAGTAATATAATCCCCAATGCTTTGTCACTTGAAGTTAGACTCTGGCTCCAATAGCTCTCACCTGCCCACTCAGCCCTCGAGGAGAGCAGTCTCATCCCAGAATACTCAGCTCCGTCAGTGATGTGATGTTTGAAAACCATCTTCAGTCCAACATCTCCTTGCCAAGTACATTCTTCCGGTGCTTGGTTAGGTAAGTGGTAAGAGACTGAGCTGGGAGGGGAGGAGTCTGGCAACCAATGCCTTCTACAGTGTGATCACACAAGCCTACTACTGTGAGCACAGAAGTATGAAGTGAGGTTGGAGGCAGACAGACAAGCAGAGAGCAGGCAGGCAAAGACAGGCAAATTGTCTAATATGGGGAAGGAAATTTCCTGCAATACATTGGCATTTGTAAGGCACCTACTCTGAAGGTTCTAGGCTATCTCTACAGGATCTCAATGAGCCCTTTCATGCTATGTACCCTTGAGGTCAGGTTCTGTGAGTTCCATTTTCACAAGTAAAACAAATTTAAAAAAATCTGAACACAGAGAGCTTAAGTAACAAACTCAGTGTCACCCAGAGAGATCATGTCTGGTGCTCTGAACTCAGAGCTTTGCAGTCTTCTTCATTCCTTTTCCACATGGGATTCTTCAGGGAATACTGAAGGGCTCAAGAAGAACATAGCTCAAAAGAACTGGACCAGAGATGATAACCTCAAAGAGGAAAATCTAACCTGGACAGGTGGCCAAGCTTTTGGCTAAAACTTCCCAAAGTCATTGGCACAGACAAGTCTTATAGAGTAAGATGCTGATCATTTCTAGCATGCATTTATTGAGCAACTACTCTCTACAAACCATTCCTGGACTGGAAGATTTCTGTCATTAGCATTAGCATTAAATGACAATGCTTTATTGCTATAAAAAACATTGCTACATTTATAAAGCTATTAGAGCTGTTTACTCATGCATGTAATGATCCAACAGTTACCTAGAAGGCAAATGAGTTTTAGAACTCAGGCCATTGTATATCACCCTCCTTTTTTAGGCTTCTTTTAATCTAGACCAGTATGTTCAGTATTTTACACACTGATTAGCATAGAAATCACAGTAATGGCTGATCAATGTTGTGTATGTATGAAAAAAAACTATGGATCTTACTTTGTGTGTGTGTGTGTGTCTATGTATGTATGTGTCTCTGTATATGTGTGTGTGTGTGTGTGTGTGTGTGTGTGTGTGTGTGTGTGTGTGTTTTCTTGGGGTTAAACTAAGGACTTGGATGCTGTCCTTAGCTTTTTCATTCAAGGTTGGTGCTCTACAACCTGAGCCATTGCTCCACTTCTTAACTGGATACTGGATAGAAGAGTATCACAGACTTTCCTGCCTTGGCTAGCTACAAACTATGATCTCACATCTCAGTCTCCTGCGTAACTAGGGTTACCAGTATAATCCATTGACACCCAGGCTCTGTACGATGCATTTTTACTGGTCAAATTATTTTTTGTTAAATCTGACTTTCATCCAATAGTATGGCTTTAGAACCTAAAGAATGAAGAAGACAGGGTTCTGGTGTATCTTGGCTTTTTCTTCTCCCTGTACTCCTGATTGGTAAATATTCAAGAAGTCTTAGTTCTTGCTGAGAAGTTCAAAACTACATAGCTCCACTTCTCCGTAGAGCAGAAATCACCAGAGTTCCTGCGCACTTCCAACAAGAAAGGCCTGAAAGGTGGACTTCTTCCCTGGTTGGCATTTCCTCTTGCGGAGCAACTGCTGGCTGCTCTTTCCCAGCATCACCCTTCGCTGTCAGCAACTCTGGCCCTGTAATAATAATATCCCTCTTCCCTGTGGTCATCTTTGGAACATTTGAAGCCTACTGTTAGGATGATGCTTTCTTAAAGTATTTAGTGACTATAAAGAGTCAAGGATCTAGCTGGGCATGGTGGCTCACGCCTGCAATCCTAGCTACTCAGGAGGCTGAGATCTAAGGATCACAGTTCAAAGCCAGCCTTGGAATATAAGTCTTTGAGACTCTTATCTCCAGTTAACCAGTAAAAAGCCAGAACTAGAGATGTGGCTCAAGTAGTGGGCAAGATCACAGGCACTGAGTTGAAGCCCTAGTATCAGCACAAAAAGTAGAAGGTATGAGGAGGAGAGGTGGTCAGGGCCTTAGGGCACAACTGGGAAATATGGGCAATCTGAAAGCTAGAATGCCCAGGAAACTGGGAAATGACCAGGTGTCCTCCTTGGCCTCCTACTGTCCTCTGTAATGCCAAGAGCAGGCAATGTGCTCCACAAAGTCTACTCGAGCCCTTTGGTGCCACACAAAGGAACCTGGAGAATAACAAAAATGAGATTATCTCCAAGGTTTCCACTGATGGCTTGGAAAAACAGGGTCTCATTAATAATAATAAGACAACTCAGGCATCTAACACAAAGAGGCTTGATCCAATTTCTTTCCATCCATCACCTTGCCAAGGAGCATGGAACAAAGCCCCCAACTTCTCTGGACCGCCATCTTCTTAGCTATTAACTGAAGCATTTGGTGATCGGGTCCAAGGAGCTTCCAGTTTCAGGGTGCCCCGATCTCCTTTTGGACAATCCACAACAATCTGGCCGATCTGGTCCATCTTAAAATCAGTATTGAGTTTCTACAACATAGAGTATGCAAGAAAGCAAAGACAGACAAGGACTCCAGCCCCACTGCCATCATGCCATGCACTGTGGCACCTACACATTTAAACACCTCAGCGTTAACAAGTCACTCAACCTCCACCAGACTTGATTTCACATCTGAACACTGGAGTTACTTCTACCTCTTCCCAGAGTGTCCTTGAGCTTATCTCCTAGCTGTAATCCTAGCTACTCAGGAGAATGAGATGTGAGGATCACCCCAGGCAGGTATGTTCATGAGATTCTTATCCCCTATTAATCATCAAAACAGCCACAAGCAGAGCTGTGGATCAAGTAACAGAGCATTAGCCTTGAGTCAAAAAGCTTATGAATAGTGCTCCAGAACTAGTACACACCACACATAGACACATACACACACACACACTATATATACATGTATATAATATAGAGTATTCATATATATGTATGTAAATACATATATAACTCATCACTCAGAGAACGCAACACTCCATATCCCTTTATTAAAACATTCTTTGCCCATCAAATTCAATTCATAGGCTTGGATTCCAAACACTTTTGGCTAACCCAAACATGATAGCCAGAGATGAGAGATTCCCAAAGTCAGCTACTCCAATGCCTTCCTCCCTCTGTGATGAACAAATAAGGGAGTGGAGCTCAGAAAGGCTCAGAGATTTGATCAAAGGCCCACATGTTCTTTATCAGAAATCCTGGCCTAGAATCCAGAGCAGCCGATACCAAGGGCCACACAAGACACAAAGGGAATGGTTCATAGGCTCCACTCTCTCTATAGAAACTGAGAATCCCCACATATCAAAAATAGCAATAGAACATTTTAATCCATTTATTTTTAGGAGGCTGCAGACAGAAGTAGCATCATAGTACATCTATGGGATTCATGGATGTCTTCATTTACCAATGAAATGAAGGTCAAGGTTTCTTGCCTTTCCCGGCTACTCTGCTCAGTGTGCCCACCCCCATCCTCCCTGCAGTTTATACCTCAAGGCAGCCAGACTTGCAATGGAAGCTTTCCTGGACAAAGTGATAAGTTTCAGGGAGGGCAATGCAATCCATATCCCATGATACACATACAAAAAAAGAAAAACCTACCCCAACTGTGCTGCCCATAATACAAGAAGAATTTTTCTCCTTTCCCCCTAAGACCCTCCGCCTGGGACTCTCCACATTCATGAAGGCACACTGACAATTGAAGAGTTGGGGATTCAAAGGTTCCTCTACACTATACAACACAGTCAAAATCCCTGAGACGATTCAGGAATTTCTGGGAATCCCAGAGACTGCCAAGCCCACCCAGCTCAGATAGAGAACTAAAGAGAGAGCCTGGACAATACGAGGAGCCGCTTGGCTTACAGGCTGCACAGACACAGCTAGTACTCTAGTAGAGTAGGGACGAGCCGACCATCTCCAGTCTGGCCTGATTCCAAAGGACAGTGTTTATCTTCAGGGGTACTTGACACAAAGCTACACCAAGAGCATGCTCGTTCATGGCTCCTGATGGGGATACTCCCCAGACAGGAGCTGCCGGGTCTCTAGGGGTCCCAAGGCTCTAATCCAAGTCTCTCCTGGTGCACTTTATCATGCAGGCCCAGAGAGGGAGACTGGCCTGCTCAAACACACACTGTAAGTCAATGGTAGCCACTGGATTAAGCCTAAGGCTGTTTCCTCTCACTGCCCCAAGGCTTCTCCCCACCAGACCCAATCCCTTTCCCAGCCCCTTGGGCTCACCTCCTGGTTCTGAGGATCCCGCCAGGTTGAACAATGCTCAGAAGCAGGTGGCAGCTTAGCAATTCAGCAGGGGGACAAGGGTTGTGCCCAGGCCAGGTGGCAAGGAGAGACTGCAGCCTGGACTTCAAATGGGCTCTCCTTTCTCTAAAGACTTCTCCTCCTTTCTTCCTCTCTACCTCTCCTCCTCTCCACCTCTCCTCCTCCTCCTCCTCCTCTTCCTCCTCTTCCTCCTCCTCCCTCTCACCCTCCCTCCCTCCCTAATCTCTGTAGTACTATAGGGACCTGCGTTCTGCTTAGGAGGAGGTAAGGAATGTGACTATTTACTGGAAGGACCACAGTCTGCTGAGCCCTGCTATATACACTGTTAATCCTACAAAAGAGAGCGAGAGAGCGAGGGAGAGGAGAGAGAGAGAGAGAGAGAGAGAGAGAGAGAGAGAGAGAGAGAGAGAGAGAGAGAGAGAAAGAGATCTAATGCCACAGAATTTTTAACCCCTATGCTCCAGCCCTGGCTCTCCACATAGTGAAGCTGAAGGGAGAGAAACAATACACTTAACCAATGGAGTACCAGCCCAAAACATTACATCATCAGTGAGCACTCTCATTGGCCAACAATTCCTAGAAGGCAAAAAAAAAAATCCTGCTTCTGGTGCTTAACCCCTTCTTGCTTAATACAGTCATGAACATTTGGTCTAAACTGATGGCTCTTAAACGTGGCTTCTATCAGAGTCACCCCAGATGATCTCTAAATGTAGAGACCGCTACAGTCAACCTCAAACCACAGACATCAAGACCTCAAAGGGAACGTGTGTTTTAAAGAATGCTGAGAATAAGGAGCCAGTTGACTCAGAAACTCTTTCTCTAAACAGGGGTATCATTTTTCTTCGAGCATTTATAATATGCCCACCACTTTACTAAATCATCTTTTATTTCCAGCAACCATTATGTGTCCTATTTCGTGAGTATAAAAAGGTTCTGAAAACCTTCCTTTGAAGTCCAGGCTGTCTGCTTGAAGTTAAGCCTAGTCATGTGCTTGCATTTTGCTCTCAAGATTACAAAACATACAAAAATGTTAATGGACTAGAAAATGCCCCACACCTATGAAGACCAAGGGCTGGACAAGCATGTGGTGTGTCAGTGCAGGGAGTTCAGAGACTGCCAACCCTTCAGGGAATTGTTCTTGACCTCAGGTTCATTCCTTTGCTCCTGTTACAAATCTCAGCTTGGCCACTGCTTTATCTCAAAGCCTCTCCAATCTCTAAAGCTGGGGAAGGGGTCCCTGGCTGTGCTTCTAAGGATCCCTCTATCTGGAGCTGCACTAGCCTGTCTACTGGTAAATTCCATGAGCATAGAGCCATGTCCACCTGCTTCCTCAATTTACACCCCAGGATATCCCCTTCTCCCGGTGAATAATTCACCCTCAAGACCAGAAGGAGGCCTAGGAGGGGCAAAGGTGTGTGCTGCAATTCCAGAGGGTTTCCTGCTACCATGGGAAATGCAGGCCTGGAAGGCTGGAGCCCCACATAAGCAATGTGCCAGACCTGGGACACAGGCATCTGCTGGGAGAGACCCTTGTTTTCCTCATCTAGAAATGGGGACACTTTCATGGAGTAGTTATGATACTCAACCCCCCAGCAGCCTCTAGGCCTACACTGTCTCCTCCTCACCTCATTCCTAGAACTCATTTGTTTTATCAAATGAGGGATGATGTGTGTATCACTTGAGCTCAGAGTGGCCTCCCAGACTCCAAACCCATAGCCAATGCATGTCCCCACACAAGTATTTTGTGGGAAGCTCAAGAGTATCTGAGTTTTCTCCTGCACCAAACCCACTCCTCACCCTTTCTCCTCCATCCTGAAAGGGTGCTCATCGTCACCTGATCTTTTTTCTAATTGTGGCCAAACATATAAAACACAAGGGTAATTACTAAGTGTGCAGTTCGATGTCACTCAGTACCCTCATAAAGCATTCAGCCACCACCTTAGTCCCCCCTCAAAGAAAACCACCCAGCATCAAGCAGTCATTTTTCATTTCCCCTTCTCCCTCAGCCTGTGGCAAACACTCATCTACTTCCTGTAGCTGTGATTGTCATGCTTGGATATGTTGTGTAAAAAGTAACCATGCGCTATCTCATCAATTTATTTAGATGTTCCTTACACATAAGTAATTTTTTGCTTACAGTTTAAGTAGCTTCTTTTACTTACACGCTCACCAGTGTTTTCAGGGTTCATTCATGCCGTAGCATGCTTTTGTATCACATTCTTGTTTATGGCTGAGTTGGCTGTATATAGCACACTTAGTTTATCCATGCCCTGACTGATTGACTTCTATCACCTAGCAATCTTAAATTGTTAGGCTCCGCAACTACCTTCGATCATTCTCTTTCCTATATTCCCCCAATCTAGGTGACCACCAATTACTGTCTATTTTGCATCCCAAATACAGTTTAAATTCTCCTGCTCTCCTCCTACATGACATCCAGCTGCTGGACCACACACATCTCTTTCTCACTTATTCCATCTATTCTCTCTACCCCATTTTTTTTTTACCTTATAGCCCATGGGATTCTTTCCACACAGAAACTAGCTCGTTCACTCATTCAAACAACATTTGCTAAGCCCCTTTCTTCATGGCTACTGCTTCCTAGAGGCATGGCAGAAAACACACAAATAGATACTATTACTGCAGGTTCTTGCTAGGGTTAAAGTCCTTTAAGGATATCACTGTGCCTCTAAGGCCCATCAACTTTCAGGCTCAACCCAGGCTGCTCTACTTGGCTTTCCCATTATGTTTTAATCACAGGTTCCATTTCTCCACCTCTCACTTTCTCAACAAGTTGTTCTTTTTGCCTCTTGGCTGGATGTCTTAGTATAAAAAAATTTCTCTAAGTGACTGTCCCTGGCTACGCTGTGGGATATATCCATCCTTTACTTGTTTAACTCATTCAAGAAATACTTGGTGGGCTGGGGGGGTAGGCACTTGCCTAGCTTTTGTGAGGCTCTGAGTTCCATCCCCATCACAGCAATTTAAAATAAAAAAACAACACTAAGAAGAAATGGATGTTAAACTTTACTTTGCTCTTATAAGTCAATGTCTGATCCCCCTAAAGCCTTTAGTCTAGCCGAGAGGACCAACAGCACGGAAGAGAATAAATAAGCAAGTCCTGTGAAGGGAGAATGAACATGGGTAGGGAATCTCTTTCCTGCTACATTGAACCTGAAGGACAAGAAGAATTATGTGAACAAAGAGCTTATTATCCTCTGCCACATCCTGGGTATTCAATGTACTATTTCACACTTCAATGTTGTCTTTTGAAGAATCAAGACATTCTCATTCTCTCTCTCTCTCTCTCTCTCTCTCTCTCCCTCCCTCCCTCCCTCCCTCCCTCCCTCCCTCCCTCCCTCCCTCCCTCCCTCCCTCCTCCTCCTCTTCCTCCTCCTCCTCCTCTCTCTCTCCCCTTTTCCCCTCTCTCTCTCCCTCCCTCCTTCCCTCCCTCCCTCCCTCCCAGCAATTGTATCCCCAAACTTAGGCCAATTCTTATCATTTGGGAGATATCAGCACAGACTGATGGAATTAGTAAGTGGACAAATAAATGAATGAGCCAGTTCATCAAGGAAAACTTTTCATAAAGTGAATCGAATCATAGTGTGTGGCTGGTGGTTATCATCACTATTTTATGGCAAAGGAACAGGGACTATGTTGGGTTTTTTAAAAGATTGAGCTGATTGTAAAAGGAGAATAAAAGTACCACCAGACAACAAGGAAAGGAAGCACCCACATATCACACCCTAAGTAATGGGAACCCCAGTCACTGAGGTTGTTTTATTATATTATTGTTCTTGGTGGTGGTGATTCACAAAACTTGGTGTACTCAAGCTTCAAATTTCATGTTCAGATACAGTCAAGAAATGACAAGGGGAGAGAAAGGAGCCCTTTCTCTATGTTTCCCATTCACCTAGCATAGAACAGAGATCGAATTCACTTCACAAAGCCATCCTATGGGTAGTGGGACAGCCCTTCCAATACCAAGACGCATGTTACTGCCTCTACAGGCAGCTGCTGAGACTAGGCCCCAAATTTAGATGCCCTTCCTGCAGACAGTCTGCCCTCTCTGGCAGATCAACATGACTCTTCAAAGGCCTGGGCCCCTGCTTCAGTGATACACTGAGGCTCCTGACCCATACTGGAGTGAATCATGGATCCACTCCCATCCATGTCCAGTTCTGCTTCTTCTCACTGCATGCTCACTTGAGGAGTAAATTAACCTCTCATAAATCTCAGCACCTCTGATCTTTTCCCAGGGAATCCTACCCATGACAGATAAGCACAATGATTTCCTTTTAACTCAGAAAATGCAAGTTGGGAAGATTGATCCCATCTGCAAGCTTTCTAGCTAATGTGGCTCTCTGTTCTGACTTCCAGTGAGCCTGTGTTCTTTCTGCTCTATCAATCTGCAGAACTTTGTCATCAACAACAGACAATGGGTACTGAAAGGCAGAAAGAGGTACCCAAGGACTTGTAGCCAGGTCTCCCAAAGACCAGCGTTGCCTACTTCCCAGCTTGCTGATGAAAGTCTCAATTTAGAACAAGCTTCTAAATGTCCCAAAGCTGCTGGTCTGGCTGCAGCCCATCTACCCACAAGACCAGGTCCTTCCTACCGGATTACCAGATGTCCTGGCTTAGGACACAGGACATGTTCCACTCTTCAATTCCACACAACAAAAACCTACCCAGAATTTATTTTGTATTTTATTTTATTTTTTATTGTAGGGGTAATGTATAGAGGGGTTACAGTTACATTCACCAGCCTACCTAGAATTCTTGCTAACTCATCAGCCAACACACACACACACACACACACACACACACACGCCAGCTGTCATTCTAGCAAAGCTTTTCCTACTCCTCCAAGTCTCCACTCAGAGATCACCTCCTCCACTCCACCTCCTGTCCTCCACTTTTCCCTACACCATAACCGTTATCCCTCTTATCGACAGGAATTCTCCCCCAACACCTGTCTACCTGTCGCTGGGGTTTAGCACAGAGCAGGGCGCTCAGCTGAAGCCAAAGAGCTCCTACAGGAAGAGACTCCAGGCTCTGTATCCTGAGCGCATCTCTGCTCCTGTGGTACCCAGAAACCCACGGACCTGTCTTCCTGATCCCTAGGAGAGCTGAACGTGGAAAAATCTGACCCCTGCGCTCTGTCGGCCCCCTCTCCCCAGGGCAACAGGTCCTGAGGACTCCGCAGACCCAGGGCAGATTCGAGGGCGGCCGGAGCCCAGCAGAGACCCGGCTGCCGCGGTCCCCGGCTCCCCGCGAGCTCCGGGTGGAGCCACGACCTGGCTCCGGTGGCCACCCACGGGCAGTCCTCCTCCTCACACGTCGATCTGCCCTCGGAGGGTCGCGGACCGGGGCCTGGCAGCAGCAGCCGGCCGGCGGAGGAGAGGGGCCCCGCGGCTCCAGGTCTGGCTTCCCGGGTCCCCCCACCTGACAACCCGCAGGCGCCCAGCCGGAGCTGCGGGAGACGCAGCCAGGAGCCAGCACTCACACCAGCAGCTTTGAGTTGGCATGGGGCCTCCCTACGGCCAGAAACCCTGACCACGTCTACTTCTGGGGCGGCGCGCGGCTTACCTCACGCAGAGGGGGTGCGGGTGCCGGCGACGCGGCACCTGCCACGGGGACCCGGCCGAGGCGCTGAGGCGAAGCAGCGCTCAGCCGCGGAGAGCTCCGTGCCGGACGCCTCGCCCGGCGGCCCCCGCGCGCCGCGGCCTCTCATTGGCTCAGGCGCCGAGGCCACGCCCCAAGGCCACGCCCCCCGAGGCTCTCGGCCAATCCGCAGCGTTCGCCTCTCCTGGCTGGAAAAGTTGCTTGTCGACTCCGGGAGCTCTCAGAGGCCTCCGGTGGCCAAGGGAGGCAATAGTTCTCCATCCCTGGAGCTTCCCGACGCCCCTCCGGGAGTGCGAGGAGTGCAATGACCTTGGAAACCAGTTATGAGACAGGCAAGGCACTCTCCAGGCCTCGGGCGGTGCTTTTAGAAGACAGCCACCCCCCTTGTAGGCAAATGTATCCAGCAGCACCTAATGCTGCAGAGGACAGGACACTGCTGCTCCCCTGTGGGGCAGGAGGGAAGAGGTCACATCCACGCAAACAGAAGGTAATGGCAGGTTGTTGTAACACTGGGGGGGGGGGGGCGGGGCAGGCGCTGCTGTGCCCTGGATGGTCAGTCCCGGCCATTTGTGACACTTGAATCAAGACTGGAAAGGCAGAGCAATTCCAGGGCTGGGGAGAGCATTGCTGACCTAGCAGGAACAGATGCCTGTGGCTGAGGCCAGCACGGGCAGCTCTGGTGATGGCCAGGTGTGCCAAATCGAGTGGAACGTGCACTTCAGCAGCAGATGAAGAGGAGCTAAAGTGACCCCAGACTCTGCTGGCAGGGTTTCCATGTGGGAATTCGGGGAGGAGCACCGTTCAGCTCAAGGGATCAGGGTAGAGGGGCCCATGTTGGAGAAAGCCAGACAAGACATAATGATGTACAGCACAAAGGTGATGGATTGGATTTAGAGGATGAGGAAAGAGGCAGTGAAGAATGTCTCCTATGTGTGCAGCTTCCCATCCGTGGGGTCACACTGCTGTCGCCAAAATGGAGCACATTCTCCTCTTGCCTTTCTCACAAAACCATAAACACCCTGGGAAAGACACCTATGCTCAGTGACAAAGATGGAGTGAGACTCTTGGCTTACTGTGGCACTAAAGGGCCTGTGATGGTGCTGAGGGGGAGTTAGGCCTCCTCAGGTACGCAGGCATTAAAAAAAAAAAAGACATAAAGTGTGGCAGACAACAGGTAGCCGGTCATGCTACTGCTGCTTCTTCCAATAATGTCTTGGAATCACAGTCAACCAATGAAAAGAGCCTGGGTGTTACATGCACAAGTCATCAGGCAATCACAACTCCCTGGGAAGAAGCCCCTGCCTTACAAGAAATGCTTTCAGTGAGGATTCCATTGGACCCCATCTTAGAGACACTCTCTATGGAGTCTATTTTGCTTTTTTCCTTTCCCTTCCCTTCTCTTTTCTTGCTCTGCCTGCTTTAAGCAACTTTCTGCCCTTTAATGAATTGGTAAACTTAGATGGCATCACTACTGGAAGTGAAGTTGGAAGGTTACAAAAAGACAGGAAGGGTGGGGTGGTGTCTGGCAGACTAAGGTGCACATTGACAGGGGACAGGACAGACATATTGAGCTCTGATTTTTGCCAGATGGGTTAATAGACCTAGAGTTTGCCAGATGCTCTGACTTCTGCAGGGCGGGGGAGCTCACCTAGTTTCTAATATCTTTATGTAGGTGAACAAAGGGTTTTCAATTTAGCATGTCAGTTTGCCAGTGAAGTGGATCTTGAGCAGCATCACTCCTTGGATAATCCTCTTTGTCCCTCTCTCTCAATCCTGTTACCAGTTTCAATTTTACGTATGTACACTAAGTACTATGACTGCATTCTCCCCCTCTTCTTTGGTTTAACCCTTCTGTCTGAGACCCCTGCCTCATATTCCAGCTTCATTTTCTTAGACTGTATGTTAGACAAAGGAGTTATACTATTGAAATTTACCCCTGCATAACCACAGTTCAGTTGGTAAATCCATGTACATAAGCACATGGCTCTGTATATGTTTATATTATATATTTATAAATTAGATCTAACTTCCATCTATGAGAGAAAAAGATGTTCTTATTTTTGTTCAATTCAGATCAAGTATTTTTTAATACCGGTAATTCATTATTTTTAAGTCAAAGTAGGCCAATGCCATCACACGAAATCAAATACATGTATGAGCCAGAGTTATCCCTTTTCTTATATTTTCCAAAGACTTTTTCTCTCAGTGTGTGTTCTGATTGGATGGGGATAATAGTAAGGAGTAAAAAGATCAAGGAAAATTCAATATAGAAAACCAGAGTCATCCTCAATGGCATTTGTCCCACCCATCCTTGTCACCACTTTCCTGCTTCCTTCAGCCAAACTCCCACTAAGCCACCTCTCAAGCATAACATTCAGAGTTATAATAATAGGGTTTTTGTTAAATGTTTTTCACATATGCACAGGGAAATTGCTTGGGGAAAAAGGAGAGGCTCTGGGTATATAAATCTCCAATGCTTCATTACTCTCGGGCCTACGGAAAGAAGAAAAGAGGAAACAAGGTTTGTGATAGAGGTTGAAGATGGGAAAACAGGCAAATTATGGCATGGTAAATTATTTTTATTGCACTATAAATGAGGGGAAAATGGTAATTAGATGTAGGAGAGCTTAATGGTTTCTATTGAAAATTCAATGTATTGTAGCTTGTTCCCAGTATATATCACAGGACTTTTACTATAGTGAGATTCCATCATGTGTTGGAGGTCAGCGGTATCCAGCATTATTTATTTTTATGTCCCCAGCTCATGTAATGAAAAGAGCCTGAGAACAGATACTCTCTGTAGAGAGCTGTTCCCATCTCCTCTACCTGTTATTGTCTAAAGCTAGAGAAATAGAACATGATTTTATAAATCATGGGATGCCGTGTAGGAGGGGGAAATGTTGCATTGGGAGCCAGAAGATCTGACATTAAGTCATTCAGTAACTCTACTGGATCTTTATCAGCAAAGTGAGAAGAGGACACAAAGGTAGCTTCCTAGGAAACACGTGTATTTTGGCTAGCACCTCCCTATCTCAGAGGATTATTTTTATTATTGCATGAAGACTTGCTGATTCCCAGAAGTTCCTTTCACATCTCCAACTCCCACCTCCATATTCACCCCAGCATCCTTAAGGGGAGGCATCATTGAAGTTCAGCCTATTGAATGCTGCCTCCTGGGACTCAGTTTTTCCAAAAGCGACAAAAAGAAGAAAGGGATTGGACAAGAGGCTGACACCAGTGAAAAGGGCAGGAGTACTATCTTGTAGAGGCTGGACTGTGTGGTCATGAATCTTATTAGCCAACCTTTACAACAGCCTCTGTGTCTGCCGGTTTCTCAAGTCTAGTCTTCCAGCCACCTCTCTCCCATTTCTACTAAACTCCCTTTTTATGTTAAATACTTAAATTACTCCTCTTGCTTTTAACCAATATCCTGAGGAATGCAGGAATGAAAGAAAGCATATTGGATCATATAACCCTGTCCCGAAGGGAACAATGTAGCACAGGAATTTGAACACCTATGAATGCACACACACAATGCTCCATCCCTACCCAGTAAGAAATCCAACTCCACAGGATGGTGGTAGTCAAATTGAAATTGTGTAGTTAATTTTGAAAGCCAGGTGTTAGTGGCTTATGCCTATAATCCTAGCTACATGGAAGACAGAAGCAGAGACTCATGGTTCAAGACCAGTCCATGAAGAAAAATCTGGAGACCCCTTCTAAATCCATGGCTGGGTACAACGGTGTGTGTGTGTTAGTCATCCCAAACTATATAGAAGGCTGAGGATCCTAGTTACAGACCTGCCCAGGCCCATTCGGGAAGGTTCCTTCTCCACAGAGGGTGGATGCTGGCTGTGGTGTGTGTCTCTACTCCCAGCAAAGACCAGAAGACTAAGCTCAGATGCGTGCCTGAGAAGGAAATGAGACCCTATTTCAAAAATAACCAGGAATAAACATGGCTCATGTTATGGCTCAGGGGGTTGAGTGCCAGCCCAGTAAGTGTGAGGCCTATGAGTTCAAATCCCTTTTATTAAAGAAAAAGACTATAGTTATCTTTTGAAAAGAACTCAGGTCTGCTATTCTTAACAGATCTAAAAAAGTGAGCAAATTGGGATCATAACAAAACTGCCAAAGCCTTCTTATATGCAAATTTCATAATTTGCTAAATGCTTTTGCATACATTTTCTCATCTAACCTGCACAGTTAGTGAGTGACAGAGCTTTTACTAGAATTTTGGTCCTGGTTCGGGATACTTTAGGTGTATGATTAAATATTTCTCTCTTAAGTATTTATCATGGTGCCTGTGGCCAGGAGGGATCACTACTACACTGTTGGTGGGAGTGCAAACTGGTTCAACTAATATGGAAAGCAGTATGGCAGTTCCTCAAAAGACTAAACATAGAGCTCCCCTATGACCCAGCAATTCCACTAGTTGGCATTTATCCAATCGTCCAGAAACAAGGACATACTAAATCCACTAGCACAACGATGTTCACTGCAGCACTATTTATCATAGCAAAGATATGAACCAACCCAGATGCCCCTCAGTTGATGAGTGGATCAACAAGATGTGGTATTTATACACAATGGAATTCTGTGCTTCTGTCAGAAAGAATAACATCACCCCATTTGTAAGGAAATGGAAAGACGTAGAAAAAATCATATTAAATGAAGTAATCCAGACTCAAAGGAACATAGGCTCAATGGTTTCCCTCATTTGTCATAATCAGTAGAAACCTTGGGCTCTCCTAGCAGAGATTTACAATAAAACAAAACCTAGATACATAAGGCCCTATAGAATGACGCTAAATGGAAGGACCTCCAGGATATAGAAACAAAAGCCATATAATGAGTGATTGTTGTCCTTAATGTACTATGTTATTTCTCATCTCTTTTGCTGTCCTGTGGTTATCTCATACTGTTACAGTATTTCAGCTTGTTATCTGATATATTGTATATATGTGTATTTGGTTATTTGAAATCAGATAGGGAAGGGGGGAAAACAAGATGAGAGGCAGGGGGAAGGGAAATGGGGACCAAGACATGAGAAAGGTTATAAATGTTTCTGAAGTAATGCGCCTTCTATCTGGTGAATATAATGCAACCCTTCTATTAATTACAATAAAAATATATGGAAAAAAACTATTTATCATAGTGCCTTAAATCTTGATGGTTAAAACTGAACTGCTTGGCTGGGAGTTTGGCCTAATGGTAAAGTGCTTACCTAGAATTCATGAAGATCCAGGTTCATTTCCTCAGTTCCATATTTGTAGAAAAGTCCAGAAGTGGTGCTGTGATTCAAACGGTAGAACAATACCCTTGAGAAAGCCCAAGGACAGTGCTCAGGCTCTGAGTTCAAGCCCCAGGACTGGCAAAAAAAAACTGAACTGAACTGCTGGATTTGAAAATGGATATGGTCAGATACAAAAGCAGACAAATGTTGAGTTTTGTCAAAAAGGCCAATGAAAGATGTAAATAGAACTTTTCAGTGTCACCTGTTTTTTATATGGACTCAAAAAGTTTAGGAAGATGGTGAAGGTATCATTAGAGCAATTTTGAAAATATTGATTTGTGAGGCAATTCATTTAATCTCTGAGACTTGGTTAAATGAGGGGAATGGTGAGAATTTTGTATTATTTGTGGTTCTTACCCAGAATTTTCAAGGAATGGCTTTTATGGAACATGTCTTGGCCTAAGGCCGAGATAGATTCTGAGCTGAAGGCTTCTGGAGTTGTATGTTTGCTTGTTGGTTACAAGAGTATTTTTTGCTGATGTTACAAAGGATTGCCTTGACAACCAGAAAAAATAAGTTTCTAGGTCTTCACAGGCCTTCTTCAAAGAGGCAGATGCAGTGGGTGTTTCTTTGTGATTAAGGGAATACAAAGGTTTCATGTGATCTTGTCACATGCAATGTGGTGTTAAAGTGCATCTATTCCTTCTCTGTTCCCACTCGGTAGAGAGAAGGGTCAGACTTCATCAGTGATTTTCTAACTGCATTCTCCAGTGCTCTAGAATTACCTGGAGTTGTTCTTGCTCAGGGGCCACAGCAAGGGGCGTGTGTGTGTGTGTGTGTGTGTGTGTGTGTGTGTGTGTGTACAGAAAGAGAGAGAGAGAGAGAGAGAGAGAGAGAGAGAGAGAGAGAGAGAGAGAGAGAGAGAGAGAGAAGAGAAGAATAGAAATAGAGAGGAGTAAAAGGAAGGAGAAGAAGGAGAGAAGGGATTCTTTTTTTAAAACTACTTTCTCGAGTGACTGACACATAAAAGAGAGGATTTCTATGATTCCATTCAGTACAGCTATTCTAGGCAGAGGCAAGTAACAACTGAGGTGAAAACTTTTACCTTTGCATGGTAGGATGTATGCTGGGAAAAGGCACCTGGCTGGGACACTTGGCACAGTGTGAATGGATTCTGCATAGATCCCCCATCCTTGACTGCGTAGTGGTACCTCTGTGCTAGATTCACGAGACACACAGATGTTTCCAGCCTTTGATGCTGGGCAGAATAAACACGGGAGAATGAACAGCTGACGGATGCACCTCAACCTTCTAAGCCTTGATGATGAGTTCCAGCAGCTGTCAGGGATGCCTTCTCCTTGGGCTGGCTCCCCTGCTCTATGGGTGGAGGCCCAGCTCTTGAACTTCAAGCCTGTGGAAGAAGACCAGAGACTGACTTCCTTAGGCAGACAGCTGCTTCTTTAAAACCATCTCTGTCTAGACATAAGCATCGTATCACCAAGACACTGGATGAATGAGCCTCATATTCTGCAAGAGAATGCAGAAGAAAGTGTCTGCCACTTGGTGTATAAAACACTGTATCAAAGTTGGGTACAACTCTCACCATCATTAGTCAGTGCCTTATATGTGGTCTTTGAGAGAACATATTCCTTGTTGTTGTTGCTGTTGTTGTTGTTGTCGTCTATGGCTCTTGAACTCAGGCCCTGGCCACTGTCCCTGAGCCTGTTTGTGCTTAAGGTTAACACTCTACCACTTGAGCCACAGTGCCACTTTCTGATTGGTTAATTGGAGATAGAGTCTCATGGGGGACTTTTCTGTCTGGCCTTGCTTTGAACCACAATTTTCAGATCTCAGCATCCTGAGTAGCTAGGATTACAGGCGTGAGCCACTGGTACCTAGCTGAAAGAACACTTTTCTTAAGCATTTTCTTCTCAGAGGAATTGTGAAGTCGTGGCAAAATGCTGCCTTGGAATCACGAGAAACCTGGATTTGTACCCTGGACTCACCACTTAGGCGGTGTATGTTACTCTAGGCAACACCAATTGGTAAGAATAATTAACTACTCACTTATATGCCAACCTCAGTGTTTAGATTCCATTATATTATTTAACTCTCTCATTGACAGTTTGAGATAGGTCAGAACATCCCCATTCTGTATGCTGAAAAATGAACTTCAGAGACTCTAGGAAATGCACTCAGAGTCACACCATCTCTAAATGACAGAGACAAGAACTGAATCCAGATCTGCATTGTGTCAGAACTGCTGATCTTGGCCATTCTCAAGCTTTCTTGACCTGCTAACTTCAGCTCTTGCCTTCTAGCGTTATCCTGAGCATCAATTGTTTTGCAAGGTGGAGCATGTGATATGTATTTAATGGAAGGTAGAATTCTTTTTTACATGGAGGGAGATTTTTTTTCTAAGCAGTACTAAAATACACCTGTGCTGGTGATTTTTGCGACAAATTTCCTGCTTATGGACAAATTGTATGTAAAGATTTCTGTCACTTTCAAAATGGAAATTGTTTCTCCTTCCCTTCAAGATATCCTCAGACTGCACTTTCAGCAGATGGGGAAGGCACATTTAGGACAGGTGGAGTTCTGTCTTCTGTAGTGCACCACTCTGGCTGTGGCCACTGCTCACCTCATTCATTCCTGGATCCTCCAGGAACCAGCACTCTCTGTCACCATGTTGCCAGGCAATCAAAACAGCACCTGCATCAGGAGGTAAACAAACCAGCCAAGATACTCCAAGGAAAAACTACCTGGTTGGTTTCTAAGACCGAATGCCAACTCTGTGGGTGAAATCAGCATCAGAGCTGGAGAAAACTCAGGAAGTAGAAACTTTTCATTTGAGATGGTTTGGTGAGGCCTAGATAAGATCCTCAGTCAAAACTCCATTCTGTGGCAGAGCCAGGAGGTCAACTCTGATCTCCTCATCCTAGGATAGGATCGCTGTCATCACCTCACAAGTAAGTGATAAGCGTACCATCACGTCTATGTCGGGTTCTCTGATGTAGAGATGTGGAAAGCATTTAGACACAATTTATATTCAGTCTGTTCTCTGTCTCTGTCTCTCTCTCTCTGCCTCTCTGTCTCTGTCTCTATTTCATTTTTTGTCATTCGTGGGGCTTGAACTTAGTGCCTGTGTGCTGTCCCTGAGCTTTTGTGCTCAAGGTAGCACTCTGCCACCTTGAGCTACACATCCATTTCTGGCTTTTTGCTGGTTAACTGGAGATAAGAGTTGCACAAATTTTTCTGCCTGGGTTGGCTTTGAACTGTAATCTTCAGATCTCAGTCTCTTGAGTAGACAGTATTATATGTGTTAGTCACCACCAGTACCTAGCAATCATTGATGTTTCTAAATGCAGACATACTGTTTTCAGGTATATACTTCACTTCTTTATTTTGGTCTAGACAGAACTTTCTGTAGACATTTTTTAAAAAATCATCCCTGATTGACTAGTGTGTGGAAAGTTGACTCATTGTCTCTGTTGGCCGGTAAAGTGAGAATATGGAGTTGTGCTGCATGTAGCTCATAGTTGCCAAATTCTAGCTAGAAGATAAACCTTAGAAGAACCATGAGTTACTTAGAACAAAGACTTTTTCAGTGAAGGTATGCAAAGGCACAAACGCTTTACTTATATTCCCTGTAGGTACATAAGGGATGTATTAAGGCCTACACTGAGGAGTCCTGGGGAAATGTGGGTGGGTCACTTGTCAGCTGGGCATGAGCTCATTCTCTTATCAAGTAACCTTTGATTCTATCTCAACACCAAATCCAAGTTCAGCATAGTTCAGCATACACCACCTCAGGCCACAATTTATAACTCCAAAAGATACTCTCTCATCAATTCTTTGACCAAGCTCACAGGAGCGAAGATTGTCCAAGGTTATACTGGTCTGGGAAGTCCCATGAGAAGCCTCCCATATGATGATGAGCTAGCACAAACATTCCTATGCAAGAGAGAAGGCCAGTTTTTATCCTGCAGCTGTCTCAAGGATTCACATTTCCTATCATTACAGTTCATCATTTCCCTAAAGAGGGAAGCATCGTGTCAACTCTCATCCAATTTAAGCAGGACATCTATTGGCTGGCATTTCCCCTTGTAGGGGATGGGAGGGGGTGAGGTGATGACATGTGCCCTATTTCTGTTCAGAAAAAAAAGATGGAAGATTTTGTTTTATTCTCTTTAAGCTCCATTCCCAAATTTAAATAGACTTTGCTGGCATTTTCCCCCTCACCTGCCTTCACCAACAACTCTTCGGTGGTAGTCGTGTTCTCAATCTATGAATGAGGCAGAAGTGA
Organism: Megascapheus bottae; assembly: GCF_031878675.1. Classification (NCBI taxonomy): domain Eukaryota; kingdom Metazoa; phylum Chordata; class Mammalia; order Rodentia; family Geomyidae; genus Megascapheus; species Megascapheus bottae. The sequence goes on from NC_143510.1 coordinate 86,680,975, forward strand.
TAAAGCCAGCGTGCACTTACACAACTCTGGGAAGGGGACTTCTGACTACTCCGTACATTCATAATCATATTTTTAAAAGTCTTTTGTCACAAGAATAATTTTAAAAGAATTTCAAGTAATGCCTGGCTTTCATGAAGACCAATCAAAGGGATCCACGCTGCTCATCAGACTTCCTTCAACACACACCCCCATTCTCTCTCACCTGTGGATTTATATCACAAAAACCCTAGGAACTGGAACAGCAAGCCCAACTTGTACTAAATCCTGAACAAGTTATTTTTTTAAGTTCTTTAATAAAAGCCGGGTGTTAGTGGCTCACATCTGTAATCTTAGCTACTCAGGGGGCTGAGTTCTGAAGATCAAGGTTCAAATCCAGCCTCGGCAGAAGAGATGGTTCATTCTTATCTCTAATTAACCACCCAAAAGCCAAGAGTGGAACTGTGGCTTAAGTGGTAGGGTGCTAGTCTTGAACAAAAAAATCTCAGGGAACATACCTAGTCCTTGAGTTCAAGCCCCAGGAGGACCAGTACAAACAAAGTCCTTCAGTGAGTGTGGGATAGAGGATATAGAAACAGGGACCATAATTGGGCTAATAAGTATCCTCTTGTTTTTGTGAGGCTTTGAGGACTGTTATCTTTGGGACACAGCACAGCCATGCAGGTGGTAATTATAACCATCTTCCATGAGAGCACCAGGGTTTCAGACCTGCTTCTTTCGACGGCAAGCTTTCTTCCTGGCTCCTCTCTTCTCAATTTTTGGCTCTTCCAGATCCATTACCTACTCACCCTACCTACTCACCCTGGGACTCAGGCAAGTGTTTCTGTTCTCTGGACTCATGTCACAGGAAAGCAGTGTGACTGTCTGAATCTGCCGTGCCCTAGCTTAGCAGATACGAATGTTGAGTAGTCTAGCCCAAGGCCAGGATTTGTGTCTTCGTCCTCCTCTTCTTATTCTTGTTCTTTGAAGCCAGAACCTCCTCCTTCCCTAGGACCCCTTTTCACTTCTTTCTCCTTCTATACATTTCCATTCCATTATACACCATGGAAATACTTTGAATTCAATTTTTCACCTGCAAGTATGACCAGAATATGAACTACCATCAAAGCAAGGGAAAATCTTAAGAAAGACGGAGAGAGAGAGAGAGAAAACATGGAAAGATGAAAAGCAAGTTTTACAGAGGAGAAATCTTACATTTGGTTAAAGGACCAAACATTTCTTTGGCTTTCCATTGTGAAGTAATAAAGGTAACCTTCCCCAGGGCCTGGACTACTTAGCATCTGCCTGGAATGTCCTTGGATATTGGCTGAGCCCTTGTTATGTGTCAGATATTGTTCTAAAGGCTAATCCCAGATTAATATTGTTAATTATCACAATATACCATGAACTATTTTTAGTCTTCCCATTTCATAGATGCAGTATTCAAGACCCTTAAGTAACTTTCCTAACATCACTCAGACGAGTGGACAGGCCAGGATTTAAACCCAGATCGCGGCTATGGCCTGCACTATTATGAACCACTAATGAAACACGTGCTTCTCTGTCTTCTAACTCAAGTTGCTACTTGGAATCTTTGCCAGGACAGAATAAAGGCCATTATTGGGTGAAATAACTATCACTGTGTAAGGTGAAGATGTGAGGTGATGGAGAAGGAATTGAGGCCCGATCTACTTACTCCAAATAATATCATTTTTAATTTTTAATATTTAGGGTAGATGAAGAATTACTTTGTTAGAGAGGAGAAGATCCTTAGGTACATCTGTGGGGGGAATTTCTATTATTATTGTTACTATTATTTTGCATTTAAGCACTGTAGGTGAATTTATCACAGGTGCCTTGCTTCCTGCCCCACCTCACTCCCTGCCCAGCCCTACTCTTCTGCACTGGTCCATCCAATTCCCCAGGGAGGGTCCTCACCCCCCCCCACACACACACAGAGGTTGTGAATGAGACAGGATAAGAAGAATAGTATATGACTCTGCCACTCGTAGGCACTCAAAACTGATAGATTGCTTGGAGGAGACATGTAGTGATCCTAGTTTCCATCCAAGGAGCCTTTTTTTTGGACACGATTGCATTGACTTGTAAAATAAATAGAGATTCAACTGATTAAATCTGAGGCCCATTCTTTCCCTTTCAAAGATGTCTCTCTGTTATTTTAATTGAATGACACTAAGAAGCCTAGCAAACGGAAAGTTTTCCTTTTATGAGCTCTGAGGATTGTCTCCTGAAAATGTATCTTCCAGACAAGCTGATGTCATCCAGATCAGGCATGTCCTTAGAGAATGCTAACACGCTTCCCACTAGTGAATCACCTTCGCCTGCATGGCAGAATTAGGCAGAATCAAATCTAATCAACACTGATAGGCCGGAAAGAATTCTAATTATTCAAGGAGGTCAACAAAATTCAATGTCTACTGCAGGGGGGGGGGAACAACTTGATCTGTTTCTCTTCCAACTAACCTTGAAACATATTTTTAACTTATGTTTTCCAAGTACCTTAGGAAACATATAAAAAACAGGAAATGGCAAGATAATAAACCTTCCTGACTGAGGAGATAAGGGCTTTCTTCCTTATCTTCTCTAAGGCATTGCCACAGGAGAGCACACTTGTGTTACTGAAGGTGCACAAAGTAATTCTGTGTGGTGTTGACTGTGTACTCCAGATAGATTCTTTACAGGCGCATTTCTTTAGGAGCCTAGTTTTGGCCTTCAGCTGTGTCTGTGGATTCAAATTTCTTTCTCTGTCTCAGGGACTTGTGTCTGCCAATTTCTGGAATTCTTCCTAAGAATTTTCTAACACCTAGGGGTCTGTGTGTGTGTGTGTGTGTGTGTGTGTGTGTGTGTGTGTGTGTGTGTATCTGAAACACCAGATTTTCATGAATGCTTGCTTGCTTTTCTTCCTTCCTTCCTTCCTTCCTTCCTTTCTTTTTTTTGTCAGTCATGGGGCTTGAATTCTGGGCCTGAGCACTGTCCCTGAGCTCTTCATCCCAAAGTTACTGCTTTACCACATTTAACCATAGTGACACTATCTTCATGAATTCTTTTTTTTTTTTTTTTTTGCCAGTCCTGAGCTTGAGCTCAGGGCCTGGGTACTGTCTTTGGACTTTCTCAAGGCTAGAGCTCTACCAGTTGAGTCACAGCACCATTTCTGGCTTTTTGCTATGTATTTGGTACTGAGGAATTGAACCTGGGCCTTCATGCATGCTAGGCAAGTACTCTACCACTAGGCCAAACTCCTGGCCTATCTTCACGAATTCTTAAAGGAACAAGTTTACATTCCCACCAACAGCATAATAGAATTCCCTTTTGGCCACATCCCTGCCAGCATCTATTATTATTCATTTTCTTTATATTGACCACTGTTCATTTATAGCCAGAGTTGTTGAACAATTCTTCATGTGTCTATTGGCCATTTTCACTTCTTCTGAGAAACCTCTCTATAAGTCATTAGCCCATTTATGAATTGGACTGTTGCTTCTTTAAGGGTTAATTTTGGGGAAGTTAATTTTTTGAACTCTAAATATACTATGAATATTAGGCCCTTGTCTGATGCATACCTGGTAAAATAATCTTCTCCCATTCTGTGGGCTTATCTGGATAGCCTTTGCTATTTATAAACTTTTAAGCATGATACAATCTCATTTATCCAGTATTTCTTTGATTTGTTGTGATTCTGGATCTCTAACTAGGAAGTTAGACTAGTGCCTAGAAGGTCTATCCCTTCCTACAATATTTTCATAGTATCTGGTCTTCCATTGTGGTATATCCATTTTGAATTGATTCTGGTGCAAGGTGATATGTAAGGATCTAGGTTCATTTTTCTGCATGTGGATAGCTAATTCTGCCAGCACCATTTATTTGTTGAAGAGACTGTGTTTTGGGCTCCTTTATCAAATATTAGATAGCACTAGGTGTTTAGATTCCACTGGTTCTTAGGCCTATTTTTGTGCCAGTTCCAAGCTGGGTTTTTTTTTTTCTGTTGTTGGTTTTGTTTTGTTTTTAGCATAGCTTTAGAAAACTTCACCACCCCCCTCCACCGTCCTTGGGCTTTGTCCATGGTGCTGAATTACATAATTCAAATGGCTTCCAGCTAGAAAGAAGAGTCAGACCAAACCAAATATTTAGGCTTATTAAAGACATATAGACCTGATCAATATTATTACTGATACATACTTCTATGGACAAACATACACATACAAGCTTAAAAGAAGCAGTTCTCCAATAGAAATAACTTGTATGAGAGAGATCCTATTTCCTTTTTTTAGCAGTGCAAATCAAGAGCTTAATTACTTAGACCAGGGTAGGTTTTTTTTTTTCTTTAAATGGTAAATTCAATTTCCATTCTCAGAGACATAAATATAGATTTAATGCAACAGAGATATCTGGCACTGAACCAGTAGAGTTCCTTTCTTAGCTGTACTTGCTAGCTGTGTGATCCTGGATGTGTCATTTCACTTTAATCCAGTAGAACTACCTCAAGGGGTTGGTTGTAGTGAAGACCAAAGAGTTTATATAACAAAAACATTTTTAATTGAAATAATAATTATTAGTAATCCTATTTCTTCCTTCCATGATCTCTTCTAAGAATATATGAATCTCATTCATTTTTTGAGCTCTAAGAGTTCTTATTATATATGTGTGCATAAAATATAGACAGATATATTACCCAATTTCCTACAAAAATCATGACCTAGGTACTAGTACTATTTTCATTACAAAGCAAGGAAGACTACAGACAGAAGGCATACGTCATTTCCTATTTGGGAATCACTGGGTCCCTAATCTAAATTGGAAGAATGAACATTCTGGCTACTCTTTTTATGTGCTGTGTAGAATAATCTGTACTTTGTATCCAACCATGATGAGGAGGCTGGCCACCCTTGTTTGATCTCCACTTTGCTTTCAAATTCTTTTCGTGGGAACTAGAATTGCATGTATGATTTCCAATTTTCAGTCGAAGGCGAGAATAAAAGAGGAAGAATGAAAGCCATTACTATTATTGTCCCAGAAAATAACAGATAATGGTGTACTCAATAATAGATAATGGTGTGATCAGTTTGTTCAGGGTTATTACTTTTCCCCTAATTATGACTGCTCTATTGTTATTCTTATGGATGCCATGGGGAGAAACTCTGTGCATGAGGATAGCTGAGAAACTGAGTTACCTAAGGGGACAAAAACTGTTCAGATCAAATAGCTTATACCTCCTGGCCTGCCAAGTTTCTGTAATTTAGCCATCTTCACGTGAGGCTCTTTGCTCGCTCATCAGTGGTAGTGATTGGCATGGCTGTAATGCATCTTCAGTGATAAATGGACCAGCACGCTCAGACAGCGGGAACTAACATTTGTTGAACACCTATGCCATGTGTCAGGACTCACTCAGCAAGTTTCTTTGCTACATTCTATTATTTAATCTATACAATATCCCACTGGGATTATTATGTGAAAATTCCCATGTGGGACCAGAAGCCAAGCAGGCTGGCTCTGAAGCCCATGTCCTCTGTCACAACCTTCTACTGCCTTCTATGTGCTCATATTTCTAAAATCCTTACAAAGCATTTTAATAATTGGATTGGGTTTTATTTCACACCATGGATATCATAAGACATCAGGAATGTTAAGATTATTAGCACTTAAATCTCCACGCTAAGGCATTTATGACTTGGTATAAAATTTGTAACCAAAGCAGAACCACGGGACAGCAAGGGACTGCCTCACAAAGGAAGACAGTTGAGGCAAATTTTAAGAGAGATCAGGATGAGTAGGTCTTGATTTATAATTGGCATATATATATATATATTCACATATGTATACATGGACTTGATTCATCCATCATGTCCCATGGCAGGGAGGTGGAGTAAGACTTCTGCTGTTCCTTTCCACTTTCCCTATAGTGTTACCCTGAGGATTTTGAAATAACAAAATGCAGGGAACTTACATCATAGTTATAGCTCAGGAAACCTGAGCTCCAAGAAATAATCAAAATGGAAGGTACTTCTACAGTGCCCACTATCAGCGACACCTAGACATGTTAGCTCCTTCAACTCATTGAGTTTAGCACATATAGGTGCACACACACACACACACACACACACACACACACACACACACAGAGTCAGGCTCAGTCCAGCTAGGCTGTGACCCCCATCATACATTTTCAGTGATTCCTTTGTCACTGATGCTGTGTTCCTTATGGATCCATGGGAATTCTTTTCTGTGTTCTTTTCACTATAGGATCCAGGCTAATAGTACAATCTCCATCTGGAATTTTTTCAAATTTCATGTCAGGGAAAAGTATAGCATTGTTCACACATGGACTCCTAAGAGTTTCTGCATAGTAATGGCACATTTCTTCAGCCATACTGGCTGTGATGACATGGAAGAGATAGATGTGTTATGTGTTTGTAAAGAGGTAAAATCAGAAACTGGTGAACAGTTCTAAATAGTATCATTATATATTATATGCATTACAATTATCATCAGCATTTCACTATTGAGAAACCCACAAAACAGTGAAGTTAGATTGCCCAAAATTACATGGTTTCTAGCTGTCAACACTGAAATCTGAACCTAGGTGGTCAGCTCTAGATAAACAATTCACCATGTATGTAAACTTTTTCCAAGGCACTGAAGCTTTCCAAGTCTCAATTTACCAATTTACTCATGTGTAAAGTGAGAAGATGAATTCTTCTTCTATCCCTCATGGGGAGCCAGTTAGAGGTTATTCATCCGTACACCCATCCATCCATGTATCCATTCACTTACTTTGCAGTAACTGGCATCCACAACGTGTCAATCATTGTCCAAATCATTTTGAACCAGTAGTAAATATGACTAAGTTCCTGCCCTTATGGAGGGTACAGATCTCCATGCCCTGGGAAGAAGCATTTGGTAAAGAATAAAACAAGCAAATGAAGAAGGTCAAGATATATCTACGAGCTCACTAACATTTATTTGAGAGTCTGTGGGCTGAAGTCTGTCCCCTATTCCTTGTAATTTATTTTTTGAAGCCATAACATCGAATGCTAGGTAGACAGAGGTAGAGCTTTTGTAAGATAATTGAAGAATTGAAGGCCTCATGAGAGGAAGGAGAAGGAGGAGGAGGAGGAGGAGGAGGAGGAGGAGGAGGAGGAGGAGGAGGAGGAGGAGGAGGAGGAGGAGGAGGAGGAGGAAGAAGAAGAAGAAGAAGAAGAAGAAGAAGAAGAAGAAGAAGAAGAAGAAGAAGAAGAAGAAGAAGAGGAAGAAGAAGAGGAGGAGGAGGAGGAGGAGGAGGAGGAGGAGGAGGAGGAGGAGAAGGAGGAGGAGGAGAAGGAGGAGTCAGTCTTTTTTTGTTATGTTAGGACATATGTCAGGACACCATGGGATGACAAACCAGAAAGAGAGAGAGAAAGAAAAAGCCAGCCAGCAGCCAGCCAGCCAGCAGCCAGCCAGCCAGCAGGACAGACAGACAGACAGACAGACAGAGAGTGGGGAGAGAAGTGTGAGAGAGGGAGAGAGAGGGAGAGTTCTTCTATAGAAAATGAACTAGCCATACCCTTGATCTTGGACTAGCCAGCTCCCAAGGAATGTCAGGAATACATTCTTTGTTGGTTAAGCCACTTAATTGGTGAAGTGGTGTATGGTGGGCCAAACACATGAATGCAGATATAATAGAAAGGATGTTCCCATTCTTCTACCCCTAGGATTCCAGAAAAGGACCATTTCAACAAGCAACATTTTATCTGGGTTGGGGATTTAGCTCAGCAGAAGAGCCCTTGCCTTCCAAGTACAAGGCCCTGAGTTCAGTCCTCAGCTCTGGAAACAACAACAATAAAAACATTTGATCTGAGTTTAGCAAGAAGAACTAAGGGATCTGAGCAAATTATAAGCTACAGACTAAGGCAGGAAGCAGGAAAGGATTTAGAGTAGCTGGAATATACTGAAGGAGAAAGAAAACAGTAGGTAAAGAAGGCAAAGGAAAAAGGCAAATGAAGAAGAGAAAAACACCCTGAACACCACATAGAGAAAGGGAAGAAAAGAAACTATTGTTTGTGAGCATTTTCTGTGCTGGCAACTTCTATTTAGGATATCTACTTTTACCTAGTTCATAGTCCTATTTCCATGAATGATAAAACCATAATTCAGGGAGAATAGCAGACACATGGGGCTAAATAAGTAATACATGAGAAAGAATTGAATCAAGAATTGATAATCTTAATGTAATTATTACTTGGTAAGGAGTTGTTTCATCCTATCAAGAATATTTTCATCATTAAGTGAACTCTGTATTTTTAGCCTTCCCAGGCAGTGTCCATTTCTGTTTTACTGACTCTAGTTGCACAGCAGAGCAACTCACATTCTGTTTCCATTTCAGCACTGCCATGTACTAGTTATCTCTCAGCCTTTATTTCTCCCAGCAGAGCGGTGAAATACAATCTCTGCAACCACTACCATTAAGGCAGCATCTACTCTTCCTACATGGGCTCCTTCAAACTGGATGCCAGCAAATCTGCTCCAAGACTCTTCCTGTGGTTTTGTATTCTGCTCAATGAAGTCCTTGGTTAATCATCTTTTTTAATTAGAGATCTAATGTATTGCAATGGATCCTTTGAATAAGAGGAAGACAAGAGACCTGGGAAAAGGGCATCAACATTCATCTCAAAGTAATCAGCACTGAAGTTGCTTGACAACTGATATTGATTTCTTTGTGCCTGGAAAACCTCCTGAGAGTGGCTTCTTGGCAGCCCAAGCACTCTATGCATTTACTTATTCACTCTGTTTACCGATAGGAAGTGCAGAAGAAAGGCAGACACAGGGATGTGCCTTTGTGATCCTGGAGATTCTGGGAAGCCTAACAGAGGGCAGATTGTGGCTCGGGGGCATGCCCTGGCAGGAAATGACATGCCATCCTAAAAATAAGCCATAGAGGAAAAACAAGGTTGGAGGTGTAATTCAGCCTAACAAGCAGGCCCCGAGTTCAAGATTCTAGCATTACAAACTAAATAAATAGACAAATGAATGAACAAATATATAAAAAGAAGTTAAAATTTTGTTTTCAGCTGGGCACTGATGGCTCATGCCTGTAAAACCTAGGTACATAGGAAGCTGACATCTGTGGATCACCTGTTCAAAGCCAGCCCAGGCAGGAATGCCCAGGAGAATCTTATCTCCAGTTAAGCATCAAAAAACTGGAAATGAAGCTGTGGCTCATGTGGTAGAGCGCTAACCTTGAGCAAAAATGTTCAAAGACAGAGACTAGATCCCGAATCAGGCCCCAGGACAAGTATAAAAATAGTTTCTATAACTGCAATAAGCACAGAAAATTATCTGATCTTAATACTTTCTTTTTTTTTTAATCATACAAGGTCTTCAAATTGTGGCAGGTTTTCTACATTTACAACACATTTTAATTTGGAAGCTCAATTATCATAAGTATTTTATAGATATTTAGATTTCATAAAACATTCTCAAAAAATAAAATTACTTGCCCAAATTCTTCCTAAAGCTGAAATAAAGACCAAGATGTTATTTTTATTCACTATTCAAATTCTCATTGACAAAGCTAGCTTATCCATGTTAGAAAAATGATTTGAAGCTAGAGTGTATCCACTTTGCAACCATGATGTCTTCCCATGGTATGATGTGTCAATGCAGCACAAATATTGAGTTCATGAAAACGGTATTGCATAGATCCAAAAGCAGCTCTAAATGCACTCACTTGGATGAAATGTTATTTAATTTTGTTTTGCACACTTTTCAAACTACATCACATATGCTGTCTACTTATGACTTTTTGCCTGTTGATTTGCAATAGAAAAAAATACAGCATTGTTACTATTCACTTGTGTAATGGAAGTTTAACACAAGAAAATTCTCATAGTGGTCTCAGTGGATCACAAACTTCCTCTCCATGAAACTTCAAATTTAGCTTATTTATATGAAGTGTAATATTCTAGGAAATGGTGTCATTTTGTCTTCGACTTAGATGATTTTATTTTTAAAAATCCCCCTAAAATTGGAGTTAACCACACAGTACATTTTTGTGAAACAATCAACTGCTAACCAACTCAGTTGATGAACATAGATGAAACCCCACAAGTTCCTTCATTCATTTGCTTTTTTATTTAATCTATAAATCAACGAACTTGTAATCATTCACAACATATGCATAGTAAGAAATATTACAAAGAATAACGCACAGTAAAGAATATTAACAAATACATAACTGACACCTTTAAGAGAATATACTTAGAAAACTGACAATAAGCAGTTTTGTTAGATGTCATACAGTAGAATGAAATCATAAAGCTGCTGTCTACATGGGGCTCTGAGTTCCAATAAATCTGGAATTTTATTTTTAATTTTGGTCATGGGGCTTAAACTCAGGACTCAAGTCCTGTCCCTAGTGATAACTCAAGTGGACAGATGAGTTCTCAAATCAGTTTGATAGGACAGAATAAATTTCTGTCTTACAAACTTGGAGTCTTTGGAGACTTCCTTCCAGCCTAACTTAGTGGGAGAGGGATTTGCTTTGTGTAGTAGAGCAGGGTGAGAGTGCCTGTTTTGCCCCACTTAGACTTTCTGCAATGAAATTGAAAGGAACTCCAGGATATGGAAACAAGAGATTTATCTTTGTGATTGTTGTTCTTAATGTACTATGTGAAGTCATTTCTTTTCTCTCTTTTTTTTTCCTTATCATTTATCTCATGTTGTTATGGTATCTGACTTTGTTACCTGGTATATTTTATATATGTTTATTTGTTTATTATAAATAGGGAAGGGAAAAGGAAAAACAAGATGATTGGGAGTGGTGGGGGGAGGAAAAGTGGGAGAAAAACATGGGGGAAGGGGTCAATAAGTAATGTACCCATTACCTGATGAATGTAACTATAACCCCGACGATAAAATTGAAAAAAAAAAAAAGAATTTCTGCAGCGAGCTTGGGTGTGGATGGTACTGGAATCACTGGCTAGCTCCTGAGACCCTCCTTTTAGCCCAGCCTGAAATCACCCTCACTTTTTGTGACCTGTCCAGGTTTGTGTGTGTGTGTGTGTGTGTGTGTGTGTGTGTGTGTGTGTGTGTGTCTATGTGTGTGTGTGTTAGTTAGTTTTTAGAGACTTTTGGTTTTGTAATCCCAAGGGAGTTGGCTAGCTTCGGGCTGAGCTGTAGTATGTCCTGCTGAGAGGTGGGGCCGCCTCTGGGTGGGCAGAGCTTTCTCTCCTAGGCAGAACTATCTCCCACTGGATGGGTTTATTTATTTATTTATTTATTTATTTATTTATTTATTTTCCATCAGAGAGGAACGGTGCAAGGATATCTGATTCCTTTGCCTTCTTCAAAAATGGCATCGCTTCTCTGGCAAGTATCTTTGATCAGGTGCTCTGGCAGGCTCTATGTCACCTTCAAAAAACAATATTCTTCTCAGGTAGGGGAAGGGTTTCCTTCCACATGCTGTTCTCTGGGAGGGAAGATGTCTTTTGTGGGGTGCTCAGACTGTCTGAGATGTGATCAGTTGTCTCCTCCATTTGTGACCAGCTGGAATGTAGATTCCCATTTCTGGTCTCTCGACTCTCTAGATGTGGATAACTTAATGGGACCCTAAAACTCTACTTCTTTGGGAAGAGCTCCATTGGTTCCCAGTTGTTTATCTGCCATCTTCTACTTCTTCCTCTAAAACATCATTTTCTTCTTGACATTAGCCATTCCATAACTGCTAATCAGCCACATGGTAGCAGTGGCTCTATGGAAGAAAACAAGCCCAGCGGACTGCAGTCAACGAGTGTGCGTGGACTAAATAGACCTAGGTATATTTTTTCTGGTTTTTTTTTTTTTTGCCACTACTGGGCTTGAGCTCAGGGCCTGAGCACTGTCCTTGGACTTTCTCAAGGCTAGAGCTCTACCACTTGTGCCTCAGCACCACTTCTGGCTTTTTCTATGTATGTTGTACCAAGGAATCGAACCCGGGTCTTCATGCATGCTAGGTAAGCAATCTACCACTAGGCCAAACTCCCGGCCCTAGACCTAGATATTTTATCCTTTCCTTCAACTTTACACTTAAACCCCAGAAATTAAGATATCAACCTAATCACATCTTCCTCAACTTCTCTCCAATCCAAGATCAGTGTCACAGAGCCAATATGCAATTCCTAGGAAAGGAAATATCCAGGGGAGACTGCAAGGTGGTAGGTAGTATAGCCACTCACCTGTAGTCAGCACCTTGAGGTGGCCTTGAACCTTGGACAAAATCATTGGGTTTGGAGGCTGCAGTCCTAATACATGAGCTATGTGTTGGTTTTGCCTTCTTTAAAAGAGATTTCTTAAAATACTTCACATATTTGCTGAGGATCAAGTGAAAATATTTCTATTTGTACGTTTTAAAACACAGTCCAAATGCTAGTGTTTTGTTTTTTAAAATCTTGTTGGTGCCAGCAGGAAAGCTGTGTTAAGCTGAATGCCACACCATCCAGAAAGCATTCTTGTGCCAGAAAGTAGGATGGCTCTTCTGCACTAAGGGCTGCTGAAGTCACAGACAGAGCCAACAATGGCACTCATCAAAACTAAGCCTACGGGCCTGTCGAACTTAGAGCACTCAGAAAGTATTATTATTTTTTATTTGGGGCAGTAGATTTTATATGTTAGTTCACTTTTTGAGACAAGATTTGCTTCATGTCCAGGTAGCATAGGACAGCCTTGACATTGGGCTTCTCCTGCCTTAGTCTGCAGCATACAGGGATTAAGGCCATGTACCACCATATCTGGCTTGGCAATGGAATTTAGTACCTAGAAGCACAAGAGTCAGGCATCCTAATATTAAATCCTTAGCTGCTAGAAGCTTCAAGATTCAGAATGGAGAACCATGTGAGTCAATCATACTAGATTCTCTATGATACCAGATTTGGTAAGGCAATGCACCAGTCTTGGGCATCCATCCATAGCACATATAGTCACCCTGCCTGAACTTGGTCAATTTCTTCTTCCCTATGTAATTTACCTTACTGGCTCTGCCTGGAATAACAGTCTCCTTTTACTGAGCTGACATCTGTCTGCCTGTCCTTGCCATCTATCACTTTTAATTCTACCCCTCCCCGGAGGGCTTTCAGAAAAAAAAGCATCATTTCTCTTCCTGAATACAGACACTCAAATGTTTGAAGACAGCAGTCACATCCCTGGAGCTTTCCCTTCCCCAAGCCAATCCACTCAGTCTTGGCCATCCTATCTCATATGACAATTATATGTAGCATCTGCTCTATACTCTATTCCAGGTCTGTTTGTTTGTTGACCAGAAGGGAGCTTAACTAGGACAGATCCACTCAGCTTCAGTTTAGCCCAGGTTTCAGGCTAAAGTGTGGCAATGAGAAAGGCTTTAAGATCCCATAAATGGTGGCTCAAATCCCAGCTCTGCTTTTACTGTTATATTAGTATGTGGGGGGGTGGCTTAGTTTCTCTCTCTCTCTCTCTCTCTCTCTCTCTCTCTCTCTCTCTCTCTCTCTCTCTCTCTCTCTCTCTCTCTCCCTCTCTCTCTCTCCCTCTCTCTCTCTCCCTCTCTCTCTCTCTCTCACTCTCCCTCTCCCTCTCCCTCTCCCTCTCCCTCTCCTCTCTCTGGCTGTGTTGTGAGTGGATCTGTGTGTTTACAGCTGCTTGGCACCTTGTAGAAATTCAACTTTATTTTCTTTATTAATACCTGACATGCCTGCATTTCCCAGTCACACTCCCTCTGCAGTCCTCAGCTCACCCTGGGTCCTTCGGCTTTAAATAGAAATTCCAGTGTGTCTAATATCAGAGCACTCATGACTAATTCAGGACCTTCCTGGCAGAGAGTTAAAGCATGTGGGAGTCCAGCTGGGACCCCCATTCTCCTAGGAGAATCCTGCTCCCACTCAACTTTGTGATGGTTTTACTCTATCTAGATACAGAATAAACCTATAGGCTTTATGGTTTTGAAAAATTATACTTTGATCTTCACAATGCTCCTGGTAACCAGCATGGATACTCTATCCCCTTTATTTAGAAAGATATGCTATCTAGAAAGGTAATAGAATGATTTGATCAAGGTCATATGGCCAAGGTAGCGACTATCTTGTCACTTCTTAGCTCATGATTCTGCTGGATAGCATTTTGATGTGAGATGTCTTAGGGAGCTTTTCGGCAAGTATAATGGCTCATTCATGAAGCTGCAATACAAATGGTTTAGTCTAGGACTGGCTGCTTCAGGAGATCTCCATCATCCACTCATCCATGTATCTATCTACCCATCTACTTATTCATATATCCATTCATCCATCCACACCTCCATCCACCTACCCACCCACTCACACATCCATCCATCCTCCATCCACACATCTATCCATCCATCCATCCATCCATCCATCCATCCATCCATCCAATGGAATTGGCTGTTAGCTGGGGGTGGAGATAATTGGACCTTATGTCTTCAGGACAGTATGCTGTGTTTGTTCACGGAGGCAGTGGTCACAGTTTCTAAGAGCTACCAGAGAAGTGCTTTATGGCCTACTATTCTTTTTTTTTTTTTTTGTGGGTCATGGAGCTTGAACTCAGCCTGGTGCTGTCCCTAAGCTCTTCAGCATAAAGCTACCACCCTACCCCTGGGCCTGGGCATTGTTCCTGAGCTCTTTAGCTCAAGGCTATGGCCCTACCCTTGAGCCAAGCCCCACTTCCCGTTTTCTAGGTTTATTGGAGATAAGAGTCTCAAGTCCCTTTGTGCCCTGGCTGGCTTTGAACCTTGATCCTCAGCTCTCAGCCTCCTGAGTAGGTAGTATTATAGGTGTGAGCAAGGCCTACTCTTCTTGCAACATATTCATTTCTGACCATATGACTTTGTTGACCAGTACAAAGCTTATGTTCAAGGTTATAGTCAAAGAATAAGGAAACAGCTTCCATCTCTTGATGGGAAAAGCATCAAGATAACCTTCTAAAGGTGCAAGAATACAGGTACAGATGAAGCATGCCAAGTTTTCAAATCTACTTAGTAGGTAGTAAATATGATTCAGTAGCTGGAGGTTATTCTATCTTCTGTTCTTTTCTCTTTTTTTTTTTTGAGGTACTGGGGATTGAACCAGGGCCTTTTAGTTGCTGGGCAGGTGCTCTACCACTTGAGTCATGCCTCTTGCCCCCTTTTGCATTGGTTATTTGTTGAGGTAGGGTCTCACTTTTATGCTTGGATCTTCTTGGGTTTTGATCAGCCTACTTTTACTTCCCCACACCACTGCCAGTAACAAGAATATGCCACTGAGATGAAGTCTTGTGAACTTTTATGCCTGGGCTGACCTTGAACCATGATCCTCTAGTTTCTGCCTTCCCAATACCTAGGATTACAGGCTTGATATGCTATGTCTGGTTCTTAACTTGCTTTAACAAGAATATAAGAATGGACCCAAATAATGCTCAGCTGATCTTTTGCTGTTGTTCAGTGGATTTGAATTATGAGCCTACATTATATATGTAGCAGGTTAAAAACTTCAGAACAGGATTATGTAGTAATCAATTGGCAGACATACCAATGAAGTCTTTTTATGAGTTGAGAACAAGAGAGATGCAAGCTGAGAGAAGGATGCAATGACTCATCGATTTCAGCCTCAGTAAGCTTTTTTTGGAGCATCTAATCTGTGTTAAGTACTATACATTCATGAAGTCCATAAGTACAAACAAAAGGAGAGTATGTCTTGGTTGCTTTACCCAATTGAGTCTTAGAAGTCTATGAAAGAGATAAACATTAGGGGCTGGGAGTTTGGCCTAGTGGTTAAAGTGCTTGCCTAGCATGCATGAAGACCCGGGTTCGATTCCTCGGTACCACATATAGAAAAAAGCCGGAAGTGGTGCTGAGTCTCAAGTGGTAGAGCTCTAGCCTTGAGAAAGTCCAAGGACAGTGCTCAGGCCCTGAGCTCAAGCCCAGGACTGGCAAAAAAAAAAAAAGAGATAAACATTATACAAAACCCAACCACAATGCAGTGAAGAAAGTTCTATAAAAGCTATTTTATAGGAAGCACACACATAAGCATAATTCATTCTCTATTGTGGGGGGATGCAGCCAGAAACGTCTCCAGAGAGAAGGTGCTGGTGACAAGGTACAGTTTTTACCTGTGCAAAGACACAGAGATGTCAGCCTACATGGAATATTTTGGGAACAGCAAGACCATGAGAGTATATGGAGACTGGAGGAGGGAAGTGGTTTCCAGAAATGGAAATAGAAAAGGGCACACGTGGCTGAATAACATGCTAGAGAACTTAAAATTTACCCTGAAATTTATGGGGTGATAGGAGGGATAATTAGAGAGGAAAGCAAAGAGATAGAAATAACCTTATGCCTTTAGAATAGAATGAGGGGAGGCTGTATTTTAGAAGGGAAAAGTCAGAAACTGGGAGAACAATTACCTTTAGGTTATGTGATAGGCACATTAATATTAAAAAGAAGAGATCATTCAGGATGGATTTGAGTTAAAATCTAGTAATATCAGATTCTGTGGTTGGTCACGGAAGAAGAAATCAAACAGCTGTTGTTTTATTTTATTTACGGCTCTGGAGGAAAAACTAACTGAGAACTGCCTATGGCAGTCCTCATGGCCAGAACGTAGGCATCATGTAGGAGGAAGAAGCTACTCTATCCTACAGTCACAAGGAATTGATCTTGGTCAACAACTCCAGGGGGGTGGGAGTGGATTGCTTCCTAGACTACCCAATAAGGAACAAGGCCTAACTGATATCAACTCCAGGGGGGTGGGAGTGGAATGCTTCCTAGACTACCCAATAAGGAACAAGGCCTAACTGATATCAGAATTTCGTCTTCGTGGGAACGTAGGCAGGCTGTTCTGATGCTGGACATCTGACCTACTGAGCACCAATCTAAATCACTGGGTGATGTTTTAAACCTCTGTGTTTTCCACTGCTTATAAAATCTTGCAGTAGAAGATTAATGGGAGTAGGGGAAAAACAGCCTGCAAAAACAGACAAGCGAATGATTTGTTTCTGCTACAGATAAAGATATTGCTAGTTACACAGAGCAAAAGACCAAGGTGAAAGGGGAAAGCTCTGATATTAGAGACTGACACGGAGGTGTCCCTGGAATGTAGGACAGTAAGAAGACTTCCTAGGAGAAGTGGAGCATACACCAGAGATAGATGATAGGTTGTGGTGTCTGGAGAGCACAGGAGGGGAAGGTGAATGATTTTAAAAAATGTGCAAGGCTGGGAGTGTGGCCTAATGGGAGATAAATTGCCTAGCATGCACAAAGCCCTAGGTTCAATTCCTCAGTACCACATACACAGAAAGAGCCGGAAGTGGTGCTGTGGCTCAAGTGGTAGAGCTCTAGCCTTGAGAAAACCCAAGGATAATGCCCAGGTCCTGAGTTCAAGCCCCAGGACTGGGGGGAAAATAGTATGTGAGACAAAAATCTGCACTGGGGGTGTAAGAAGGCTGAGGAAGGGAGCCATGGGTTCTTCTTATGTCCCTCTTTTTGCAGTAGCCATTCCAGACAGCTCCCTAAACGTGTCATATACCTTCAGACATCCAGAGATTTGCACACACCCTCTCTTCTGCTCTCACTTTTTTTCCTTCCTCACTTGTCCATCAAGACCCAACGCAAGTTTCTTTCTATCCCAAACACTTCACCCATGTCTCAACCTGTACAATTCAGGAAAGAAAAGAACTTATTTGCTATGTCAAGAATCAACTCAAATCCATTCCTTGGTCCTATTTTTTAATTCCAAATGGCAGCTTTCTTAACATGGTCCACCCTGGAACCAGCTCTCCCTGGCAGCCCCAATTCTGTAGGAGCCCTGGGCACTGGATTTCTAACTATCTGGAACTGTAGGGAAATTTCTAAGCAAACCCTCTCCCCACTCCCCAGGAACCCAAGAGACCTCAGACTCCTCCTACTAAACCCCTTAACTTGCTCTTGTTTCAGAATTGTGGGCTAAAATAAGCCTAGAAGGCAGAGGAAAGGGTGAGTCAGCGCCCCTGGGGTGGCGGAATCACTTCCTGACTGTTCCTAGTGGGAAACGTCCCTGCCCAGCCTGAGTTATTTAAGCCAAGAGCTGAAAGAGCAAAATGAGCTCCCCTACTGTGGCTGGGGTGGGTCCCTGGGCTGGATGTGGCTCAGTAGAATAGATGAGACAGTGGAGAAAGAGTAGCACAGGCTCTTCTGAATGCTGGGTGGGTGGAGAAACCGTGGGGGAGGAGCCTGGGCTGCAAACCAGGTGGCTCGAAGTTTATTCCCAGCTTTGAAGCTCCTCAGGTCTAGTGAATGAGGTAAGGGGGTCATTACCCCGTGATCTCCTGGGGGCTCCCTTTGGGCTCCACTGCAAAATGAAAAGACAAGTTCAAAGGACTTCCTAGTTTCAATCTGGCCTTGGCATTCTGAGCAGCATCCTAGCAGCACCGCAAGTAGCAGGTCTGCAAAGCTCAGGCTGAGGTCTTAGATGAGGTGAGATGCAATGTTGGAGGAAGAAATGCGAGTGGTTTGCTGCAGTCACTGCTCAATTAAATCCATACTCACTAATGAGGCGTCTTCTCTGTGCCTTGAACAACTCATCATTTAATCATCTATTTTAATTTTTTTCAGGTATAGTTTGAAAGGCTTTGTGTAATTTGATTATTTTCTCTCAGAAAAGTTTTTGCTTTTCATCTTTTAGTTTTGAATCATCTTCACTAGCATCAATGGGTTGTACAAGGGGGGGTATTTAAATATGCTAATATATGCATACCCTGAGCCTTGATCAAACTCACCATCTCTAGCGTTCTCCCTTATCCTCTCTCTCTGCTTTCTAAATCAGTCCCAACAAGCCCCATGGTTCTACGTCCACATATATAACAGAAGGTATTTTGGCCAGATTCTCCATCCTTACCCTCACCACTCATCCTCTCCTCTCCTTCTCATATCTCCATCCCAGACTGGACCTGTGTTACATTCCTGTCATTCATTTTCTTTTCAGTATGTGCTAATTGTTATGTGCCATAGGGTTTTAGTACGAAGCTTTAATAAGAAAATGAGGTATGACAAGTTTGAGATTGTGTATATGGAAGACAAATAAATCATATAGGTATAAAGAAAGCGCTATATACCCAACAGGGTTCTGTAGCCCTGTAGAATAACTCCATTTTCATCTTAGCTTATGTAAAATTCAATGTGTGTCATTTACAATCAGAAATAAAATGCAGCCTACAAAGTACCTGAACACAGTCGGTGCTCAAAAGCACTCCAAAAAGATGTATGGGATATTCTGCCCTTCCCAAAGAGAGATGGATGGGTGGACACATGCCTCTGCAGTTGATTACAGTGTCTGCAGTGGAGTACTCTGCCTGGTAATTTGGATGTGAGGGAGAAAGGGATGCCTCTGGCCAGGCAACACAATGGGAGGAGAGCTGGTTGTCCTGCACAGGGAAGGACAGGAGTGCAGTCCAGGAAGCCCAAGTGAGCAGGCTTGGACCTTCAGAAAGCCAGGAGGCTGAAATGATGAGTGATCAGGGAAGGAGTGGGCACAGTGTAACTGAACTCACAGAGCCATGTCAGTGCATTCGATCTAGGAGAAAATTGTCCTTGTGTGGAGTGGAAGGCTTAAAATGAAAATAAATAGGAATATAATATATGATAGCTAATATTTATAGATCCTACTGACATCGACACTATGCATGTACTTAGTCATCATAGAAGCCCTCTGGTATATCATTATCATAAAGGAGAGACAACAGAATTAAATTATTATGATTGCAAGCTCTAACAGTCTATTATGTTGACATCCTGGCACCACATTTACTAAATGTGTAACTAACAACCAATTTACATGCTTCTATTTTCTTTATATTGGGGTAACATAAATGCTCCAATGATGGGTTGAGGGAAGGATGAATTGAGATTTTACTTATGTGGTATTTAAAATGATACCTATCTGACAGGTGTTTAGAGAGTATTGCCTTTCACCAACACATTTCATGAGTGAGGCCTGAGAAGAGGAAGCAGGGTTTAAAAAGTCCCGCAACTAATAAACTGAATGATCTAGATTCCAATCCAGGGCTTCTAACTCCATAACTTGGCCTTTTCCCTATCAACTAAGCCAGACTGGGTTCAAGTTTGGCTTCCTTTTTTTTTTTTTTTAATCTCCCCCTCTCCCCAAGAAACTTCTGACCTGCATGATTCTTTCTCAAGGAATTTACAAAAATCATCTTCTCATCCCCTTTCAGAAGCCTCCTTAACGAGTTCACGGATTCTTCACACACTTACGCACTGACTGAAGCCTCTGCAAGCTGCTCAGCATGGTGGCTGGCCATTTCATACCAGCTATCTTCCTCTCCACTTGTCAAAGACCACTCAATTGCTGCTGGCTTCCTGTAGGGCAGGGCCTAGCAGGCCTGAGCTCATCACAAAAATCATGCCTCAGTTTCCATTGGGAGAACCCAGGCCCTAGGACACCCATGCAATGCTTTCTTCTGACTTCAGAAACCAGTTCAGAAGAATGCATGCATTTCAACAGAATAGGTGCAAGGGAAACATTTTCAGGAACGTTCGCAAATGCTGTCCTCACCTTGTAGAGACTGCATCAGCAGAAGGTCGTGTCATCCACTGACCACATTGTATGTGGATTTGAGGTCTGTCTGGGGATGCTGTGGGCCTTTGTTTGAAGATGATACAGGGATGTTGCTGGGCATGATGGGGAAGAATGGCAGAACTTCCCGATGAAGCCAGGCCTGGAGCTGAGAAGCCATGCGGGGCCAACAGTTATCCTTGGTGCTCCAATCTGTCTAAGATTTCAGCACAGACAGCAAGGTCAGGAAAACTGACTCCACGTTCAAGTCTATGCAGGGGACACACACCCACCAAGCCCAGCTGCTTCGGTGGTTCATCTGCTCACTCCAGTAGTTTGCCATCTGTAAGGACACTTTTTTCTCCCCCTGTTGTGGCAGATTTGGCCATTAGTCATCATGCCAAGCCATGGTCTGAGTCACTGTTTTCCTGTTTGCCTAGCTCTCCCATAATAAAAATGTATTACTTAGATAATAAAAACAATGGGAAAATTCCATTAAGACAGAAGTAAACACCAACCAAAAAAAGCCCTGCTTTTTTTCTTTCTTTCCTTCTTTCTTTCTAATATAATAATCAGGTTACAGGGTATGTGTTCAACATGTTTTAAAGCTTTTTGATTCCTGCACCCTTTGTCTTGCATAGAAGGGGAAGCACAGAAATGGACAAACAACGAATCAATCCATCAGTGAAACCCACTAGATACTATGTCAGAGATGAACTATACAACTTGGTGTGGGGCCGGAGGAGAGCCAGGAGGGAGAAAAACTGGGAGAGAATGAGGGAGGAGGTGATATTGTTCAAAAGGAAATGTACTCATTACCTGACTCATGTGACTGTCATCTCTCTGTGCATCACTTTTACAATAAAATTTAAGAAAATTGAAAGCAACAGCGACGAAAAGAGAGCCAGAGACAGCTTTAACTGCACAACTAGGCCCAAGCAGACTTTGCAGAGCTGATGTAGTTACAATCAACCCCCATAATTTCTGCAAGTAAAGGTGAGGTATGGATTCGGAGGGATGGAGAGAGGTGGGGAGACTCCTTCAGGCCCATTTCTGGAATCTTAGTTTCATAGGCTCTCTGCCACCCTAATGGTTTTCTTTCCTTTTCCCCATGCAAGTGTCCCACCTGAGTCTCTGATTCCCTAGAGCTGACCCCACACACCCTTTTATTGCTAAGGAAATATGGCTTGGACATGAATAAAACAGCTCCCATGATTACAGCCACAAGGGAGACCAGGAAGAAAGCCTGATGTGTAAAGCAGCGGTCACTTCACAGCTTTTGTAGAATCCTGATTCTCTGTCTGACAAAGGCATGGGCTAAGATTCATTTTGCACCACTGCCTGGATTGGTTTCAGCCTCCTAGACCACCCCCGTCTACAGCCATGTTTACCTGCTCTTGTTCTTCACCTTGTGAAACTTCATAGAAACCAGGCTGTGGGAAAGATGAAGGTCTGCATTCAGATCTATGCATTCATACCCCCCAACTCTGCCGTTTGCTAGAACTGTGATTTTCAGTTTCTTCAGGTCAGTTTCCTCATCTCTAGGGCTCGGGATGTGCTCAGGCATAGGAAAGAAATATTCCAGAGGTGCTGCTGGAGGAAGAAGGAGGCAAAGAAGGAAGAGATGTTGTTTTCTTTCCTCCTCCTTGGAGGAGGGAGATCTAGGCAAAGGAAGATCCAGGAAGAACTGATGCCCATTAAGTTGGAACATAGAATATGGGGAGGAAGAGAGGGAAAGTCTATTAAAGTTGAGCATATGGATAGCCACCTAAGGGGTTTTCAGCAAAGGAATAGCTTGACTTATTTCTATTTTTTACTCTTTGCCTGCATAGAAAATAGATTGCAGGATTCAAGGCTAGGGACAGATAGCTTAGCTGGAAGGCTAGAGACCTAGTCCAGGTGAAAGAGTGGCAGTAACCGCTGGTGTAGGCAAGTCGAGGGTGGACATAGAGGAAAGGTCACAACACCTTGCCTGCCTAGTCACTTCCAAGGAAGTTACTTGACTCCCACGAAGTTGCTTTCCCTTGGCTGAGTTAAGTCTTCAGTGTGGTCTCAGAGGCCCACACTAACACCCGAATCCTGGAGGTGTTAATGAGATGGTGCACATAGTGTTGGGGTATTACAGGAGATGATGCACGGATACCTTCCACATACTGAGCCCTGGCAAGAAGGAAGCAGCTGCCATTGTCACAGGTGGAAGCTGTACTCCTGGAGTGATCACAGGGTTCTTTCAGGGAATTCTGTTTGGGTGAAGAAATAAACAAATGGACAATGTGTACAAAACACATCTCTGGGTTAAAACTACATGGAAGGGAATAGAAAGTGGAAAAGTCAAGAGCCTAGAAAGACCAAAGCATGCATCCACTTGGTTCACTCTTCTGAGACATGATGTGTCCCAAGACTAGGCAGGTGCAGAAGGCAGGGTGGAAGCCTTTGAAGAAAGTTAAGAAGCAAAAGCCTGCTGAACACCATGGCTCATGACTGACACTTGTAATCCCGGAAGCTAAACTCTGAGGATCACAATTTGAAGCCACCTCTGGGCAGACAAGTAAATGTGACTCTCAATGCCAACTAGTCAGCAAAAAGCCAGAAGTGGAGATGTGACTCCTGTGGTAGAGTGACAGCTTTGAGCACAATGCCAAGTGTGAGGATGAGGTCCGCAGTTCAAGTCCCAGGACTGGCAGCATAAATTAAAAAAATAAAAAATAAATAAATTCCTGTCTTCATGCTGTCCAGTTTTGTGTAAGGGCTATTTTTACTTTGTTACAAGAAGCCTACAGGAGAAATAGCACGGCCCCTCACCCCCATTCTCTCTGCTTCTGTTTCTCTGCCAGGGAAATTAATGAACATGACAGGAGGGTGGATGTTAAAATTGGTTGGAGGAAATAAAAATCCAAGGGAGATGAAGATATGGCAAGAGAATGCCTTGCTCGGCTATATCTATTCACATCTTATCACTCAGACAAGTGACATGTAAGGACTTACTTCTAAGTGGAAGTGTTTTTATTTTATTTTTTCATGCTGGCTTTAAAGGAATATATCCTCATTAAAAAAAAAAAAACCTATCTAAAAAAGTCTCAGTAGAGCCTATTCTGAACAGTATGTGACAGAAACTTGGCATCCTGTGCTGTGAGATTTGGGCCTGAACAGCTCCACAGAGGCTCCCATGGATTCTCAATGCAGATGTGCATAATGCAGCTGTGTGTGGAGCGGAGACCTCTGGGAGGTAATAGGTCATCACAGCTCCTAGCTCAGCAAAGGATGGACCTTTTGGTGAATTCATAGTTTTAAAAAAGGCCCTTGGAAGGCAATGGGAACTTTAGGAAGTAGAGCCTAGGTGGAAAAAGTAGAACACAAGAGGTGTGCCCTTGAAAATGATTGCTACAGCTTGGAACACTCATGTGATGGGGCCGTGAGCCCCAGCTGATGGGGCCATTTGGGGATGGACTTCAACTCTGGAAGGTGGGACCTAGCTACAGGAGGCAGGTTGCTAGGGGAGGTCCTTGTGGATATCTTGACCCTGGCTCCTTTTTGCTTCTCTCTCAGCTTCCTGTTGCTTAGCCAGCATGGGCCCAACCCTCTCCAGGTATGAGGCGGTATACATCCTTCATGCCTTGTTGCTGTCAGGGATTGGATCACAGCAATAAGAAGGAATGAGTGCATGTATGTTTTGTTTTGTTTTGTTTGCCAGTCCTGGGCTTGAGTTCAGGGCCTGAGCACTGTCCTTGGACTTTCCTCAAGGCTAGTGTTCTACCCTGAGCCACCGCACCACTTTTGGCTTTTTCTATGTATGTGGTACCAAGGAATGGAACCTGGGTCTTCGTGCATGCTAGACAAGCACTCTACCACTAGGCCAAACTCCCGGTCTGCATGTATGCTTTATTCCCAGCTCCTCCTTGTCCTGTTCACTTTGCTTCCTGACCACCATGAGATGAGGAGATGACCAGTTCTGTTCTACAATATGTTTCCCGCCATGGTGCTCTGCCTGCCACAGGCCCAAGAATCACAGGACTGACACATCACAGATGGAAATCAAGTATTTGGTCACACAACAGAATGCTGATTAACCCAATGTTTATGTGGTTATGGGTATTTACACCATGTCATTGTTTTCCAAGCTTATTGTGCAGGTAATAAATACATTCACTTTATAACTAACAGACTTGAGGCCCAGAGAGAATAAGACTTGCCCAGAGTTCTATCACTGGTCAGTTTGGTCAAGTTACTTATCTAATGCCACTACCAAACTACAGAGTATATTCTTTATTTATGAGGATGAGAATCCATTGGTCTGGCTGACCTGGGTTTTGAAGCTTCTCAGTAGACAGAAATGTATCAGACATTGGACCCACACTCTGATACCTGATTCCTCAACAAGTCACAGCTCTGTGCCTCAGCTCTTTCTTCTGTAAAATACAGACCTTCATAACTACAATGGATGTAAGGATTAACTTAGCTAATCCAGGCCTTGGTACCTGGTGCACTGCTAGCAGACATTAATATTTTTTAATGCTGGTAGTGCTTCTATTCTCTTTGGCTAGGACAGCAGAACTCTTCCTAGCAAAGTTCTTTAGAGGGATAAAAGGGTTTTCCAGGGAGGCAGAGCTATTCTAAGGGTTACAAAAGCTCATATGTTGGAGTCTGAAAAACAGTCATTAATTATGTCCACATTTTGCTGTTGTTATAAATTCCCTGGCACATGCTGTGCACTGCTGTTTGGTACTTCCTTACCCTGTGTTTTCGTGCCTTAAATAATTGCAGTACTTTAAGGCAGAGCTCATGAATAACTTCATGTGTAACTTTCCCCTTTGTGAAAGGCATTTTACTAGCATCTATTAATTGTCCCGGGGGGAGGGATCATTATGATATTTTCATACATACATACAAAACATTCTAATCTTTTTCCATACATATTCATTTTGTGTGTGTGTGTGTGTGTGTGTGTGTGTGTGTGTGTGTGTGTGTGCCAGTCCAGAATATTGAACTTAAGGCTTGGGCACTGTCCTTAAGCTTTCTCAAAGCTAGCACTCTACCACTTGAGCCACATCACCACTTCTGGCTTTTTCTGTGTATATGGTACCAAGGAATCAAACCCAGGGCTTTGTGCATGCTAGTCAAGCATTCTACCACTAGGCTACACTCCCTGCTCCCCCTAAGCTCTTTTTGACTTGAGCCACAGCTCCACTTCTGGCTTTTTGTTGGTGGTGGTAGTGGTGGCCGTGGGGCTTGAACTCTGGGCCTGGGTGCTGTCCCTGCGCTCTTCAGCTCAAGGCTACCACCCTACCCCTTGAGCCGCAGCCCCACTTCCCGTTTTCTACTGGTTAATTGGAGATAAGATTCTCACGGACTTTAGTGCCCGGGCTGGCTTTGAACCTTGATCTTCAGATCTCACCCTCCTGAGTAGTTAGGATTATAGGAGTGAGTCACCATGGCCGGCATACTTCTGGCTCTTTGGTGGTTGGTTAATTGAAGAGAACAAATAATCTCATAGAATTTCTTGCCCAGGCTGGCTTTGAACCATGATCCTCAGATCTCACCCTCCTGAGTAGCTGAGATTATAGGTACGAGCCAGCAGTTCATGGTCCAATATTCATTGTAAACAGTGCAGTTTGATGTAGGATGTATGAATTCTGACTTTATGACTTTGGAAGAGTTTTCTTGCATTAATCCTCAGTTTCTTCATCTGCAAATTGGGGATAGTAATATTTATCTCTTCTTACAGAGGTTTGGATAAGACTCGTGGTTTAAAGCTAGAGTCAACCTCATAAATCAGATTGCACTATTTTCTACTTAAACTCAAAAATTTCCCCGTTGCTTTTGTAATTAAATCAATGTGCCTTACCTTGGTGTATGTGAAGATTTTCAGTGGCATGAAAAACGTTCTTTCCATTTCTTTCCTGGTCAGATCCAGGAGATAGAAGAGATCAGGAGACAGAAAAATATTTTCACTTTTAAATAGATGAGAAAAATAATGTCACAAGCTTGGTTCATTTGACAAACTTCATGGAAATTTGGGAGAGTTTCTAGATGAGGATCAAGATGGAACTCAAAAGAACCTGTAAGAAACAATCCTCAGTACTCACTAGAGACTTATCAGAAATAAACCATACCCAAAGTATCTTATTTGTTTGTTTTTAAATGACTGTCTGAGGGGATTTGTGGAGACCTGTGGATCAT
Source organism: Megascapheus bottae (assembly GCF_031878675.1). Lineage (NCBI taxonomy): Eukaryota > Metazoa > Chordata > Mammalia > Rodentia > Geomyidae > Megascapheus > Megascapheus bottae. The sequence continues at coordinate 86,707,662 of NC_143510.1, forward strand.
ACTGTGAAATTTACTTTATGCCTTTGTGAATGAATGAGACAACACTGATGGCGTTACTGCTAAGTGAATCACAGCTGAAATCCTATCCTAAGTGTGCTGCCGAATGGTTCCTGGAAAAACAATCTCCATTAAGGAGTTCTAGCTCTGGCCTTATCTAGTTCAAAATTTTTATCAGTGTGTCATATGAGAGCAATGATGACTCTCTAATTAAATCTGAGGATGTATGAAGGCTGAGAGGAAGAGAAAATGGATTCTTTAATGCAATAAGAGTATACCAAAACCATCAGGCAAGGCAGAAGGAACAAAATAAACTTTAGAAACAATCTAGAACATTTTCTTCAGACTTTCAAGTAGTTTGGTGAGGGTGACAAGTGAAGGAAGGTTTAAGAGCAGAGCCCTCGAGAGGCACCAAGATCTTACCTTTATTGCAAACAAACAGCCTTAGACTGTTGGAACACATCAAAGTGTTAAAATAATGAAATGGCATTTTGGTTGCATTTACAGAATTGTTTTGAATAGTGCCAGACACATAGTATATGCTCGAGACATGTTTAATATTATGTATGAATTTATGTTTTTTTCCTAGAGGGCTATGTGCTTACTCAGACATTCATTCAACAAATTATTTTTGACATGTAGAGTCAGGCTGTGGTTAGGTGTGAGGTACACATAAGGGAAAAAGTATTTAAAATCTCTGCCTTTGGGGAACAAAAAATTGTCCTGATATCTATTATACTGTGTGTGTGTGTGTGTGTGTGTGTGTGTGTGTGTGTGTGTGTGTCTCAGAAACTCTGTTGAGGCAGAAGATTAGAACAGTCTTCCTGCCTTCTTGTTAAAGAAACAGAAACAAGCAAATAATAGCCACCCAGAACATGGCATGTCATTCATGTTCCAGAAAGAGGAGAGATTGCAAAAGTGTGTACAATTAACTCATTGTAGAGGAAAGAACAGCGATCCATTAAAAACAAAAACAACAACAACAAAAAATGACATTCTTTGTTCATCAATGGGATATAGGTGAAAGGTTTTGTGATGGATGGAATTTGCACTTTTTTAACTTTTTATTTATTTACATTTAACGATTTGTTCTCAATCGATACCACCTTTATGAGTTGCTGAGATTGAGGCACTAGAATGGTCATCTTCACCACAGTAAAGGAACCTAGATTTCTGTTTTTTAATCGGCAGATGAGATATCCGAAGGGTAGAGCCTCTTTAATGGGCAAATAATATCTGAAAAGTTGTGATGTAAAAGGCAGAATGGCCATGTACTGTGTAGCTGTGAAAGATGGCTTCAGGACCTAGCTGGAAGTTACAGGGAAGTAGGCGTGGGGATGTCTCCCACAGCCCATGGTGTTAATTGGTTGAAGGATGTGTTTGTGAACTAGGGGATTCCTTATCATTGGAGCCATTCCGGCAGAAGTTACAGAATCCTCCTTGAACCTGCAATTTAAAGCCACCTTTTGATTTGGGTTTCTACCATGAAGGTCATAATTAGCCCTGAAGTCCTCAGATCTTATGAGCTTTCTGTGCTTCTTGTGCGGCGTTCTTTGAATGGTCATCTCTCCGTACTGTTTTGTGTTCTCTAAGCCAGCATTTCACTCCAACATGAACTTTCCCAGAGAAATGTGGAGCAAAGCTCTCCGCGGACTTGAAACCTGTTTCAACCTATCAAAAAGCTGTTCTATATCTGGAGATTACTCACCTCTACAACTGAACTTCATGTTTATAAACCAAATGTAATAAAATGTAAACCTCTAATGGTGCATTGCTCTGGGGAAATATAATAGAGGCAGTAAATTATCTTGAATAGAGTACATAGGACATGGATGTGCCTTTAAGTTAGTTAGATCTGTTCTATTGACATGTCCAGCTACCTTTTGTCATTGACCAGTGCATAGCGTAAAACACAGGTGAGTTCCATTTCCAAGGATACTCATCGGGCTAAAGTCAAACACTCATTACAATACTGTGGCCTAACCAGTCAGAGAGTCAATGAACACTGATTCTCCTTCTCCAAAGGGAGAGTTTTCTCTGAACTTAGCTCTTCGTCTGTATCTCTCCCTGCTCTTTTATTCCATTATTTTTTTTTTTTTTTTACCTGAGTCTTCAGTGTTCTCCTGTTATGATGCTGCTTGCTCTGTTGTTAGGTGTCCTGACATAGCTTGTGTTTGGATCAAAGGATCGTGAGCGCCCCCTAGAGAAAGCTGAGGGATGCGCTTCACTTGAGAGAAGATAAATAGTCCCAAGATAGAGGGTGTTAGGGAGGCAGAGATCAGGAAGTGGAGGGATCCCACTTCTCCTAATTCACTCCATGTTACTATGACTCCCTTCTGCCTTCTCTATCCATCCAGTCCCCAGATGGCCTTGAAGACAATGAGGATTCAGAAAAAGGATCCTCTCATTTCCTGAGCGCAGGTGGTTGGATCTCCAGGGAATTAAAAACAAGGCTGATGGTTAAATTCATTTTATGCAATGCCTAGATTTCCTTTCTCGGGCCATTAAGGCAACATATCTTCCTCAGTCATCAGCAAACGAGAGGGGGAGAACTTACTTAAGCACAGTGAGTCACAGGAAGTGATTTTTAACTCTGTTTTTTTTCTTTAAATCTGTCATCTCTGGAACCCCTGTCTCTGGGAAAATTTAACGAGAAACTTTTCTGTCAAAGAAAGAAACAAGCAAAGAGAAAGAAAACAAAAAGGGTGAGTGTGATAAACACACTTCCATTTGTTATGCCTTTGATAATTAGCAATAGTGACTTACTAACAGGAAAATCAGAATACTTACTTTTTTCCAAAAGAAGCAGATAAGTTTCCTAAAGACACAGTGAGATACTGGAAGACAGAATGGAAATGTCTGACATTCAGACCATCATTTTTTGCAGAACCTGAGTTTACACATGGCCATACTTTATATTAACTTACTGAGAAATTAGCTGGGAATTGTTGTAAACATGCTTTTCGCAGGTCTATAGAAGTTACAAAACAATTATGAAATGTTTATTATCAACAGCTTACGGAAGGAAAAATCAAGACTCTAAATTTACTACTAGCAAAGAGATACTTAGTATTTCAAGTTTAAATTTGCTGATCCGCATCACTTCGTGTTAATTATTAGAATACATTGAACTTATAATGTATTACTTGTGACAGAGTATAAAAGACATAGATGACATCTATGCTTTCAAAGAACCACATAAAAGAACTCTTTGTCTTGAGGGAGGAAGATTCCTTTGAACTATCTAAGCTGGCGATTTTTACAGATAAAGAAATATTCAAAACAAGGGCAAGGAATGATACTAATCAAAATATACATGTGAGTGTGAGTAGTGGACTTGAGTCTTTCAAGCTGACTATTTTGCTAAGACTAGCTAGAAAATCTGTGATACACTTGCATACACACACACATACACACGCGCGTGCGCGCACACACAAAGCTGATTCAAAAAAAGCTTTTCAATCCATCTATACTCAGAAAATTGAACAAATACAGAAAAATATACAATGAACATGATATAATTAATACAATACATATTTATTTCTTATACACGAATGTGGGAGAACTTCAGAAGTCAAAGATTTGGACAGCTATAGTAGGAGATGAGAACCGTGGCCAATAATTCTTTCCTGAGAACTGAAGCCACAGATGATGGAAAAGCCCAAGAATAAGCCCTTCTCACTGCCATGCTTGCCACATGGAAACCTGCAGAGACCCAGAAGAACTTCACATCTGCCTCCTATGACCTTCTGAAAAGAACAGCACTTGCACTGCCAGAATAGGATAGCAGTTAGTCTCACTGCCAAACTCTCAAACAATACAGAGATTGGGACTCTGAGAAGTGTGATTTTTTTAACCCAAGAAATGAGACATGATGACAATACTGTGTCTACATCACAGATAATCTAGTGAATGACATTTAAGGTTACACTTAGGCTCTAAACTTTAGAGCTACCACTCTCAAGCTATTGTGTACCTGGAACATATTCATACTTTCAGAAAAACCACTTTAGAAGCCATATTTGGATCTCACTTGTTTATTAGAAAATCTACCAATACCCACAACACCTCTGGAAATGATATCAGTATCTATTTGTTTAAATTATCCTTTTACAAAACCCAACTCACTATGTTATGAGACCATCTGGGAACGTAATTTTCGAGAAAGGCGAACAGGTGGGAGAAAAGAATTAGGCTAATTCACTACAAGTCAATTTGGTGACAGCCAATGCAGTAATGAAACATTTGATGAAATGCCATTTGTTGCAATGGCCTTTGGAGAATTGGCCTAACTCTTGGAAAAATACAAATGTTATTAAAATGCAAAGAAGGTGAGCAGATACTGGATATGCTGTGTTTTATCCTATACTATGCCAAAACATTTGTGGGTTTTCTCCACCATACTTATAAAAACATCCTCTTACTTGCCTCTGCTCATTAAACTATATATAATAATGGACTGTCTTTATAATCCTATATGTTTTGAAGGTTCATGTCTATTTATATACACAATGATTAAATAATTTTCTGGTATCTTTTGAACTTATACATTAGTAAATCTCATAAGACATCTAACTCACCATGAACATATGCCAACATACAATATGACTCAATGTTGTAGTGGCATTTTAATTTTCTTTCCATCTTGTCAGGCCCAACAATACTATGCATATATAAGTATGTTAATATATTTATTTGAAAAAGAAAGAAATTTTAGCAAGGTTCACAGTTCCCATTTCTCACACAGGTTGGATAATTATGGTCGTATTTAAAACTACCTGTTCCAAGTTCTTTTTTTTTCCTCAACAAGCTCATCAACTAGTTGTCAGTCTTAACCTGATGAATTAAGTCCTTTAAAGGAATGGCCCCAGACTTCATTCCTTAAAACTTAGTCCACTAACAGCATTGCCTCCATTTTTTGTTTTAACTTTCCATTGACTTTACTCATAGAGTCTGGTGGGACTAAAAGGCACTGAAAGATGTCCTGTGCCCTAAATACATTCCCCGCATACTCCATTGTATGGTGGTATCTGAATTTCTCTTTTGTAGTCAGAATAGACTGCCCCAAATGGTACAGAAATTCCCCTCTTCATCTACTGATCCAGAAATCAATCCACAGACCTATGGACACCTAATCTTTGATAAAGGAGACAAAAAAAATAGGAGGGAAGAAAGACAGCCTCTTCAACAAATGGTGCTGGTAGAATTGGTTAAACTCCTGTAGAAAACTAAAGTTGGAACCTTATATGTCACCCAGCATCAGAGTTAATTCCGAATAGATCAAAGACCTTGAAGTAAAAAGGCAGATATCCTGGAAACTTTACAAGAAAGAATAGGAGACACACTAGGTCTCATTGGCACAGGTTGAAACTTTCTTAATAAAGACCCAGATACACAACAAATTAAAGACAGTTTGGACAAATAGTACTGCATTAAACTGCAGAACTTCTGTATGGCAAAGGATATAGCTATCAAGTTAGATAGAAAGCCCACAGAATGGGAGAAGATCATCTAAAATATACCTACAGCTCAAAAAATTGAATCTTTCAAAAACAAATCTTCAAGAAACATTGTTTTCAAAGAAACAACTATCCCATTAAAAGGTGGGCTAAAGACAAAGAGAGACTTCTCTGAAGAGGAAATGAGAATGGCCTATAAATCCATGAAGAAATGCTTGACATCTCTGGCCATACAAGAAATGCAAATCAAAACAACTTTGAGATTCCACCTCACTCTAGTTAGAATGGCCATTATTAAGAACTCTAGTAGCAAAAGATGCTGGCAGGGATGTAGCCAGGAGAGATCACTATTACACTGTTGGTGGGAGTGTAAACTTGTTCAACCACTTTGGAAAGCAGTATGGCGATTCCTGAAAAGACTAAACATAGAGCTCCCCTAGACCTAGCAATGCCTCTCCTGGGCATTTACCCAAAATACCACAGTGATGTTCATTGAAGCATTATTTACCATAGTGAAGATATGGAACCAACCCATATGCCCCTCGGTAAGTGAATGGATCAAGAAGATGTGGTACTTATATACAACAGAATTCTAAGCTGCCATTGGAAAGAATGACATTGCCCTATTCATAAGGAAATGGAAAAACTTGTAAAAAATCATATTAAGTGAAGTAATCCAGACCCAAAGGGACACAGACTCAATGATTTTCCTCATTTGTAATAATAAGTACACATCCAGGACTACTAGCAGAGGATTGTAATAGCTCAAAAAACTATGCATATCAGGTCATATAGGATGAGACGAAATGAAATGAACTATAGAAAATGGAAACAAGAGTTTTATCTTTCTTCTTCTTCTTCTTCTTCTTCTTCTTCTTCTTCTTCTTCTTCTTCTTCTTCTTCTTCTTTTTCCTCCTCCTCCTCCTCCTCCTCCTCCTCCTCCTCCTCCTCCTCCTCCTCCTCCTCCTCCTCCTCCTCCTCCTCCTCCTCCTCCTCCTCTTCTCCTCCTCCTCCTCCTTCTTTTTTGCTAGTCCTGGGCTTGAGCTCACTGCCTGAGCACCGTACTTGGACTTTCTCAAGGCTAGAGCTCTACCACTTGAACCTCAGTACCACTTCCAGCTTTTTCTATGTATGTGGTACCGAGGAATCAAACCTGAGTATTTGTGCATGCTAGGCAAGCATTCTACCACTAGGCCAAACTCCTGGCTGTGATTGTTTTTCATAATGTACTATGTTATTTCTTTTCTCTTTTTTTTCTCTAATGGTTAATCTTATGTGGTTACTATATCTGACTTTGTTACCTGGTATATTGTATATATTTTTATTTGAAATAGGAAAGGGAAGGGGGAAAACAAGATAATTGGGAGGGAGTGGGGGAGAGAAATGGGGACAAAAACATGAGAAGAGGTGTCAGTGTGTGAGAAATAATGCACTTACTACCTGACGAATGCATCTATAACATACAAACCCTCAGCTTAGTTTTAATATGTTCTAAAAACCCATGTGCCAGTGATTGTATATAGAGATTTGCTTCTTGAATATTTGTTTGTTAAACATGACATTTGAAATATGATGTAAAAATCAATGTTAATAAATTCTTTAATAAAAATGCAAAAAAAGAAATAAATTCACAGATCTACCACCATCTAATATTCACAGGTACTGGAAAGGAGCAGGGTGGTATCAAAGAGAAAAAAGACAATAAGGGGGAAATGCCATCATAAAGTTCAATGGAAATCCTACAAAATTAAGAAAATTAAGCAAAGCGATGGGGTTGGGAGGGATGGGAAAGAAAAAGATGGGCGACATTGAGCAAGAAGTATTATATTCATAAACTGCTTTGTTGAATTAGCAACTCCTTTGTTACACCCATTTCAATACAATAATAAGCTGGGTGTGGTGGCTCACGCCTGTAATCCTAGTTACTCAGGAGGCTGAGACCTGAGGATCCCAGCTCAAAGCCACCCAGATACTAAAGAACATGAGACTCTTATCTCCAATTAGCCACGAGAAAATGGGAAGTGGGGCTGTAACTCATGGGGTAGGGTGGTAGCCTTGAGCTGAAAAGCTCACGGACAGTGCCCAAGCCCAGAGTTCAAGTCCCATTACTGACAAAAATAACACATGCGCGCGCGCACACACACACACACACACACACACACACACACACACAGAATAAGTAAATAAATAAAAATTGAGGGAAAATTGCACCACAAACTTGTATGTTCCTTGGGTGGGAAAGAGCCTTGTCTATCCAGAGAATCCTGAGAATCTGGCTTCCTTTCAGCCTTTCCCTTTGATGGGTGGACAGCATCCCCTAGTGTTCAGTCAAAGGAATCTACTGAGTAATGATCTTTTCTTCTAATTCCTCAATGCCCTTTTGCTCTTTAATCTCACGGGGTGCAGAAAATATCCAAACTGGCTGGTCTAGCTATGAAGGCTTTCACAGATACAGATGCCAATATTTTCAACTTGGGAATGTGGAGATTGTTAATAAGAGTAGAGTGGCATGCAATAAAGCTAGAAAGACAGAGATACCAAAAACAACCAACCAACCCCCCCCCCTCAATCATTTAGGAAGTCCAAAAAACTGCCTGTTTCTTCTCCAGCATCTTCAGTATTTGGGTCTATGTGACTTGATCTGCCTCATTCCATCTTCTGTGAACTCTTTCCTCACCCACCCTATCTTGTGAATGTCCACAACTCTTCAGTTCTTTGGCTGAAGTCTTACCTTGGTAGACTCCAATATCTCATTCTGCCCCCAGCATATCTTCTTCCCTATAGTATTTAAATGTGTGTCTCAATTCCATAATTGCCACCTATGTGCATTAGAAGCTGTTAAATGTGAGCAAACTTGTCTTACTCTGTGTGTCACTAAGGTTTAGCAGGCCCTGCAATCAATATTGCTGGTAATATGAAAGAAGAAGAAATGGCGAAAATGGGGAAGAAAAATGGGGAAAGAGAAAGAAAAATACCAGAATGGAGATAAGAGAAGGGAAAGAAGGAGGGAAGGAAGAAGGAAGGAGAATGATGAACAAAATACATGGAGGAATCCATTTGTAAGTCATTAGGACACAAAATTCTGTATTAAGAGAGAAGAAAAACACTAGTGTTTGGAGAACACTGGGAAATAATTCCTGGGGAATGCTACTGAGGTGTAAGCAAGTGACTCATTTTCTTGCTAGTGAAAGATCTATTTCAGAATACTAAAATTAATTTGTGTAATACTAAAATTAATACAGAGTCCTTCCCTAGAATTAGTTCAACAGCACATGAGAGTCATAGAGCAGCTTCTACTGAGATTACAGATTTGTAGTTTGGATCATTACAACCATCAGAGGGAATTCCAGTTATACATTTCTCTGAAATGTAAAAAAAGACTTCATGCTTAGAAATTTATCATTAAATGTTCATTGCAGCACTATTTACCATAGCAAAGATATGGAAACAACCCAGATGCCCCTCAGTTGATGAGTGGATCAACAAGATGTGGTATTTATACACAATGGAATTCTATGCTGCTGTCAGAAAGAATGACATGTCACCATTTGCAAGGAAATGGAAAGACTTAGGAAAAAATCATATTAAGTGAAGTAAGCCAGACTCAAAGGAACATAGGCTCAATGGTTTCCCTCATTTGTCATAATCAGTAGAGACCTTGGGCTCTCCTAGCAGAGATTTACAATAGAACAAAATCTTGATACATAAGGCCATATAGTAGAACGCTAAATGAACGGATCTCTTGGATATAAAACCAAAAGCCATATAATGAGTGATTGTTGTTCTTAATGTACTTTGTTATCTCTCATCTCTTTTGCTGTCCCTTGGTTATCTCATATTGTTACAGTATTTCACTTTGTTATCTGGTATATTGGATGTATTTGTATTTGGTTATTTGAAATTGGATAGGGAAGGGGGAAAACAAGATGAAGGGTGGGGGGGGGAGGGAAATGGGGACCAAGACATGAGAAAGGGTATCAATGTATGTGAATTAATGCACCTTCTATCTGGTGAATATAATGTAACCCTTCTATTAATACAATAAAAATATATGAAAAAATAAATTTATCATTAAATGGACTCTTCAATTTCCCAAACAAGAGTTCTTCCAGACCTCATGCATCTTCCTTTTTTTCCTGACTTCAGTATCCCATTAAGCACCAAGGAGATGTGCTGTTGTCCCGGTAATGTCTCTAAGACTCAGCAGCTCACGTTCATGCACACAGTTGGTTCCTGGTTCAGTTTCCCCCCAACTTTCTCAATGAAAAGTTTTCTTAAATCCCCTACTCAGCTTGACTTTTTATTTTTGCAATCCATACTTCTATCAGGGTGAGTTCCTATAACAAAAAACATACTGTACAGCCCCACGACTCTATGATGTGCTCAAAGGACTTTTATGATTTTTCCTTTTATCCACACTTCCCCTTATTGCTGACCATGGCAGTGCTTCACACTGTGATCTAGACAACATTCCAAAGCACAGCACTGCCTTTCCAGCTCCCAGATGCTTGCTTCTCTTTGCACATGCGGTTTCCTCTTGCCAGAGGTACCCTCAGGAACATCTTGAGGAAAAGCTAAGGTAAGAGGTTGCTCTTAGGCCCAGCTTTGGGAAGACACGGATCATATCCACTGTATCCTACTGTTCATTTTTGATACTCTTATGTCAGTACTGTCTCCAGCCTCTGTTATGGAAAAGTCTTCTTATTCTGATCCTCATCTTGTTCTGATCTTCATTGGCTGAAAGCAATTTGAGAAAGGCATAGGGCCTTTCCATCTCTGTAGGCCCCTAGTTTATAACACAGAAATGGAATGCAGAAAATGTTCACAGCATATTTATGGAATAGGGCAACATTAAAAATGAATCCATGTGCAGATGTACATGAAGAAAACTACTTGAGGATCTTTCCAAACTCCCCATGCCTGCACCATAATACCAACCAATTCACACAGAAGAGAAGTCTTTGACGATAAGATGGAGACTTCAAAGTTTTTGCTAAGATGCCCAAGCTGAGGAACGCTGTTGTATCGGAATTCAAATCTGTGTGCTCCAGACTGAGGAGCCTGTTTCTTTCCTTTCCGTCCTTCTTCCTTCCAGGGCATGAGGCAGGGTTCCTGACAATCCTTTCCGCTCTTGGTTCTCTTATCAATTACAGCTTTGAGGATAGTGCAAGTCAGGGTGACACAACGGCGACACCTAGTGGCTCAAAGTGAAGGTGGCTTTTTTTTTTCTTTTTCCAATTTTCCCATTTCTTGAATAATTACTAGAAAAAGTCACCAGAGGAACCGGGTCTGTGTCTCCTAAGATTGTCCACTGTCACTGACAATGATCTAGGAGTCTTATGGGGCTCAACCGTGTTCCTGAAAACTTTGTTGTCACAGTCTGGGCATTCATGGTATCTTACTTGTCCTGCAAAACACCCATGATGGTCATATCTGCTATTAAGATTGGTATCCCATCGCACATGCTTCACCCATTGCTGCTGAGAGATGCATACTACACACACACACACACATACACACACATACACACACATACACATACACACACATACACACACATACACACACATACAGACACATACACACACATACACACACATACACACACACATACACACACATACACACACATACACACACATACACACACATACACACACACATACACACATACACACACATACACACACATACACACACACATACACACACACATACACACACATACACATACACACACATACACACACACATACACACACATACACACACATACACACACATACACACACACATACACACACATACACACACATACACACACACATACACACACATACACACACATACACACACATACACACACATACACACACATACACACACATACACACACATACACACACATACACACATACACACACATACACACATACACACACACACATACACACACACACATACACACACATACACACACATACACACACATACACACACACATACACACATACACACATACACACACACATACACACATACACACATACACACACACATACACACACATACACACACATACACACACATACACACACACATACACACATACACACACACATACACACACATACACACACATACACACACATACACACACATACACACACATACACACACATACACACATACACACACATACACACATACACACACATACATACACATACACACATACACACATACACACACATACACACACATACACACACATACACACACATACACACACATACACACACATACACACCCACATACACACACACCCACATACACACACATACACACACACATACACACACATACACACACATACACACACATACACACATACACACACATACACACACATACACACACATACACACACATACACACACATACACACACATACACACATACACACACATACACACACATACACACACATACACACACATGCACACATACACACACATACACACATACACACACATACACACACATACACACATACACACACATACACACATACACACACACACACACACACACACACACACACACACACACACGGGCTTACTTGCCAAGCATCACTGCAGCCCAGCATCCATGAACTTCATGAGGGAAGTGATACTTGAGTTGAATTCAGCGATAAGCATGAGAGGAGGCGGAGGAAAGCAAGAGTGCTCCAGGAAGACTGTTACAAGCAAAGGCTGGAGGTGGGTAAAGCTTGCCTCATAGTCATTTTTGTGGTGATGGAGGATGAAGTACAAAACAGTGAGTAACAGGAGAGAAAAGTTAAGGCTACATTTTGAAGGGGAGCCTGTGCTCAGTCAAAGCTTTGGTTTACCCTAATAAAAGGGAAAAAAAAGAAGAAAATGGAAATAGAGCCAAGTACAGAGATATGCAGAACTCCAGAGAGACTTGACCTGAATAGAACCTCTTCATTCATTACTATACTTAACCAAACAAGACCAAAGCACAAGGAAAGCCTACTGGAAGTTGTAGGAGAAAAATGGTAACTTATTTACAAAGGCAAATTCCTATAAGTTGTATCAGACCTCTCAGCAGGAACCCTAACAGGCAGGGAAGCATTAAAAACACATTAAGTGTTCACCTTTTAACTTGGACTATTTTTCTTTCCCAACTAATTGCTCTAACTAAGACTTTCAATACAATGTTGAATAGGCAGGCAAGAATGGGTGCCATTGTCTTAGTTCAGATCATAGAGAGAGCATTTTACCTCTTCAACCATGAGATATATTTGCTATGGGGTTTTTCTGTCTGGCAAATGATATGTTGAAATAGGTTTCTTATTTTCCCATTTTGTTGAGTTATTTTTTTTGAGAGAGAGAGAAAGAGAGAGAGAGAAAGAGAGAGAGAGAGAGAGAGAGAGAGAGAGATAGACAGAGAGAGACAGAGACAGAGACAGAGAGACAGAGAGAGAGAGAGATAGACAGAGAGAGACAGAGACAGAGACAGAGAGACAGAGAGAGACAGAGTATTGGGTTTTAACAAATATCTGTTGTGTATCCATTGAGTTTTCTCTTCCTTTGTTAATGTGGTGTGCTATATTGACTGGTTGTCTTTTGCTGGTCCTCTCTGCATTCTAAGAACAAACCTCTCTTGGTCACAGGATCTAATCCTTAAATGTGATTTTGAATTGAGCTTACTACTGCATTCTTGAGGAATTGTGATCAGGGATATAGAGCTATAGCTTTCTTTTAGTGTCTTTAGTTTGTTTTTTACTATCAGGATAATTCTGTCCTATTAAATTAGTTTGTACTACCCCCTCTTCTATTAAAAAAATTGAGGAATGTGAGCATTAGTTCTTAAATTACTTGAAAGAATTCTCTGCTGAAGACATCTGGCCAAGGGCCTTTCTTCATTAAGAACTTTTATTGTATTTTTCTTTTATTTTTAAATGTGTTAGTTTGCTCCAATTTTCTGGGTTTTTTTCATGACTCAGTCTTGATAGTTGCATATTTCTAAAAATTTACCAATTTTCCCTAGGTTATCCATTTTTTGGCACAGAACCATTCCTAGTGTTCTCTTGTAATCTTTTTTTTATTGTTTTTAATTTCTGATGCACTGGTTGTCAAACCATCTCATTCATTTATTCTTGTGTTTAAAGTTTTATAGATAATCTAGCTAAAGACTTTTCAGGTTTTTTTTTTTTTTGGCCAAGTCCTGGGCTTGAGCTCAGGGCCTGAGCACTGTCCTTGGACTTTCTCAAGGCTAGAGCTCTACCACTTGAGCCACAGCATCACTTCTGGCTTTTCCTATGTATGTGGTACTGCGGAATAGAACCTGAGTCTTTGTGCATGCAAGGCCAACTCTACCACTAGGCCAAACTCCTGACCCCAGGACTTTTCAGTTTTGTTAATCTTTTAAAAAGATCAACTCTTCGTTGTGTCTATTTCTTCTTCTTCTTCTTCTTCTTCTTCTTCTTCTTCTTCTTCTTCTTCTTCTTCTTCTCCTCCTCCTCCTCCTCCTCCTCCTCCTCCTCCTCCTTCTCCTCTTCCTCCTCCTCCTCCTCCTCCTCCTCCTCCTCCCTCCCTCCCTCCCTCCCTCCCCTCCTCCTCCTCCTCCTCCTCCTCCTCTTCCTCCTCCTCCTCCTCCTCCTCCTCTTCCTTCTTCTTCTTCTTCTTTTAAATTTGTGTTATGGCTGGGACTGTGGCTCAGTGGTAGAGAGCATGCCTAACATGCATGAAGCCCTGGGTTCAATTCCTCAGTACCACATACACAAAATGATAATAAAATTATTTTATTTTTTTCTGTTTCATTTATCTGTAATCTGATTTTTATCATTTATTTCCTCCTGATAGTTTGGGTTTGATTTGTTCTTCTATTTCTCATTAGCTGGAATGCAAAGTTAGGTTTTTGATTTGAAGAGTTTTTAGAAAAAGTATTAATTTACAGCTCCAAACATCCCTCTGAGTTTTGCTGTTGCTGGATCTCATTTCTCTATAAGAAATTAATAACTTAATAATTCAAAAATTGCAAGCATGTTCATTTTTCTTATTTTCTTTGTGCCTCACAAGTTGATTGTGGAACAAAAATGTCAGGAACTTATGGAGAACATTTTTTAAGGCTCACACCTCTTATAGGTGTGAGGATTTAAACAAGAGTCTCTTGATTTCAAATACAACATTCTGTTCATTTGTTCTGTCCCTTCTACCAGCCTACCTCCAAGGAAGCCCTAAATATTCTAAGTCTTTTTTATTTTATTTTTATTTTTTTGCCAGTCCTGGGCTTGAGCTCAGGGCCTGAGTGCTGTCCTTGGACTTTCTCAAGGCTAGAGCTCTAACACTTGAGTCTCAGCACCACTTCCAGCTTTTCTTTCTATGTATGTGGTACCGAGGAGTTGAACCCAGGTCTTCGTGCATGCTAGGCAAGCACTCTACCACTAGGCCAAACTCCCCGCCTCTAAGTCTTCTTTTTTAAAGGTGTGACATTCCTGAGGGATAATCTCAACCCACAAATAATATTCTGAGACCTCAATACCTCTTGACTAGACTTTCCCAAGATTCTCATTATACCCCCAGGCCATCTCATGGGAGATGAGTAGCTCTGGACCAAAGTGTTCCTAATCGCTCTCTCCTCAAACCATAACTTTTTTTAATTAAAGAATTTATTAACGTTGATTTTTACATCATATTTCAAATGACATGTTTAACAAACAAGTGTTCAAGAAGGGAATCTCTATATACAATCACTGGCACTTAGTTTTTAGAACATAATCAAAATTAGGCTAAGGGTTTGTATATCATAGATACATATTAATTTATGAAATAAAACATTATGTCTATAGAGTCATAGGTTTTTATGTCTATGTAGACAAACCATAACTTTTTGATTAACTTCAGTCAAATCACCATTCGTCTGCCCTACCCAATCCACACTAATACTCTACACACATTCTTTCATTCTTCTTCTCTGCTGTGCCTCTATGCACAACACTCTTTCTGCCTGCAATCTAGCACATACTGTATGTCAGACACTGCATGCACAATATAACATTTATTGGTTCACATATCCTTTAACCAACCCAATGAGGATAGCCATATTAGCTCTCCTTTATAGATAGGAACACTGAGATTTAGAGAGGTTAAAAGACTTAGAAAGGTCAGATGACTACTTGCCCCAGTTCATCTTCCTATCCCAACCCCCATCTTTCTATTGTTATGGAGCTCTTCCTTGTAAGTCTGGTTCTACTGTGTCTAATTCCCAACCATCCTATATCCAGCTGGGCCATGGAAAATTTTACCAATAGAATCCACGTGGAAATAACATGCCACTTCCAAATAAGGGTATCTAAGAAGCAAGTGTACCTTCTATCCTTTGCTGTTTATCAGTTGTCTGAATGCAGAGAACTCAAGGAAAAGCAGGTTTCTGGGTCTTTCTCATATCATCATCAAACCAAGAATCCACCTAGAATCAGCATCTAGGGAGAGATAAGTTTACTAAGACACTCAAGTTTTGGAGCTAACCTACAGCAGGCACTAACCAATCAAAACATATAGTAAGAGGTTGAACTGGGATTTAGAGAGCCAAAGCTGATTTTAGAGTCATAGTTTTGTTTAAAGGAATAATATGAAGCCATGTCCATGAGGTCCAAAGTCTGCATTTTTGACTTATTAGACCAGTATTTCCTACAATGCCTGCAAAAGGCCGCAGTTTCGAAGAATCCCTGAGGATAATTGTCCCACACCCACACCTTGCTCTAGACTTTCTGAATGGAAATCTTTAATATTTGAGACTTCTACTTCCTCAAACCCCGCATGTTGACAATCTTCCTTGAGAAAATGCCAAATGTCGGGAAACTTCACTGCACTTTTTTTCCCAATATTTCTAATATGAACACTACTAGTGCTAATACTAGTGCTAATCCAGCCTAAGACACTGAACAACACAGTGTGAGGCTGCAGGACTTTTTAGTAGTCAAGGCTCTCAGAGCTTCCGTAGAGTCAGGACTGTAAATCCAGTGCTATCTCCTTGGGCCTCATTTGACAGCACCCCTCCAAATTTCTTCCTCAGTTAGGAAGGCATAAGATCATTGTCAGACTTGACCCACCACCATTCCAGATTCAAGCTAGCAAACTCAGACCCCATGCCTGGGGGCCTGATTGTCCAGGCATCCTGTGGTGTGAGTAATTAGGCCATAGCTTAGAGCAGCAGTTGAGGTCAATCTCCCCTACTGTCACAAGAGTCAGCTTGACACCAACATTATCTCTCATAAAGGATCTGGATTTCTCTCCTGCTAAATAGCCATAATCCTGAGAAGAGAAAAGGCTTTGAAATTACTTTCTAATAAAAGTCCACTATAACCTTGATTTTTTTTTCTTCACATTGTATGAGGTTGGGTAACTGCTAAGCTCAGAAAACTGATGGTGAATTTTCATTCAACCCAGGATTCCACTGTAGTGGGCAATGGGGGATTGCTGTGAGGCTGTCTTAATGGAACAGGACAAAGAAAGGCCACCTTTGGGGTGTGAGGCCATGTGCGACTCAGCCAGCAGGAATCCACAGAGTCTGCTGCCAGCACAAACCATTTTCTCAAAACAACCATCTCTCTAGAGGCAGATATTATGCTAGCATTGTGAGGAACTCTGAGAGTGGATCACAAAATGATATATGCTTGCCGTTTTATACACTTGGGTTTTTTTCCCCCTTTTTTGTTTTACTGGTTATTTCAGAGATGAAGAAAGTCAAGAAAGAAACAGAAAAGCAGGCTGGGAATGTGGCTTAGTGGTAGAGTGCTTGCCTAGCATGCATGAAGCCCCGGGTTTGATTCCTCGGTACCACAGAAAACACCGGAAGTGGTGCTGTGGCTCAAGTAGTTGAGTGTTAGCATTGAGCAAAAAGTGTCCAAGAACAGTGCCCAGGCCCTGAGTTCAAGCCTCAGGACTGGCAAAAGAGGAAAGAAGAAGAAGGAAAAAAGAAGGAGGAGGAGGAGGAGGAGAAGAGAGAGAGAGAGAGAGAGAGAGAGAGAGAGAGAGAGAGAGAGAGAGAGAGAGAGAGAGAGAGAGAGAGAGAGAGAGAGAGAGAGAGGGAGAGAGAGGGGGAGAGGAGGGGGAGGGAGGAGGGAGGAGGGAGGGAGGGAGGGAGGGAGGGAGGGAGGGAGAGAGAGAGAGAGAGAGAGAGAGAGAGAGAGAGAGAGAGGAAATGAAAAGGAAACACAGCAATTAACACTACAGAAAAGGAAGTGAAAAACTGATCTAGGAAACAAAGCAACAGGGAAATATAGATGGATGGAGGAATTGGGAGAGTGTCAGGGAAAAGACAATTTCAGCCTTGCTTCTCTCTCTTTTGTCATTTGGTCATAAGCGCTTTACTTTCCTGACCTATAAAAATTGTCGGTGACCCTCTTTCTTTCTCTTTCTCCTGTGAGCCTGAATCAAGTATTATGGGCTAATCTTCCAGCTAAGAGCCTGTCTAGGAGGACTGAGAGTTTGGTGTGCTCTGCAGAGGACACAGCCTCAGGAAAAGAACACATCTCTGGATACTGAACTTCTTAGCCCTTGCTGGCTACCCTCCACTCCTTCTCACCATCTTCTGGAAAGTTCCCTGCTGAATCTTTAGCTGTGTAGTGGCATGTAATCCTTTGGCAGTCAGGGGACAGAGTCAGCCATGCATGGTTAGGGGAAGGTTTCATTGCTCATTATTCTTTCTCACTCACCCTGAGAAACTGAAGGTCAGGGGCTCTCATGGGACCTCTAAGTTCCCTCTGTACACCCCTCCATCACACACACACACACACACACACACACACACACACACACACACACACACACCCCTGGAGCAGAAAGAAAAGACATCCTCATGCCATTAAGAAATGTATTAAAATTATGAGGTATGGTATGTCAACTTCAGCTCAATACCCTGGTAAGGAATTAGTGACAGACTATTTCTGCATCGCTAGCAAGGCTATGTCTAAATATTCCAGGGAAATGGCTGGGCTTCCTGTTGCTTCCTCATTCTTTCTCCCCCTGCACATCTGGGTTTTGATGGTCATTTACAGGGCCCATGTGCCAAGTGAAAATGATGGTTTAATTACTTTATTTTTGTTATTGTTGCTGCTCTTCATTTTTTTTTCTTTTCTGGCATTACTGGGGCTTGAACTCAGAAACTTGTACTTGTTTGGCTGCTTTTCTATCACTGGAGCCACACCTCTAGTCCAGCTTATCTGCTGGTTATATTGAAGATGGAGTCTCACACACTTTTTCTGCCCAGAATGGCTTCAAACTGGATCTTAGCCTTTAGGATTATACGTGTGAGCTACTGGCTGTCACCTGATATGACTTTGAACTCAAAATTTCCTTTTTATATTGTATTAAAAAGATGCAAATTATTTTTTAAATATACATTTCCAATAAACAAACAGATACAGATCTTCAACTTCACTGTTCTGGAATAAAAATATCAAGAAAACGCTGATTTACCAAAGAAAGCTTGCATTTATTTCAATAAATGAGAGAGATCATAAAAATGTAACCCAGATTCCAGGTGGGTGACTCCTTGTATCTGAAAGATTTTAGAAAATCATCGCGCTTTTCTCCAGTTCATGGAGGACAGAAGCCTGAAAAGATGTTTTTTTATACCTGCAAATTCTTGGAATCTTGCTTCTCTGTACCTTTCTTCACTTCCAGTATAAGAATTTATGGAGGATGGCCTCTTTCCAGGCAGTTAGCCCAGGTCTGAAACTCCACTCTTCCTGAGTCCCCTCCCCAAATAGAAACCAGCCCCTCCCCACCCCCAAAATATTCATGAACACTGAAGACTTGGCTAAAGATTTCCAAATGGAAAAGGAAGCTTACTTGATTTTAAGAACAGCAGGCAGGGGCCCCAAGAATCTGAGGTCAACCTGGGCAGAATTAGTGAGACTCTATCTCAAAAACAAGAAGCTGTGTGCATGGCTCACTTGGCATGCTTGCACAAGGCACAGAGTTCAATCCCCAGGATTGCAAGCCAACAAAATAACCATAATCTTTGTCCCTGTGTCTTTCAGAGTTCTGATACACAATGCTGGGTAGAATATAGAACGGATGAGTGAATAAATCCTCTGAAGCATAAACAGCACAATTTTCTCAAATTTGATTAAAATGTAGTCTTTATGTAGGATGTTCAGCCAGTACTATAATCTTATTTTTTTAAACAGATTCACTTTTTCTTGTATAATTTGAGACAAATTAAAATAGTAACCACTTAAAGAGAAGATTTATATTGTAAATAAAAGCCAGTTATCTTCTTATTACAGCAAAATGTTCAGTCCCCCTCCTACTGAAATCCAGGCCATATGTTACCTGTTGCACAGAAGCGACACTACAAGGGGCACTACCCTAGGTCTTGAGTCCATGGGAGCTGAACTGCATGGAGGACCTGGACCCAGCAAGCCCTCTGGCACTAGCTGAATAATGCATCCCCTGAAAGCCCGCAGGCCTTGTCAAAGGTGGCAGAGAACATGATGCTTGTTAGCAACAGGCCTGGGAGAGCTAGTGTCTGGGAGAAAAATAGAAGAGGTAGAACACACACCCAGGCTGTCAGCCACTGAAGCAGAGGCTAAGAGCCAGGCCAGCTCAAGGAAGGGAAGCACAGCAGTCACTTAGGGTCTTTTGTTTGGAGGAGACAGAAAGGAAGATTTAAAAAAAATCCTCATTTGTTTATTTGCTTGTTTATATATGTAATACTCAAGGACATGGGTATCACATGATGGCTTAGTGTGTACACATGTGTCATGTTGAAATCAAAGAAAAAAATCATACCTATCTACTCAGGCATTTCTCATTATCTTTTGGTGACTATAGATGACATGCACACATGCGCACATGTTCACACACACACACACACACACACACACACACATTTGGCTACCTTTAAAAGCTAGAAGGACTCTTCTCCTGTGGAGATCACTCAGGTCAGCGTGGCTTCTACTGGCTGGGTTGACCTTGCTAGGTCACCAGACATCCTCCAGTTGTCCCACAGATCCAAGCGGAGTTGCTGGGTTTGTCAGATGGCTCGTGGGGAGCAAAGCCGTGGAGGCTGATCTGGATCAGACACTCACCACAGAGTCCTGACTCTGGAGAAGCTTTGAGGTACTTTTGCTCACAAAAGGTCAACAGAGATTTCCCTCATTTGTCATAATTACTATAAACCTTGGGCTCTCCTAGCAGAGACTTACAATAAAACAAAACCTAGATCATAAGGCCATATAGAATGATGCTAAATGAAAGGACCTCCAGGATATGGAAACAAGAGCCATATAAAGAGTGATTGTTGTTCTTAATGTACTATGATATTTCTCATCTCTTTTGCTGTCCCTTGGTTATCTCATGTTGTCACAGTATCTTACCTTGTTATCTGGTATCTTGTATATGTGTTTATTTGTTTCTTTGAAATAGGATAGGGAAGGGGGTCAAACAAGATGAGGGGAGGGGGTCAGGGGAGGGAAATGAGGACAAAAACATGAGAAGGGGTATCAATGTTTGTGAAGTAATCCACTTTCTATCTGGTGAATATAATGTAACCCTTCTATTAATTACAATAAAAAGTATTTAAAAAATAAAAAGGTCAGCAGATAAAGGGGGAAAGATGATTGATGATGGAACATCCAGAGTGTGCAAGCCATTCTACTCATAGACTCTGCATGCCCTTTTTCCTCCTCCTCCTCCCCCTCCCCCCTCCTCCTCCTTTTCTGTTCAAGACCAGGACTTAAACTCAGAATTTATGTTTTTGCCCATCTTCTGTACACTTCAGAGTGTTTAAAAAAATACAGCATATAAACATTCACCCTAGTGCTTGTAGGAAACCCCCAGCATTTCCCAGGCATTTCTGAGACCTCCCTGAGATGGCTTCACATTTCTCAATCCCATAGCTCCCACTAGGTTTCTTCATGGAACTTCAGTTGCCTCTCCACCTGGCTACCAGGCTCCAGAAGCCACTTTGCACACTGCCACACCCAGCCATCCATCAGAGTGGACACAGGATCCTCCTTGGAGTTCCATCATTGAGCAAGCTGGCTATGGTGGGGTTTTGTTTTAACTTGTTTAAACCAAAGTAAGACTACAAGGAGAACTTCACACTGCCCCTGGATGGATCCTGGGCATCACTGCATCTGGTACCCATCAGCCTTGGTCTTTCCAGAGACTTCAACCCCAAACTGCCAGATTCAGGCTACGGGGGAGGGTCCGTTATCCGCTCAGAAATCACATCCATCTTTATGATGCCTTACCGTAGCCCCCTTCTCATTCTTGGGGCCTCACGAGTAGGAGCAAAGAATTTTTTAAATTAAGAAAAACATCTCAGTTTGGTGGTTCAGGCCTGTAATCCTATCTACTCAGGAGGCTGAGATCTGAGGATCAAGGTTCAAAGCCAGCCCAGGCACAAAAGAACCTGAGACTCTAATCTCCAATTAACCTCTAGAAAACCGGAAGTGGTGCTGTGGTTCAAGGGAATGAGTAGTAGCCTTGAGCTCAAGAGCTCAGGGATAGCGACTAGGCCCAGAGTTCAAACCCCACGACTGACAGAAGAAAAAGAAAAAAAGAAAAACATCTCAGTGGAGATGCACCTACCCATAATGGAAATGACATTTAAGCTGTTAAGTAGAAGGATTAGAAATATGGTCAAAGCATTTGTGTAGAAAGCAATTTGAATGTTGGGAAGCAAGTGGCTTGTCAGAATTGGGTTGGGCTCACATCGTAAGGGGCATAGACAGCTGTTTACAGTGTGCAGAACTCTCAGATTGTCACAGAACTCAAAGAACTTATAGACACTGAAACAAACACTAAGTTCATAGTCAATCTGAGAACTAATGTCCCCACAATGAAGGGAATGGACCTGGGACCATCTCAAGAGGAAGGGTCTAACTCTGTTGTCTATGCCTCAGGCTTTGATGGATGTTCTAGTACTTTCTTTTTTTTTTTAATAAACCACCCTATCCTGCCATAACGTTTCCAATATCATCTCTCATTATCCCCCAAGATAACACTCTCCTAAAAATGGCTAGGCTACCTTCTAACCCTTGAAAAATAAGTCATAATTTAAGAACTGTGTCTCAAATGCACACTGGTTTGCATGTTGGTTGAGGAGTTAACTGGAAGACTAATCAAAGCCAGTCCACATCTCTTCTGTGTTGTTGTCCTGGCTTATGCTGGAGCATCAGATTTATGAAGAAATGTAAATCTGTGTTGTACAAGCCACACACCCTAACCTCTAGGATGGGACAGTTTTCATTAGAAGTCTAGTGACACAATTAACAGAGGTACTTCAAAAATTAAGTTGATTTGAGAGTCACATAGCCGGGTACTGATGGCTCCTGCCTGTAATCCTAGCTACTCAGGAGGCTGAGATCTGAGGATCATGGCTCAAATCCAGCCCAGGCACGAAGGTCCATGAGACTCTTATCTCCAATTAACCACCAGAAAACCAGAAGTGGTGCTGTGGCTCAAGTGGTAGAGCACTAGCCTTGAGCTGAAGAGCTCAGGGACAGCACCCAGGCTGAGAGTGCAAGCCCTGCAACCGGGGATGGGGGTGAGGGGCAGAGCAGCACTGCAAGGCTAACATGTATACCATCATAAAATGTGCACGCACTCATGGAGGTTGAGGCAAAGGGCAGCTTCTAAAGGCAAAAGAATGATCCTATTGGATGTGTGCAAATTGTTACCGATGTCTTCAGGAATCATTAGCAAGAGTGATGTCAGCTCAAATTCCAATGGGCGGTTGATGTGCAGATGCCCTTGAACAGGCATTTTCTGTGGGAGGTTGTGGTGAGTGTGGCCTTTGTGAAAGGTTGTGATTTGGGCAGAGTCTTTAGGAACCATTCTGGTCATCAGGCATAAGCATGAGATCCCTTCCCATGTGACCTTCCAACTTGATTTTACTTTCTCCACAGGGCTTGACACAAGTGTCTCTAATTTGATGGGGACAGCTTGCACAGCGTATTGCCTAGTACAAGAGGCTATATATATTATTTGGAGCCTGGTTTCCGGGCCTGGTTTCCGGTGATAATTATGATTGTATAGCTATTCTTTAACCTTGGGTAAGGTACCCAAGGTTGTTATTGATTCCATCTCAATAACTAACTATAGTAATAAAATTAGAGTAGAGTTTATTGGAGACCTTGTGAGAATTTAACAAGCAGTATGTGTAAAAAGGAAGTGGATTCCTCATACAGATCATGCTCCATATAAGTTAGCATGGAATGCTATTATTTTTATTAGCACTTAAATCACAGAGAACAAGAAGAAACATACGATATTCAATGCTGTGTTATCAGAGGGAAAAGAAAAGCACCTAAATGAAGATTTGGAGAGAGCCCTAAAAAGCTTCCAGTTTTCAACATGGATTCACAAAACATTGAGAAATGATCAAGAGTAGATTCTAGGTTTCTTGAGCCTCTGCCTATCATTCATTTAATTAACTCCGTCATTTATGCAAACCAAGACTCTTGTCCCTTACTCAATCTTGTCATCATTTTACTTTTTCCTATTTTAACTATCACTACTACTTGAAAGCCTTCACTCCAGCCATTGCTATTCTGACTGTTATGAGAGCCTTCACCTACACAGGACAGGAAACAATTGATGACCTTACCAGTCTTGTGCCAGGTAGTTACAACGTATTTTCTCTAATCATTACAACAACCTGTGTGGGTGTGGTGTTAACCTCAGCTACTCAGGAGCAGAGGTAGAAGGTTAGCAGGCTGAAACGGGCATGGGCAAAAGGATGAAACCATATTTTAAAAATAAATGAAAATCTGGGGCCGGGAGTTTGGCCTAGTGGTAGAGTGCTTGCCTAGCATGCACAAAGACCCAGGTTCAATTCCTTGGTACCACATACGTAGCAAAAAGCCAGAAGTGGTGCTGAGGCTCAAGTGGTAGAGCACTAGCCTGGAGAAAATCCAGGGATAGTGCTCAGGCCCTGAGCCCAAGCCCAGGACTGGCAAATAAATAAATAAATAAATAAATAAATAAATAAATAAACAAACAAACAAATAAATAAATTTAAAAAATAAACTAAAATCGGAAAGATTGGAGCATGGCTCAAAGTGGTAAAGTCCTTGCCTATCAGATCTCAGGTTCTGAACTCAATGCACATTACCACCAAAACCTCAAAGAACTGCTTTATGGTCTCCACGTTACAGATGAGGGAACTGTTACCAAACCAGTAAGTGGCAGAGCCAGGATTCTAATCTAGAGTCCCATGGGGTCCTAAGGCTATGCATTTGTTAGTTCATCAATCAGCTTCTCTATCTAAAAACTATTTGGCCACAGCAGGACAGATTTCTACAAGAGGTTTACATCTATTGCTCTCCACCTGCAAAACACATTGCCCCCAGTTGCTGAGCCTGAAGATCAGTGCTGTTTGTCAAAATACCGGAGGCATTTCAGTGATTTAGAAAAGCGGAGCCCTATCACATTTTCTAGAGCCAGCCAGGAAGTATAACCAAATCAAGGCAGAGCATACCCATTGACATGCAAGGTGTCCTGCAAATGACAAGTCCGCAGAAGGCATCTGGGAGTGAGGGACAAAGATAAGTTCTAGCGGGCTTATGTTCTTGGAGAGCTGGGACAACAGCAACAGAAGAAGTCAAGACAGAGCTGGGACAGTGGTGGAAGATAAACTGGAGATTGATTCAGGGTGAGTCCATTCTTCTATCTGGTGTCTGGGGGAGCCATGACCGTTTAGCTTTCTCATGTTGTCACCTCTCTTCCAGCTCTTGGTAGCATTATTTTGAGGAAATGATGGTATCACTGGAGCCTAGCTGACAGAAATGCAAAGCAGCACAGGAAAGAAGAAAGCTGCACCACATTGAAATTGCAGATAAATGGGTCTATCCACAAGGCAGAATGAAAAATGAGGGAGTAATGGTAGCCATTTTGCAAGGTGTATGACTTATGGACTCATAAGTCTTTTACCACTTGGCAATTGTGCTTCAAGATGATGGAGAAAAATGAGAAAGCCTGCACACAGATAAAATCCACCTTTCCCTGAGTCTGAGCCCGAGCGCATGCCTCATGCGGTATTTCCTGTGCTCCCTTCACCAACTGTTGGCTGAAGTTACAATCCAAGTTTCAGTGGTGTGATCACTCAAGATGGTTGAATTACACTGGTTCTACCTTGGTACTTATTTGAGGCTCTACTTGGGCCCCCTGCCCTAAATACCAGCTCTCATGGTAGTATAATCTTGCCACAGAATGAAGGCTGGGATATAAAAGGACTTGTCCACGGTGGAATACTATGGAAGCAGAAAAGCAGAACTAGCGTGAAATTATCACACAAGCTTTCTGCAACATTCTACTAGCTGAAGCAATGGTGCCCCAATGCCAAAGTGTTGCTCTGAATAGTACCGTGTCCTCCAAAATTCACATCCCTTCCAGAATTTCAAGATATGATCTCGTTTTAGGGGTTCTTTACAGCTATCATGGGTTAAGAGCAAAGCATACTAGTCGGAAGTTGGTTCTGAAGGAAGGAAGGAAGAAGCCATGTAAGGAAGATCAGCAACACAACCAGGACCAGAACTGTCATGTGCGTTCAGGAGCAGAGTCGGAAGAAGCATGGAGTGGACTCTTGCTTTGAATGCTCAGAAGGAAGAAGACTTGCAGAATCCTTTGTTTTGAACTTCTGGGTCCAGTGTCATTTCCTATTGTCCTAAGCCCCTGAGTGCATGACAACTGATGACAGCAGGAATACAGGGGTGGGGAAATAGATACCACTTCTTTCTCAGCGCATGTTACTGAAGAGAAAAACAGTGGTGGGGGTTATAGCTGCTACAACTTGGATAAGACGGCATGCTGAAACTGTTTGTGTTTAAAAAGCTGTAATGGCCCCATAGCTGGTAAGGTAACATGGCTTCCTCTTGCTTTAGTAACCCATATGCTCTGCTTCTATTTATGATTGTGTGTGTGTGTGTGTGTGTGTGTGTGTGTGTGTGTGTGTGTCTTGCTATACGTCTCTATCATTTTTACTCCAGAAAGTGTGGGAGTGTGAACAAACCAAGAATATTATCCCCTGGGTTCGTATTGTAGCCTGCACCACAACCTGAGCTTTCACTGTTCTTTCTGCCAGAAAGAATTGCAAGATTTCTCTCAGCAGGATGTTAACACTGAGTTCAAGCTTTGACAGTGTCTGAGCTCCCTCTGTGGCTGAGATCAAGCATAACAAATCAGCACCGTGCCAGCAATGTGCCTGTGGACTTCGTGGCCGCTCCTCCCTACCAAGCACCAGGGATGCTCTAACCCACAGGTGGAAGGAGAGCACAGGAACGGAGCACGGGTGACAGCTACTCAGAGTCTGGAAAGATCTGAGCCTGAGGGAATGAGCTGATGCCCCTGTGCCTTCTGACCTGACTCATTTACTGGGGACTTGGGATTGAAAGCTTCAAGCGTACGGGGCATGGAATCACTGACATCTCCTTGTCAGCTGAGATTTGCCAGGGTGTGGGCAAGGTTTGAGAAGTAAAACAAACCTGAGACAATAAAGGTTCTTATGGATGGTTAGAGTTAGACATAAATAGGGCAACTTGTAACAACACAGACTCTCACCACTTGCCTGTGGAGATGCTGCAGCATGGCCCGAACCCCAGCACGGAGGGGGATTCACTGACACAGAGACATGGGGAGGAAGCTTGCTATCTATCCGGATGATTTAGTGGAGATAGGGGGTCAGTGGAATAATCTATAGATCTTAAAATCTTATGCTTTTTTCATGCATAACTCTAAGCATTAAATGAACTACCTGAAGAGTGAGAAACCCAAGTTTGGAATTGAAACATAAAACTGGTCTAAGATATTTGGAACTCCACGGTTGATAGAGAAAGGAAATATGTATGGTACTGAGGTCAAAGGAAAGGTGATAAGAGACCAATCCTGTAAAACAATCTGTAGATATTGCTCTTAGAAACACATAGATTGAGCTAACCAAATAGTAGTAGGACTTAACACATTTAAACAATTCAGTGACCAAATGTGAACCAATCATCAGGGAAGTTCAGTGCCACAGGGAATAAATTTGAGGCTAGTTCACATGAAGCCAATGTAAAAGTTGACTACCTAACAGCCCATAAATGCAATCTTAGCAAATGCCAAAGACCAACTATCTTGTAATGCCATAAAATTGGAAACCATTGACAAAAATACAATTTACTAAAGCCACATCCACTTGGTAACTGAATTCATGCTCTTTAAAATTCATGAGTTGAAGAAGAAATCACAATGACAATAGAAAAACATTGCATGTGATTCTTTTCATAACAATGAGAGCAGTACTTTCAAAAAAACTTTATGACATTACTGAAATAGTAATTTGTGGGAAATTTATAACATTAAATTCATAAATGGAGAAAGGAGCACTGGAAATAATTTATGAAACAATTATATTCAAGAAGGAAATAGCAAGAGAGAGGGGGAACAGAAGACTTAATCTCAAAGGAATAGAATGAAATAATAAAGAAGAAAGTCAAAATTAATAAAAGTTTAAAAATAATAACACCCATTAAATCAAATTTTCTTCAAAAATGAATACATTAAATGAACTCTGACAAGATCAGCCATGCAAAAAAGAGAAAAAGCAAACATACTGATCATGTAAAAATCGGTGGGGGGGCATGGCTACAGTGGTAGAATACCTAGAGAACCTGGGTTTCATTCCAAGAACCAATGAAAACATGTGAGAAGATCAGCATAATGTTAAGTTATAAGCAATTATGCTGTACTGAACATCCTGTTCACCGTGAAACTTAGTGGGGAGGGATTCAGCCCAGTAAAATGGCCAGATCCGAGAGAATGCCTTCTTCTTCAGTACTTCTTACCACTGGCTTCCCCTTTACACACAGGTCTGCCAACATTTTGGCTTGTTATGGGGTCAGGAGGGGGGGATTCCACGTCCCACCAGAGTCCACCACACAGAGTCAGTCTCATATAAAAAGGTGAATTTATTGGGGAAGTAGATGGTGAACTGACCGGCCAGGGACACAGTGCAGACTCGGGAGCTGACGCTGTGACCCCGAGCAGCGCTCATGCTGGGTTTTCAAGGGCAAAACCCATGCAGTAGAACCTGGCCATACACAGGTGGCCAATGGGATAGTTACATACACAGAGGGACCACAGCCAGCTCCATCCACACACAGGTAGCCAATAGGGTTACAGCCCAGTGTCTGAATTTACCTATCACCTTAGTTGGAGTTGGCGCGCAAATTGGGAAGGTCTCCATACAAAGCAGGCCCACCCCCACCCAAGTGGATATCCCTCTTCATGGGGGGGTGGGGAGAAGGTCAAGGTTGCCCCTCCCTAGAAGGGCAAAGGTGGCTGGGCTGTACCATTGTCGACCTGACCTTCCACAATGGGGTGGGGAACTCTTAGGCATTCGGGATGGCGCCAGTCTCTGCTCCCCTTAACACTCCCTGCTCCCCTTAACAGGCTCATTAGATTGTTGTAGCTTGAAGCCAAATGTATACGAAATTGCAAACCATACTGGTTTTAGTGAGCTTCTTATTTATTAACAATAATTAACTCAATAAATTAACAGTATTTGCAATATTCTCTGTGAATTGTCATTTCATACCTTGTCAGACTTGTATTGTTTGAAGTTTTCTTTCACACTTATACAACGGCTTTATAGAAATGCACTGTAAACGCTAAACATTAATTTTACATCACTAAATGCATAGTAACTTCTTTCCAGTTGGGGATGGGTGTGAGAGTGAGATATTTGCAAGCCTTTTGTCAATGCACATTTTCAATTCTAGAGAGTGAACAGCCCAGGTCATATTATGAGAAATGCATTCATTTTTAGAAGAAACTGCCTAAATGCTGAGTGTGGTGATACATACCTATAATTTCAGCAGCTCAAAGGTCGAGGTAGAAGTAGTTTATATATATACGTATATATGTATATATGTACACATACATATATATAGTGAAACTCAAAAAAAGAGAAAGAATTAAAAGAGGTGAAAGAGAATAAAGGGAAGGGGGAGAGAGGGGTAGGAGGAAGAAAGGAGGAGGGAAGGATGGAGGGAGAGAGGAAAGGTAGGAGGGAAGGAAGAAAGGGAGGGAGGGATGGAGGGAGGGAGGCAGGGAGGGACAGGTAGGCAGGCAGGCAGTTGTCTAATCATACTCCTTAATGGTCAGTCATTTTACAGTCCTCCAATTAATGCATGAGATTAATATTAATATAGGAGAATTCCTGGTGTTCCAGGTCCTCCACAGAATTTGTTTTCCATCTCAGTAGTTCTAGTGAACATTCACTAAATAGTATTTCTTCCAGTTTGATTAAAATGATTCCACAGACCTTTATATAAGCATCATTTCTATCTTTGCTTATTTGTACTGGGTGTTTACCTTCCTTTATTATTCACTTGAAGAAAGTCTTTATAGTCATACATTCTGTTAAGGAGCCATTTACCATTTTTGTTAAAAATAACAGTTGTTCCTGAACTATCTGTTCAAGAGATTTTTCGAATTGTCTTAGGGCCTTGGCCAAAAAATGGTGTATAGAAATGATCATGTGGCTCAAAATTATGTGGCTTAAGTTCTTTAAATTTTCCTTTAGCTTTTAACATTGTTTCTGCTTCAAAATGTCTTCTGTTTCTATGTATGTGTTAAAGTAAGTTTGTGGGTGAAGTTTCAGTTAGTGCGGTTGAACTTATGGATCCACATATACATATTGATGGAGTAGCTGCTTTCTTGGAGCATTCATCTTCATCAATTACGGACTCATTCTAGGTCCAGGGATCACTGTTTCCTGCTCGAACACTGTGCCTGAACTCCATGTAGTATCCATTTTGTTACCCAGTTCACCTCCAGTTAATACATACCCAATCCTACCTCTTGTTTTGATGGCGTGTACATCTCCTCTGATTATCAGTGTTCAACTCCTCTCAAACTTCATGGCTTGTCTTCTTGTGGTTGAATGTTCAGCATTTTAGCTCAGTGCCTGGCACATATAAAGTTCTCCATCAATATTTGTTAAAGGGGTAAATAAAAGAAGCTATATAAATACAATGGAATACTATTCTGTCCTAAAAGGGGGTAAATTCCACACCTGTAATCACAATACTTGAGAATCTGAGGGGGAGGATTATGAATTCAAAGCCAACTGGAGCTACATGGCTCGAGCCTATCTCAAGAAAAATGGAATGGAATGGAAGATTGGTGAATTCTAGGCGATGACTGGATGAAGCTGGAGAACAGTGCGCTAAGTGAAATGAATGAGAGACAGAAAGACAAATGCTACATGGCTTCTCTTATTTGGGGAGATTGACGAGTTGAACTCACAGAACTTGAGAGTAGAATGAAGGCTCTACCCATTGTGGGGAGTGGGAGGAGGGAATCAGGAAGAGGCCAATCAGGGTTACCAACATATAAACTGTAGTGCTCTGGTGCACAGAAGGTAACTTAATAATAACACTGTATGTTTCAAAATTGCTGGAAAAACAAGTTTAAAGTACTTTTTTTTAATTAACAAAGAAGATAATGGTAACTGTGTGAAGTAATGATTTTGTCAATTAGCCTGATTTAATCATTCTACATTATAAACTTGTATCATCACATCATATTGGACCAATATTCCTCAGTTAAGAAACATGTACACCTTGTCAATTACAAATAAATTTTTAAAATAAAAATGAGTAGTAAGTAGACTCTGCCAGTCAATCTATGTAGATGGTGGGAATCTTGACTCACTAAGAATTTCCTGGCAGTTATATACCTGTGGTGGAGACAGATGATACATTCTGCTCCCAGCACTTGTTAAAAATATCCTGTATCCACATTCAATTCATGTGCACCTGTCAATCTTCTGTTTTTAATGCATTTTCCCCAAGAAGGACAGCAGTATGTTGGCTGGATGATTCGTTCTTGCTTCACTGGTAGGAAGACTGCACACAATAAATGAGAATTTGGCTCTCTTCTTTTCAGAGCTTTCTTATATAACTTTGGTGTCCTAAGAATATCCTTCATATCCCAAATATCTAATAGCTTAGAGTTACTTTGACAGTGTCACAAATAGAGAAGAAACCATTTTGCCCACATATTCAAAATTAATCACAATTACTGACCACTTTGTATACCAATCACATCATTGCTCAAAACCATTCGATCCTTAAAAGTTTCAGCATACCACAAAGCCATCATGCCATATATTGCATTATTTACATAATTAACAAAGTTGCTTTCAATGATTAATTTTTTATTTCAAATGTTACCATATTATATTCCATTATGATCCAAAATGCTCTTTCAAAATGTATCACTGCTTCAAAGTAGTTATTTGGAGCATAAAAGTAAGGAAAATAGTAATGGCATTATAAATATAAATTGTGGAAAGGTCCTCATACAGTACAGAATGAAAAGCAAATCTTCAGCCAAGAAAATGAAAAATATAAATAATAAGACAGTGACAAGTATTTGAAAATATATTTTATTCAGAGCACAATCCATTTGTTTCTGGTGCTCAGGGTACTATTGGGTTTGAAGCTTTGGAAATATGTAAAAGCAATAGAAATGTTCCAATTTCAAAGTAGCAACCTCTTTGGAAATAGTCAAATCCTCCCCTCTTTTGTTAAGCAAAATCATACTTTTTATGTGAATTTTATACCCAACTGTAGAGAAAAATCCAAAACTACAAAGGTATTACTCAAGATGAATGCAAATTGCACAATCTCTTAAAAAAAGGCCATAAAACTAGCCAAAAAGTTAACCAAAATGCACAATATTCCTTAGTTAAGTAATACATTTGGTTATTAATTATATCCTATCTGTGATTCAAATGTGTAGTGCAATTACTAAGTGTGGATTTTTAGTGTGCATTTTGTTTCATTTATGGCCCATAATTTACAGACTGGTGGTTTGAGGCAAGCTAAAGCAAAGATAAGTGTAATGCATAATTGATAGAAGTATTCAATAACAGAATTACAGAAGCAAAGCCTGTGTCATAACAAATGTCTTGAATTTAAATGAAATGGTTTGGTGAGCAAGACAGTACAGAATGTACTGGGACTTGTAGCAACAATATATGAAAAAAAATTAATGTTTTACTCACAGAGAATAAACAGTAGCCAACAATATGCCTGAAAATCTTAATCCAAGTGTGTAAAAAAAACTGGAAATTTTTACCCCTTTTAAATCAGAGCACCTCTTGTCACTGTTCATGTTTTAAAATGATCGGCAAATAGAAAACTCTATTTACTTCATACTAACAATGATTCATTAAAAAATCCAAAGTGTTCTCTCTCTGTTTTGAAGTAAAGGATAAAATGAAAACATTTCTTTGTGTCTTTATTACTCCAATTACTTAGAATGAATCTCTCCATTTCAAGATCGTAGTTAGTATCCTGAATAAATTGAACCTATCATTTCAGTACTAAAGCACAGTCATTTCTAATGCTCAGAAGGAAAATACTTAGATTTCTTCAAAAGACAAACTGCAAAGACATTTTTCAATCAGCATGATGGATTGTTTTCTACTACTGTCAGCGGGAGAAACTGATCATATATTACTGAAGTCTGAAAAATCCCACCCAAATGTTGTCACAGACCATGGGAAAATGTTTTCTAGAGATACCTTCAACCGGTTGTAAGGTAACGCAATTGCAAGAAACAGAGAAACCACCTTTTGAGAAGTCACATAGGGAATCTTTATTGGAGAGCTGGTGATTGCAGGTGACTCCTGACCCAAAGACTGGCAGCCCCTCAAATACACTTCATACTATCGCAAAACAGCCATGAGATCAGGAGACGAAAGAAAGAGCAGAAAAACAATACCAACAAACTAGATCATCTCCAATGGAGAGCTGAAATGGACTTCCATGGTGACAGAAGGAGAGCCAGGAGACAGGAGGTATGGCATTGGCTTCTGAGTTGGTATCAGGCTCAGGGGTCAGGGTCTCCCAAACTCGGGAGAAACTCAGGAGTCTCCCAAGTTCAAGGCACAGACAGGTCTACTAACCTATTGTCCAAGTCCCCACCTCTGTCTCTAGGAATTCTGGCATGATCACCCGGGACACAGGACTTCTCCTTCTTCCACCATGAAGACAAGGTGGCACCAGGTAAACCCAATTTCCTATCATCCACCACAAGGCCAAAATGATGCCAGCTAGTCCATTTCATTCCTTGTGACTGAGTTACTGTACAAGAAACCAAAGACATTCATCTTTCAAGCAGCAAGATTAGTTGAAAGACATATACTTGGCTTATGCTGTGTTTACATCTAATAAACAGAGAAAGAATCTTCAATGAGAAATCTATGCTTTCTAAATTAATGGTATATTTAACAACAGCGTTATCTAAAAGTTTTTAGCATCACAAGCTAGCACTTTCCCACTGCGTCCCTCTTTGACTATGGACAAGTCACATTGCCCATCTTAGGAAACAAATGCTTTCTCCTTACTCCTGATATGGGCTTCCTGGAGGATATAGGCTACCTAAGAACCCATTTGCCTGGTTAGTGATCTTTGGGAAGGGAAATGAGTATGTATGACCCAGTGCCTGGCCCTCTCTTTCCTCTGGGGGGGGTCATGTCAAATTTGAAATAGGGACTTGATCTCACCTGGGTAGTCTGGTCCTGTCTATCACTGCCTGTGGCAAGATAAGAACTATGCCTAATACAGGGTTGAGAACCAGGAGTCCAGCCAGATGGGTTAGACTCACCAATATCAATTTCTTTCCATAAGGAAGGTGACATTTCCAGTTGTTTATATTTAGTACTCTTTTATATACCACATGGGAAGGCGGAGGGGGGAGGGTACGGCTACTTAGCTTCATTCACACTGCGTTCACTTTGGCCAGGTCTGTTTCTTCACTGCCCTCCTGTGTTGGAGATGGGAGTCTTTCGGCTCCTTCCTCCTTCCTCTCTACAACCAATATGGCTGCACGTCAAAGAAGCCCAAACGGTGCTAAGACCAATGATAAGTCAGCATCTGTGTCTGTGAAGAGTTCATCAGTTATGAAAACATTGAACAATCAAGAGTCAGTCCACATACCTCCTTTATTGTGGTTAGCTAGATCAGCCAGGCTTGCTGAGATCTCAATGCACATCCATGTTCTACTCCAATGACAGCAATGGAAGAAAACAAGGTGAGGTTGAGTTTGTTCATAAACGCCACTGGACTGATTGCATGGATGCCTTATATCATATTATGACTCATGTGTCAGTCACGTATTATATCTTCAGTAAGTGTTTGGATGAATGAATAAAATATTAATCTAATAAACCCCAGCAAATTCCTTATAATTATCCTTTTAGGTGATAAATATTACAATCTATCCTCTTAATATATGAGTTTCTTCCATTTTTTTCTTGCTCTAATTTCACACCCATTAGCATGTATTTCCTGAAAAATCTTTCTGTTTTATCTTGTTGGCAAAATAGAGCAATGTTAACCCCTCCCCCTCCCCCACCCCGGCCCCCACCCGCCCTGAGACTTCTAGCCCAACCAACCCTCCTCCTCCATCAATGCTTAATGAGTAGTGGTGCTGACCCCATCAACATTCATGCATTTAATTAAAGCAGTCTATTCTCTGAGATGTAATTATTCTTGTTCTAGGCATAGGACTTGTGTTAAGCATATTAAATATTCTCATTTTTGTTATCTTTTATCTTAGGAGAAATATCCTTTTAAAGAGTGGTTTTCTGCCAGGATAGGAGTTATTCCCCTTGGCAATCAAGAAAAGTAAGAACCAAGTCATTTACTGTAATTTCCCACATGTTAACACTATAATCTTTGCTTGATTGTATGGATCTTTAATATTCCTTTGCACTTACAAAATTGTTTGGACTTCCTTCCTTCCTTCCCTTCCTTCCTTCCTTCCTTCCTTCCTTCCTTCCTTCCTTCCTTCCTCCCTCCCTCCCTCCCTCCCTCCCTCCCTCCCTCCCTCCTTCCATCCTTCCTTCCTTCCTTCCTTCCTTCCTTCCTTCCTTCCTTCCTTCCTTCCTTCCTTCCTTCCTTATTTTTGCTCTGATCCCCTTCTGTATTTTATTCACGTGCTTACATTTAAAGAACAGAGCCTAGGAGACACTTTTGGAAGTCATGGTCTTTCTCTGAGAATCCATCAGCAATTTAGAGTTTGTGCTACATCATCATGCTTTTTAACTGTGTTAATTGAACACGTGTTGGACACACAGAGAATTAGATTTTCCCACTGGTTTGGAGCTGAGAATGAATCTGTATTTTAGTGTGGGTGAGTTATTTTAATGGATAGATTATGAGCTCAGAGGCCATTACCTGGGGCCATAATTGGACTGTACACAATGAATTTGTTAGAAGAGCTTGGGACAGAGTTGTCCAGTGAAGCAGAGACAGCAAATCAAGGAGAGGAGTATCTGCTGGCTTCCAGGTCCTGGTAAGGCATTCAGGGCACTCTTCCAGATCCTGCAAATGATAACCTGCTGCCATTTTGTAGAGTGGAAGCTAGACTTTTGGTATTCTCTTGACTCTCCATGTTACAAGGTAGATGGGAGCGATAATCATATTCCTGCTTCACTGGGTTGTGAGAAGAAATAATGAAACATTAGAAGAGTTTCTAGTCCCTGCTACATAGTATTTGTGAGGGTTACTGACACTATTCTTTTCCTGGCTCATTTTATGTCTATAGTTCTAGAACCTTGGTTCATCGGTCTTCTAAGGCTGATGTATGGCATGGGCAGGGAACAGTGACATAAAGGGAGATGGTGTGCAAGGATCACAACTGTGGTAGTGCAACATCTACCTTTGGTGATTATCTATCTATCTATCTATCTATCTATCTATCTATCTATCTATCTATCTATCTATCTATCTGGCTACTTATCTCTATTTCTTTTTCTTTTTTTCTTTTCTTTCTTTTTTTTTTTTTCAGTCCTGGGCTTGAGCTCAGGGCTTGAGCACTGTCCTTGGACTTTCTCAAGGCTAGAGCTCTACCACTTGAGCCTCAGCACCACTTTGGCTTTTTTCTATGTATGTGGTACCGAGGAATCGAACCTGGGTCTTCATGCATGCTAGGCAAACACTTTAACCACTAGGCCAAACTCCCGGCCCTCTATTTCTTTTTCTTTTCCTAGTGAAGCAGGAAATCGACTTCTAGTTCAGGGAAGACAATGATATTTTGTTTTTAGCTTTTGTATGCAAACAGTCTTTCTGATACAACAAGAAAATAATGGAGACCAGGACAGTGGGAAAACAGAACACTGGATGGAAAGTCTGGGCACTCTTGATACAGGTCTACATAAACTTCTTATATTCTTTTTGGTCCCTTGAATGATCAAGGATATCACCAAAATAACCAAGATTTTTGTGTTTTCCAGCCTGGAAAAGTAAAAGAATAAAAACATAATGTTTTTTTTTTAAACCAACATATAATATTTCTTATATATCTGATTTTTTTTTGCTTGAGATTTACAATCACTGTGGGAGCTTAACTACCCTTGGGTTTTGTGATTTATCTCAGAATCTTTTCTCATATTTCTCATATTTAAATTCAAAGTGAATATTCAAATTCAAAGTGAATTTTGTATTTGCACCCAAAAAGACCCTAGTTAATATACAATACTCTACCTGTGCAAATACATTGATTTCTTAAAAAGTAACTCGTATCTCTGTCGTTTTTTTTCTCTTGCCAGTCCTGGGACTGAACTCAAGGCCTGAACACTATCCTTGGGCTTTCTCAAGGCTCTACCACTTGAACCACAGCACCACTCCGGGCTTTTTCTACGTATGTGGTACCGAGGAATTGAACCTGAGTCTTCGTGCATACTAGGCAAGCACTCTACCACTAGGCCAAACTCCCAGCCCCTCTGTCTAGTAAAGTTTTAAATCATCTTGTCAAACTTCCTTTTTAGGATCCTGATGTCCCATTGAAGTGTTTTACTTTTCTGTGGAGTTAGTTCCCTCTGCATCATCAAAGTACAGAGCCAAGGGCTCCCTTCTGTTGCCTTCTGTTGATTCCCCTCCATAACCTCTTTCTTTCATTTCCTTGTCATTTTCACAGCCAGCCAGCCAGTTGTTCTTTATTGATCTCTATCAAGTCCAGAATGGCAGATCTTACTGCTTCCTCTACCAGCCAAGCAGGGAGCTGTCAACAAAGCAAGCCAAGCATTTATCAGCTGAGGTATAATTCTTCCTGGAGAATGAGTTCACCTAGAGATGTGTGCTCCTTCAGTCTTTCAAATGTGCTTTCTACACATCTGAAGAAGGATGGAAAAACTTCTTAGGCCTGTTTTGATAACACCTATGGGGCCTCTTTGTTATTTAAACCATGGACAGATCCAACTGTTTTAAATTGATTCTGAACACAAACTGAAGCCAAATACTGGAGAAAAGAAGCTGGCAAAAACACAGAGAGGCACTGGGAGGGAGGGTGGAACTTACAAACATGGAATTCACTCCTGGAGCCTGGCAAACCATACTAGCTGAGTTCCACTCTTCTCACTCACAAAATCAAAGTAATTCCCTGTCTTCTGGCTTTCTCCCTACACTGTTGGGTAAAATCCTTGAGCCCAGAATTAAGTTCTGTTCACATAGACAGTATTGCCATGATCTTAACAGAGCCCAACCCCCTGCCTCCCATTCATTCCCATACTAATGATTCAGCCAGCCCTATATAAGAAAGGAGAGGAAAGGACTCCAGTACTTATTTTGGACCAAAATGTATCAACAACTAAGCGAAGGATATTGCAGGTAATATTTCCATGCCAACCATCTTGACCCATCCTGAGATAGCAATCAATCACCCGGAACATGTCTTTTTGACTCACACTGCTTCATTATACAAACTTTCTCCCTGCACCACTTCTTGCTCTAGTTCAATCTAAAATTCATGTCAGTACCCTAAAGATGGGCTGAGATATTTCCTTTCCCTCTCCCCAGTACAGCATGGCTATGTTGAATGATTCTTTTTCTGCCTTCTCATCATCATTATTTCCATTTGTTCCCTTTGGGATAAAGACTGGAGCCAAATTGTTGGAACTCAGGGATAGTTCTCTCCCTAAGGTGCCAGGTAGTTCAGTACTCATCCACTTCCAGAGCCTGCATTAGGGAGCATTAGGGAGTATTGTCACTGAATAAACCATCATATAAGTGAATATAATTCCTCAGGAGCAGCCATCTGAAGGAGACGGAGTAGGTTCTGAGGGTACATAGGCTCAGATGCTCAGATGGATGAAGAAGTAATGTCTTCGTCAGGCTAAGATGCTGTGAGGTAGTCAAGTAGAGAAGTAGCAAAGAGCGTTGCAAGTGGTAGAGTAGAGCAGAAGCTGGGTGAGTGGGAGGAGAGGCGTGATCTTGTAGCACACAGAGGCCTTCATAAGAATTTTTCTTTTTCAGCCTTGTATTTAGGGCTGACCTGTAGCTCTATCACTTCAGCCACAGCTCCACATCTGGCTTTTGGTTGGTTAACTGGAGATAAATATCTCATAGACTTTCTTGCCTGGGCTGGCTTCAATGGTCATCTCCACATCTAGATTCCTCATTAGCTGGGGTTACAGGTATGAGCCACCAGTGACAATCAGCCAATTTTATCTGTTAAAATTTTTTGTTAAGTAATTGTACAAAAGGTTGTAAAAATTCAACATGTCAGTTTATGAGTACAGTACATCTTGGTAGAAGAGATGACACCAATCAAGAAATTTTATCTTTCTACCAATCAATGCCAAAAGGGTTGTCTGGTTCCTGTCTCCACTGGTTTTTTTTTGGGGGGGGGCTTTAATTACACAGACACAATGTGTTAAAGAGAAGTGATGGAGTAGTTGCATTTAATCGCTACATATA
This sequence comes from Megascapheus bottae, assembly GCF_031878675.1. Lineage (NCBI taxonomy): Eukaryota > Metazoa > Chordata > Mammalia > Rodentia > Geomyidae > Megascapheus > Megascapheus bottae. The sequence goes on from NC_143510.1 coordinate 86,746,899, forward strand.
TCTATGAGATAACTAAGGGCAGAAAACAAGAATTTGGGGAAAAAATTCTTCAATCCTTTGTCATAGCACATTTCACACTTGATGAGTTCACAGTGATCCGTAGTGTTTGTGTACATCCACCCACTCTGAACATGCGACTTCAACTTAGCAACAATGTGTTGACAGACTTGATTCAGAAGAACAGAGATTCTTCTGATTAATCTAATTTAATTCCCCTTAATTATCCGCTTGGGTCCTTCGGTCTGCGACTTGTTACCACGATGTAGAAAATAAATGCCCATGGTGACATCTCTGAATAACTGCAGTACAACTGAGAATCTCTGACAGGAAGTTTCATTGGTTCTAGAATAATAAGTTCTCTGGTTCCAGAACACAGAGAAGGCCTTGAACTACCACCGGAAGTTCTTGTGAGGCAGCTTGTTTGCCTTGGGGTGTTCTGATGTTCTAACATGTATAGGCTGGCTGGGCCTGGAGAAGCTGCCCCCTAGAAAGACCCACAATTGGCATTTCATATGTAATTAGCCCGTTCAAAGGTCATACACCCTACTACATCCTTCACCAAGCTCTGATACAAGACAACTGGAGATTTCCCTTATACCAAAAAGTCCACTGAAGCCAGGAATGGTGGGGCATGCCAAGAATCCCAATCTTGAGGCTGAGATGGGAGAATCAAGAGTTTGAGGCTAGTGTGGACTCTAGGGAGACTTTATCTAAAAAAATGAAAGCCCCCCCTGGAATGATCCAAACCCACCCCTGTCCTGCTCATCTGCTCCATTCCACAAAAGCTGCAGGAGCAGTCTCTGTCCAGCCTTTTCTCCATAGTGCAGCAAGTGGTTCTTGAGGACAAACTCTCCTTCCCAGCCATCACCTTCTCATTCATTGGCCTCCTCATGCCTTGACAATAAAGCCTTAAAGCCCCAGACTCTCTTCCTTCATTCTCATCTGAGAAATCATTCCCGCAGTCTGTGCATGAATGAGTAGAAAGATCAGGACTACAAAGCATGGCTGATCTGAGTTGGTGGCCTCGCTGGGTTTCTTAACAGCTGTGAAGATGTTGAGGCTTTCACTGCCTTTCTGACTTGTTTGCATCCATCCCTAGTGGTGAGGGTCATAGGGGAGACTGAAGATGAAGTAGAGAACCCAGCTCACACATTGAACTTGAACTTCAGGCACAAGGATGCTTCACACACTTGGGCTTCAGCTTCTCTTTCTGAACCCAGGATCCTTATTAGCTGTCTGTTTTCTCTGCCATGGCCACTGTTCAGTCACCCAGGAATCTCAAAAGAAAAATCTGTGGATGATTTACTGAAAGCTTCTCAACCTTTGCTTCCAGTATTTGTCAAACTCCAGCCGACCAGAGCCTTTTATTTTCCCCTTCAGGAGCTCTTTGCAGGCTCTGCCAGGCTCTCAGAGAGCACCTTTGATGAGCCACTTAGACTGAGCGTTCACTCGAGTTGCCTCCTCATTGTCTGTGGCAGAGGGCTTGTTGCCCCGTTCTGAAGAGGAGGATCTGGAGTCGTACTTGAATTCAGGTGTTGGTTCCGCCTTTTCTGAATAGTCTGGTTGGCTAACGTCAAGAAGTCTTAAGGTCCTCATTTGCAATCTTTAGTTAAAAATGTGTATAAAGCTTACATCCAGGAGGACAGGAGCATATACACGAGAGATACCAAGAATAAAGGGACAGATCCACAGGAAGGATTCAAAATGCACATATGGTAGGCCATTGGGAATGGTCCTCATCTTTGCTCTTCAGTGTGGCATGCATCTTCCTCTCTAATTCCTAAATCCTTTCCTCCTGTCCACTCCTGCCCCCGGCCTCTCCCTGCCCTGTTCCTCTTCTACTCTTTGCTTCCAATGGTTGTTCCCAGACTCAAAGATCTTCCCTTCTCCCTTTTCTCAAGGGACATTTAAGGAATAAATGAAAGCAAATGAAGCAAAGAAAAGCATAAGTTGGGTAAAAAGGGATTTATGGGTCAGGTGTGTGTGTGTGTGTGTGTGTGTGTGTGTGTGTGTGTGTCCGCTGCCTGCCAGGTGTCATATAAACCTCAGCCATAGAAGGTACACGTTTTTAGTGCTATGATTTCCTGCTGAGGATCAGAGGTGAAATAACCAGGTTGGAAGTGACCTATCTTAGATTTGGTAGTGGGATTTTTTTTTTTAAACCTGAGATTCCAATTCATCATTTTACTCCCTAGGCTAAACATATGTGATGAGAACTTACTATGTGCTAAGTGCAGTGTTAGATGTTAGGGGCCAGTTTCCATCTAAAAGAAAATAATGTCCAATGGACCACTGTCAGATCTTATCACATAAATATATCATTACTTTTAAAAAAAAAATCTGCCATGGGATTGAATTCAGGGCCTGGGTGCTGTCCCTGAGCTTTTCCATTCAAGGCTAGCACTCTAGAACTCGGAGCTGGGATACCACTTCTGACTTTTAAGTTTTTATTTCTCTTTTAAAAGTTTTTATTCCTTTTTTTAAAATTCACTTGACTTTTGTCAACAAACTTGGGCAATTTTTCTGTGCCTCAATTCAAATCTACTTTAAAAGTGGCTCTCCAAAGGTAGGCATGTAAAAATCTTGTGTCTGTGATGAGAAAGTATGAAGAAAATGGATGATAATGAAGACATGAATAAAACAAAAAAAGCAAGCAGAGGGTTCCCATCAACATGAAATTCTGCAGTTCACTGGAGTTTAGTGGGGGTGAATTCTAAAAGGGGGTTTCTGTTAGTGCGGTCAACTGTGAGTAGGGGAGTGTTGGAATCAGAAGACAATAGCTGTCCTCCGGAATTTGGAAATTCACCTTTTTGATGTCTCCTCACAGCTCCACGCGAAGGCTGGCTGTGAGGCTTAGGAGCCTCAGTTCCTTAACAAAGGCCCAGAGGGATCTATTTCAGAAATGTTCCTAATGACTAACTTTTGGCTCTCTCTTCCCACTGGAAAGGAAGGAAAATGGATGAAGAAAAGACTTCTTCAGCAAGCAATGCTGTATCCTGATGGGGTGGTTAACATACACATATGCCAACTCTTTTAATCTTTACAAAAACCATCAGTTTTTCTTTTTCTTTTCTTTTTAATAATCAAGCAAATCCAAGGCAGAAACTCTAGGTTCTTGTGACGGTGGCTGCTCTTTTGGAGTTGATCCCTGCAGGGCTACCTCAAGGCTTTGGACACTGTCCCTGAGCTTGTCTACTCAAGACTATTAGTACTCTATTACAGTTTCACTTCTTGTTTTTTGCTAGAGTCTCATGAACTTTTCTGCCTGGGCTGGCTTTGAACCTGGATCCTCAGATCTGAACCTCCTGAGTAGCTAGGATTATTAAGTATGAGCCGGCAGTACCTGGCCTCCTCCTATATTCTTCTTATGTACACAGAAATCACAAATGTCTTGGTACAGGGCAATGACAAGACCCATGCCTTAGTGACTGGGCTTACTTGATTAAAAGCTTTTTTCACTAGGTATGTTTCTAAAATCTTGTGCTCATCTGGGAAAACCCTGAATCTTTTGATCAACTGAAAACAAGAACAGGGGAGGCTCTGAGATGGAGACTGATTTTCAAGGTTCTTATTTAACCTCTCTGAGCCTTGGTTCCCTTATCTTTAAAATGAAGATATTACCTACTCACATACTTTCTTCTTACTGACAAGATAACAAATACGTTGTGTAGCACATTTGTTCCCCTCCCCCGCTTCCCAGGCCTGGACTTACCATTGCTTGTACTGTTCACTGTGGTTCATGACATCCTGCGCAAGGGCCTGGAATCTAAGGGCAGAGCCCAGTGGTCTGGCTTAGTCGGTAATGGGGGAGGGAACATTGTAAGAAACCAGCAAAGACTCCTGTCTTGTTTGTCCCAGGCTTATTGTCCTCATGTCCTATTTCTTGTCACTCTCATTCACCAAGCTATACAGAACAGTCCCAGAGTTGGAGAAACAGATGGCTGGTCTACCATTTACTTGTACTCACCAGGCTTTTGTGCCCATTTCTATTAAAATAACATTCCCTCTATTTGTAGGATTACTCTGATAGAAGCAACAAATTTGGCATACTAGCACACAATGAAGGGCTCACAAATGGTATCAGCTGAAGTAAGCTCTGAACAGTACTAGAATGTCTGAAGCAGATCTATTCTCAGAGACTGGATTCAAGAGAAGCCTCTTTGTCTTAATGATGAGATATGAATTATGTTCAAGTAAGTTAAGAGTTGATGAAAGTCTTGAGCTCAGAATTATCTTTTATTCACTAGAAGATGCACTGTGATTCAAACACCTCCCTTGATAAATGTTCCTAATATTTGGGAATCTCAAAGGATTAGGTTGGCATGGCACAACCTACATATACCACTGAGAAAACAGATGTATGGATGAGGCCTTCTTTCTTTTTTTAAAAAAATCTTTGTGTGCTAGTATTGGGGCTTAAACTCAGGGCTACACACTCCTGCTTATCTTTTTTTCCCTAAAGGCTGGTATTATACCACATTTGCTGGCTAACTGGGAGATAAAAAAATCTCACAGACATTCCTGCCTGGCGTTGGTTTTGAATCACAGTCTTCAGATGTTGGCCTCTTGACTGGCTAGAATTACAGTGGTGAGCCACCAGTGTCTAGCTGGATGAAAGACATCTAATGAAGCCAATATCTGAGTTCACATGGCCAGCCTCTTAAGAGGGCTCTTCACTGTCTCACTACAGTGGGGCTAGGCAGTTTCTCTCCTCATGGTAGAAGATATTTCTGACCATGTTTAGGTCTGAATATTGAATGCTGATGTTAAAGAGTCATAAGGAAAGAAATCAAGCTATCATAGATCACCAGGGAGGGTGGAGATGCAAAACTAAAATGTTAATGAATCAGCAAGTGTGGACCCGTTTAGAAGTCAAAGATTCTTACATCTGTGCTTTGAAACACCTATGAAGATCCACATTTACCTCCATAATAAATTTCACTCTAACAAACTAAGTGCTTCTTTATGAATGTTTCCAAAGTTCTGTAGAAATGGAATATGCTCACTTTCATTGTCTGATTTTAGGTAAGGCAAGCTAGTCCGTGCTGTGATGTTCATAGCTCACACTGCTTTAGTGTCGCCAGTGTTTCAGACCTCTGCAAGGCATACATATCCGGGCAAGGGAAAATGTAATTCTTATTGCAACAAAACCTTGTCATACAATACACTACATCATATTCATGAGCTCAGAAGTTATATGTGCATAGTCTACTTTCTACATTGTCCTTTATATAATTGCCTCCTTTTCACTGAAAGCATTAAACTAACAAAGCAACCCAATTCTATCATTCAAAACTACTATCATGAAACCCAAGCTGAACCAAGGAATTTGTTCTGACTAGAAACAATTAATGCAATATGTGACTTTATGACATTGGGGAGGGATGGATTAGAGTAGGGGTCCCTGTCATAAAGACATTATTAGGATAAGTGGCAAACTTTGAATATAAAGTGCACATAAGTGATACTATTGTTAAACGTTCCTGATTTGAAGCATTGTGTTTTGGTTATGTAAGAGAATTTTACGCTTTAAAGAAATTTGGACTAAATATTTAGACTTCAAGAGGCAAAACATCTATAATCCCCCCCTTAAGTATCCTCAGAAGTATAGAGGGCAAAAGGTTAACCTTAATAAAAGCTGTGTAAAAGTCAGGCACTGGTGTTTCATGCCTGTAATTCTAGCTACTCAGGAGGCTGAGATCTGAGGATTGCAGTTCAACGCCAGCCCAGGCAGGAACGTCCATGAGATTCTTATCTCCAATTAACCACCAGAAAACCGCAAGTGGTGCTATGGCTCAATAGTAGAGCAGTATCCTTGAGCTAAAGAGCTTAGGAACAGTGCCCAGGCCCAGAACTCAAGTCCCATGATTGAGCCCCCCCCCAAAAAAAAGCTGTGTAAAAGTTTCTCGCACTGCTCTTCTGATTCTTCTTTGAAAACACCAAGCTGCAGAAATAGATTAAAATAAAATGACAGTAAGAAGGCGAACCCTGCTTTAGCACAGTTTGCTTCGAGCTATCTTTCCATGACAGAAGCCTGGCCCCCGTCCATGCTTGAATTCATGATGCTCATTGTCAAGTAGGTGCTCCATACATTCTAGGACTCAGGACAAAGAGTGTGATGGATTCATGGATGTCACCATCATCTTTTGTGCCTTTAGCTTCAGAGCACAACTTACCAACACTCTGATGAGGAGTTCAGATTTGAGTGAGCCCAGCCCATCGTTTCTTGACCTCATTCCAGCCTTGTTGATCTAATGGTCTTGATACCATACTGTGGTAAAGGAAGCACTTTCCCACAACTGACTGGCATTCTTTCATTCCTGAATCCAAAGTGTCTTTCAAAAAGACCTAAGTGTGTGGGAACATATTGATGAGCAAATCCCAATCAGCATAGTCACTAGTCAGATATCACCATGTCAAAGGAAAGATCACTTATGACCTCACACTGTATGTTGCAAACGGACATTTCATAAGTTTTAGTGATATTAAACGGAAAAAAAAGCAGATTCCTAAGGATTAAGGAAGTGAGAACAGCATAATCACCCAGAATTACATGAAGATGGCTGTGTAAGCCCAACTGCTAAGCTGACTGTAGCATCACGTAGGAAGACCATATCATGACTAGTGGAAAGATTTTTGTTTGTTTGGATGACAGTAGGATTTGAATTCAGGGCCTCCTCATGCTTTCTAGGCAGATGCTGTACCACCTGAATCACAGTCTCAGCTCCTTTTGCTTTGGTTACTTTTTTGTTAGAGTCTTATAGATTTTTCTCAATGTGGCTTTTGCTTTCATCCACCTAATTGTAACTCTTATGTAGCTGGGATTATAGGTGTGAACTATCACATCCAGTCAAGGCATGCATTTTTGAAGCCAGCCAGATTTTGGTTTCAGTTCAGACATCTCCACTGATAAACTGATTCTGGGCAAATCCTTTACTTTCTCAGAGTTGTATAAACTAAAACAAGATGAATAATAGTACCTTTTTTGCAACAGGGCTGTTAGGTACTCATCAGTACCAATTACCAAAGAAGTCTTGGCTCAATAAAATGGCACAGCACTTCCTATCTTTAGAAAGGGTACACAGAGCCTGTGACTGAGCGGGGCTCTTCCACTAACACACAGCTTCCTAAAGGCCTGGTGACCACAACAAAGCCTTAAAGACAGTAGAGATTTTGAAAGTTACAGGTATAAAGCAGGGTCTGTCCTTCCTGGAAGGACATAAAGAAGCTATGGGTCAACTGAGCTATATGCTCTGTAAATCAGCAAGCTGCTTTGGCATGCTGAGCTGGGGTCCAAGAGGAAATGACTTGGGAGTCACGTTTAAGGGTACACTAGAGTTGTATCCAGCTGATTGGGTGGGATTATAGATGTTCTTTCTCTACTTCACATGGATTTTCAGGAAACCCCTGAGTACAGAAAGACTGAGAGTATACAGGAGAGCCTATATAGTATGTGATTAGACAGATGCTAAGGCTGGAATCTTCTTGTCTGCATATGGTTCATATATGCCTCTTTCTCACAGGGGAAGGAGTAACATTTCAGGCTATGTGATTTTAGATGAGAACAGTAGGATTAGGTTTATAATATGGCTCACCCACATCTCGACTGTGGATCTGGGTAAGCTATTTAATTGCACAGAGTGCACTTAGTGTCTTCATTGACAGATAGTAATATTGACTAGGTAGTTTTGTTCCAGGGGTTCAATGAACTAATGGATGAAAAAAGGCTTTGTACACAGCAGAAATTCTCTTACTCATTGAGTAATGTGGAGTAGGGGATAGGAGAGAACCCTGCTCTTCCTTTTTGCTAAAAAACAAGATGGCTTTAGCACATAGCATCAATGTGACCCCGATTCAAAAGTCTGCTTCATCTCAGGTAAATGCCACAGATCCTCATTCTATGGTCACCACTTTGCAAATGACTCTGCTCTCTACACATGGTGGGGCTGGCAGTGAGGGGGTGCTTTCCAGGTTAAGTTCTGGGAATTCAGTCTTTGGGGGCCAGTTCTCTGTGGAACTTGGGCTTCAGCTAACATTGGTGCTTTAGCCGTAAGCAGGCTCAGCATTGAGTGCCAGGCACCTGCTAGGACTTTTCTACAGTTGGTATTTAGTGCCTGATTTTAGCTGTAACAAATTCCATGTACATAAAGCTAGTTTATGCCTATTGTCTCATATAATCAGTCTGGAGGTGATCCAGTTTGGATGAGAGATGATCCAATCTGGGTGGTCATTAACTTGGCCATCACAAGTAGAAACAAGGTGTTGGATAAGACATGCTTGAAAAAACCCCAAACAAACCAAACTTTTTAGACAATTAAGATTTGATTTTTGGCACTGAGATATCAGTACTATCAGCTGATCTTTTAGCTTGGTTTAAGTATCTGGTAATGAGGTAATGATTAACTCAAAATACATGTACCAGATATGGCATGTCTGGGGAAGAGAAGTGTGAGTCTGAGTGTCTGTGTGTATGTGTATGTGTGTGTGTGTATACAGAAAAGAGGAAAAGGTAGGAGTGTTGCTGAACATTTTGCAGACAGCTCTCAGCACCAACATCCACTTGAGTGGTCACAGGCAATGGTCTCCACAATCAGAATTCTCTGGGGCTACCATATGACCAGTGGATGTATGTCTTGGTATGTTCACTTTACTGAGAAGTCCCACAATTTGCACATCTGGCATAAGAAAACATCTGGCCTCCCTGGTGAGATCAAACCTTGAGCAAGAAGGAAAGAAAAGGTCAAAGTTCAAATGATGAGAAAGAACAGGAGAACGGAAGGCATGAAGTCACTGTATATGGATATGGATTTGGCTGTCTGTGCTGAGAAATATGTCTTGGTAGTTTCTACAGAGCGGGAGGTGACTGGAAAGAAACAGTCTGTACTTTCCTTTATTGAATGCAGCTTTCGCTGGTCACATGGCAACTCAATACAAACAGCCCAGCAGAGGGTAGGGCGATAACGCTTGTTCTCATCAATGTAAACACAACATTAATAGTGAAGAGTAAAGAAAATGGGTAGAAAGTCCAGTGTCTCCTCCAACTGCGTCAAGGGGAGGTGCTTGCCAACTCTCGGCAGGTCCTGAGGGGAGACTTGAGGTTGTCACCTCCCCCATCCACAGCAAAGCAGGGAACGAAGCAGAGAAACCCAACCCTGTTTCTTCGTGTGGTCTCCAGTTCTCTGCACTGAGTCTCCGGATTGGGGTCCCACAACAATCCAAGATCTTCTGAAGGCCTGAGAGGTTCGTACCTTCCATTATGCACTGAAATTGTTCCTTTCAATACTCTTTCGTCATGGCCAAGTCTCTGAACGTAAGAAAATGTGACTGGTATCCAGGGGTAGGTCTGCGGTTCCCAGCTCGCCTTGTGGTAGCCCTGGATTCTGGAGAGCAGGGAACTCAGTCGTGGGCTCTCAGTGCTAATCCTGAAGGAAACTGCCTATGGTGGCTGGGGCGCTTGGCCTTCCCGCTGGGTCACACCTGAGACCGCTGTTGGCTCAGGAAGTATGTTGTCCCTTGGAGCCTTAAAGGATCTATTTTGGATTCCCAGACCAAAAAGAATCAACCCCCCCCCCCAAATGAAAGTAAATAAAAATAATGTAAGAGTGATAAAGAACCAATCTACCTCACCTCCAGTCCCTGCATGTGTGGTGTCTCCACGGTTTTCCGGATGGTTGGTTCAGGTCCTGGGCTTGCCCTCCCCTTGGGGACCCAGCTACATGGCAGGGAAAAGGAAGTTTCCTTTGAAGGAAGAGAAAACCTGCTTTTAATTCCTGGGAAAACTAACTCGCAGCACTCTTGATTTTTCCTTTCTCCCCACCTAGAATGAAACCATCATTATTAAAAAGACAACAGAAAGACCTCAAAGCCCCTGCCTTGGCAGGTGGCTTTGTGGGACTTCGATAACCCCTGATTCTCTCTCACCCCGTACAGAGCCCTCTGTCGGTGGACTGTTTTCCTACACTCAGGGAAATCGACAGAGGCTGGCTGGATCCTTGTCCATGATCTTGAAAGTGAGCGCAGCTTTGTGTGTGGGGGCCAAAGAAACCAAGAAAAAACAAAAACAGAAACAAAGCATTTCTCAATTTTGAAGGCGTGGACCCCAGACAGCACGTGGCTCTTCCCCCGTGGCACATCTCTCTCTCCAGTGGTGGCCTTCTCGATGCTAGCTGTTGTTTTCAGCCGTGAGATATTTCAGGGCAGCAAAGCCATAGCGACGGGACATGTCCTGCTGAAACTCTTCCTTCAGGGTTTTGAGACAGATGCGGTATTGCTTGTTGGAACGGAACTTGGTGATGTCGAAGCTGGGGGCGTGAGGCATGTGGATCATGTAGGCATTGGGTAGCACGATGAACTCATATTCCTGGCAAGATGAGACAAGAACAGAGTGAGTCCTCGCAGGAAGCCTGGGTGGCGCAGGATGAAGTCCCACGTGACACTCCTGGGGATCAAGCTCAGGGTCTGTGCTAGTCAGGTAAGTTTTCTACACCCTCAGCCGCCACCCCAGTCCCCGTACTTGTGAGTTTGTTTTATTTAGATACAGTCTGGCCTCATCATAATCCTCCTACCTTCATCTCTTAGGACCACAGTTGTGGACAGGTTTCAGTGAAGGAACTACACAGCTATGCAAAGACATCATAGAGTGGCAATGTTCAGGACTGCCTTATGACCTTGCACAAAATACTTAGCTGGGCCTAGGTTTTCTCACCTATAAAGCAAAAGTGATCTATTTCAAGATCACATCTATCTAGTGATCACATCTATCTCAAGAGACGACTACAAAAGTGAAGCTAGTGCTGTAGAGTGTTGTGTGTTGAGCTGAGCTCAAGACCCCCGAAGAGCTCTCGATACACTTCAGTTCACATCCTTGCGGTCACTCTGGATGACCCAGCCATGGATTTGTTTTGATCTGTACTGACATCTGTTGATGTGATTCCTGGTAGGCCTCGATGAACTTTGTGCCAGCCTCCACTGATCAGTACAAAAGGGAACGCAATCACAAAATTCAACACAGATCCTACACAATTAAGAAAACCGAGGGAAGGGATGGGGTTGGAAGGGATGGGGACGATGAGAAAAGGGGTGACACTGATCAAGATATATTGTATCCCTGAACTGCTTTGTTGAAAAGCAGCTCCTTTGGACAACTACTTAAAATAATGGATATATATATAAAAGAGGGGATGAAACAAGAATAAAAGTCAAGAGGAAAAGAAAAACAAATATTCAGCTGCACTGAAGTTTCTCAAGAGCAAAACTCTCTTGGACTGCTTCTTCTGAGCCATACCACCATAAAAGTCCTTCAACCTGGCAGAGTGAAAAACCATGAAGACACAAGAGCTCATAGATCTCCACTGTTGAGGGGACAAAGGCTCTGACCCATCCTGTAGCCCCACAAGCATCTTTGAAGTGGGCCCTCCGTCCTTCCTTCAGCCATTGGAATGGGTAAAATTAAATGTGTCCTGTGCTTTAAGTCCAAGACAGAAAAATCTGCAATATATTCCTGATAATTCCACCCCACTGTTTAAAATAAACGAAGCCCAGTTTTCAGTGCTGGAAAAATGAACTGGGGTTATCATGGCTCTTTTTGTTGAGGCTGACTAGACTCCAGTTGGTGTTCACAGTTAGCAGGACTCCCTGCAAGCATGGTGAGATCATGCATTCTTCTCTTCAATATGGATGTGATTCCACCTTCTCCCAACACCAGTCATCACCCCTGACAGCCTCTGTGCACGTGGGAATGTGGGGAAAGTTCTTCCTGGTGATTCTCACCACAGGCCGTCATTATTTTCAACCTCAGCTTCTCCTGAATCTGAGGTGCTATGGCGGAGACATGTTTTAATCTGAGCATGGAGAGTAGTCTAAGCAAAGAATGGGAATGGAGGGAGGAAAAGGTGACCTCCTCACTTACCCAGAGCCACTTGGCTTCTGTTTGTTTAACACAGTGGTGACAAACTATGACCTCTCTGGCTTGCTATATTTCTGCACAAAGCCAGTGGTACTGAACCGCAGTTCTGTCCATTCATTTTGACAATGTCTGTGTTAAAGCAACCATGGCAGAGTTGAGCCATAGTTAAAAGTGGGAGACCCGGAGGCCCTACCAATTCCCAAACATCCAACTCTCTGGTCCTCCATAGAGGAAGTTTGCAGAACCTTGGTTTCTTTCTTAATATTTTGCAGACTTTTTAAAATTATGTGATAAATAAGCATTAGCTGAGTGAACAAGGAGGGGTTTTTAAGAGGGAATGAAGCCAAATAATAATCACTGCTGTCTTAATTAAAGTGATCCTTTGGCCCCTTAGTAATGGTGTCTTTTGTGTCATTTAGATGGAAGCCTTACAATACTTTTCCATTGTACAACCCCAAAGACCAAGTTGGGTTGTGCCAACATCATTCACATGTCTTCATCTTTGGCTTGAATGAAATGGTTTGCCACAGGTGAGTCACATATAGTCCTGGCTAGGCACCCAACTTCCTTGCGAGGGAAGAAGAAAGAGCAGTAATCTAAGCAGTGATTTGAGTTTATGCTCTCATTCTGTATCTCTGAGCATAACTTGCTCTTTCTTAGACCCGGTTTTCCTTATTCTAGGAATAAGGTCCCCTCTTCAAGCCCTAAGATCTAAGCCTCCCTCCCTCCTTCCCATCCATTCTTCTCACCTGTGCATCCAGTTCCATGATATGAGCCACCTTGTTCCATCCAAAGCCTACAAACCTCCGGTCGTACTCAGGGCAGTCTCGTCTCACAACAACATATGGCTCGAAATCAGCTTCCCACTCAACACGGTAAGGCGTGGTGGCAGTCCGCCACTTGGCAAAGTTTGTGGGTGCGTGGCCTTTTGTCCAGACATGGTACCTGGGACACATGGAGAAAAGCTATTGGGTGGAAGGAAGGAAGTCAAGTTTTCTAAATCCTGCTGCTTCAAGGGAAGACATATGCTGATACGGTCCTTTTGTGAGTGGTACTTGCCCTGTGAAAGCTACAATCAAATGTTAACCTCAGGATATGTTGGGAAACAGGATCTTCACAAATTAAATCAAGTTGAGATGAAGTCAAGATGGATTAGGGTGGCTCTAATCCATTTTATGGTTTCCTTTTCTAAGAAGAAGATTTGAACAGAGGGACACACATGGAGAATACCATGTAAAGGCACTGACAGAGAGAGATGGTCCCATCCACAAGACAGGGCAGGGGCTGGAAGTTTGGCCTGGGGCTGAGAGTTTGGCCTAGTGGTAGAGTGCTTGCCTAGCATGCACGAAGACCCGGGTTCAATTCCTCAGTACCACACACATAGAAAAAAGCCAGAAGTGATGCTGAGGCTCAAGTGTTACAGCTCTAGCCTTGAGAAAGTCCATGGACTGTGCTCAGGCCCCGATTTCAAGGTCAGGACTGGGAAAAAAAAAAGAAGAAGCAGCCATTTAACATTAAAACAAAATTAAATAAAAAAAAGACAGAATGCCAAGTATTTCTGGAAGTCACCAGAAAGAAGGCAGAAGGAAGAAAGAATTTGCCTCTAGAATCTTAGGGATGGACCTACTGGTACTCTGGTTTTGGATATTTGGCTTCTAGCTCTGTGAAAGAATAAGCTATTATGGAGGGCCCAGGAATCTAATAATATATAGGTGGACTTTGTGGAAGATGGAGGCTGCCTCCTTGTTTGGTGAAATCCTGGTGCTCTGTTTATTTCTACACATACAACTAACAGGTGACCTGAACTCTGGCTATTCTTGCCAGAGACTACTCTCATTCTTGAAAGAGAACCTCTGATGAAATGACATTTTTGTAGATAGAATTACAGGTTAGTATTCAGGTGAGCTTGGATTAAAGAGGAGGGAAATTACTGAGGATATTAGAGTTGATCCTATAAACCTTCAGCTCTAGGCTGGAAGGAAGCAGTTATACTGCAAACTACCTATGGGGCCACAGGCAAAGAACTGCAGGATCTGAAGTGGGGTGCCTGGCCAAATCCAGTGGGTGAATGAGGCCTCAGCTTGGGCTCCCCAGGAATGGAATTCCACTAGCAACCCCTGAGTAGGGAGAGGACCCTGTATACTAGAGAACAACAGCATTGCCTACAGCTTGGTTTCCACCTGCTGAGACCTATTTCAATTTTGGACCACTGACCAACTCCTCACCAGAGACAGACCATACATTTTACATACTTTGTTATACACTGGAATAGAAAAACAAATACAAACACACAAGAAGAAAATGCTGGTATTTGACAACCACTTACTATGTACTGGGAATATTTAAAGGGTTAAAGTTCTCCCTCTCTCTCTCTCTTTCTTTCTCTCTCTCTCTTATAACATACACAACATTTAAGTGGGGAAGCTGGGATTTGAGTTTATGCCTGGCGGAGTCCCTTCTATGCCATTGTCCCCTGTTCTGACTGACAGAACCAATACTCATTTGTTGTACTCAACACTGAATAAACAAGCGCATGAATGGGTAGTCTAAAAATGTCATGAATGGGGCCGGGAGTTTGGCCTAGTGGTAGAGTGCTTGCCTAGCATGCATGAGGACCCGGGTTCGATTCCTCGGTACCACATACATAGCAAAAAGCCAGAAGTGGTGCTGAGGCTCAAGTGGTAGAGCTCTAGCCTCGAGAAAGTCCAAGGACAGTGCTCAGGCCCTGAGCCCAAGCCCAAGACTGGCCAAAAAAAAAAGTGTCTAAGACAGTGCTCAGCTTTGAGTTCAAGCCCCAGGACTGGCAAAAAATAAAATAAAATAAAATAAAAAATAAAATAAAAATGTCATGAAGTGCCTTGGAGAGAAGCCAGTGAATGGGACAGGAGTTCTGCTTCAGAGAACTGGTGGAAGCTGGAGGCATAGTGAAGCCACAGATGGGGTAAAGAGAAAGAGGTTAGGGAAGATGGTACCCTGAGCAAGAGAGAAGAGATGTAGGAAATGAAAATTGGGACTTAATGGCTAAGCTGCAGAGAGAAACACAAGCAAGGTTATAGGTTAGAATAAGAGTTTGAGAAAGAGAAGAGAGGAGGGGAGGGAAGTATCCTTATGGCTAGCAGCACTCCAATAACAAGATTCCTTAATTTTCTCTCACTGAGGCTAGAGTTCCAGCAGATTCCCTGGGATCTGTCCAGTGTGTGCTATGTGGTCTTCAGGCCATCAGATGGACTTTCCTATGGTTGTGTTGCTGCATGAGATGGACAGGCTGGAGGAGGCAGGGACCTCACTCTCAGCTCTATCAACATAGCAATATCCAACCAAACCAGTCACTTAACTGGAGAAATAAAATGAAAGTCTGAGCTTCAAAGGAGCATGAAAAAGGATATTAAGAGAGATGTCAATCACAGTTCGAATCCCCAAATTTAGGCCAAGAAGCAGTTGACTTTCTGTCTGTGAACTTGCTGAGCAGGCACTTGACACCTGGTGCTTTGATGGAAAAGGCAGCACCAGCGATGGCCAGGAACCCGTATTAGGTTCCAAGCACAGCACAGTGGAGTCATTGGGCCAGGGTTCAAATCCCACCTCTGCCATTTAGAAGCTGAGGTCCTTGCATAACAAAGCACTGTAAAGGGGTTTTAGCTTCCTCTGGCATCAGCTGGGATAAATAATACCTAAGGCAATGAATTGTCAAGGAGTGTCAATGAGACCATGCAAAGAGCTTGGCACAGTGCTGGTCTGCAGTAGGCATTTGGTAAATGCTAGTTCCCAGCAGTGAAACAAAGTGCTTAGGCATGATGGCTGTGCGGCAGCCAGTCTGGGTTGGAATTTTGCATTCAACACCAGCAGATGAGTTAACTATTTTCTCTGTTTCTTGCTCTTGGCAAACTGGGAGGTAAGAATGATATCTCCTTCCTGAACTGATGTGAAGTAACTCACATCAAAATAAGTAACAGATGCAAAGTCATTCCTTCAAAAACCAAAGACATTCTTATTCTTTCTGTCCCTTTCTCTCCTCGGTATGATGTCAGTTCACAGTGATCTTCCCTCTATGGTATCAATACATGGACAACTATTTTACTGATTTCTCTTCTTTTGAATCTGAATGCTTTGGTCTATCTTCATGTGCAGAAGAAAAAAAGAGCAGGGAAGGACAAAGACAGCTGGGTCAGTTCTATTTGTCTGGCTGGGGATATAGCTTCCACCTGCTCAGCCTGGAATGCTGACAGCATCCTGAATGGCTGGGCAGAAACCATAATCAACCTGCCATTAAGACAAGCTGTGGTCTGAAAACTGCTTGAAGAGCCTGTTGTCAGCCCAGTAGACTTGAGGGAGTCTTCCTGGGTACACCTCTCATGAGGCGACTGAGATTTTGGGTGCTCTGAGCACCTTAACATTTTTATGCTAGAGTCCTGTAGAAGATTTGTTCTAGTTCCAGTTTCTGATTCAGGAAGTGTAGCTCAGCCTCTGGATGGCACTTCTAACAAGGGTCCTGATGATGTGATACTATTGACCTAGAGCCTATACTTAAAACCACGCCCTAAAGGGGGGCAGTGGGGTATAGTGCTAGGTGTGGACAGGGGTAGGTTTATGCTACTGGGAGGTTTAAGTGTTCACTATTTGAAGAACAGGTGACAAAAGCAATTTTATGGAGGGAATGGCTGTAATTTAGTGCTTGGTATGGTGGCTTACAAGCTGTTGACCAGAGCAGTAATCATAGACACAGTGGGCCAGACCCCAGCTCTCATACCCAGAGACATGTTCCTGAAACACATTCACAGATCACCTAAGGTTGGAGATGGAAAGAATGCCTTGGAAATATGCCAGGTGTTCAGATGCCAGGCTATAGTGACTCAGGTGGACGTTTGTCCTCAAAGTCTTGATTTCTTACTGTGCATCTCCAAATGGTGACCAATATGAAAATTAAAGACCTGTCAATAGACCAATGCTATTTTTGTGAAGAACACAGGCTCCTCAGATTTGGAATGGATGAATCCTGGCTCTGCCTTTTATTAGCCAGGTGTCACTGGGCCAATTACCTGGTCTCTCAGAGCAACATAGCTTACCTATAAAAAAGGGGACTAAAATCCTGCTACTCAGTATACATTTTGTGGAAATAACCTATGTAACTTGTCCGCAGGGATGGGAGAAGGCAACTGGGGAAAAATAAAGGAAGGAGAAAAATTAAAACAACAACAACACTCATTACCTAAAATGGTAGCTCCTCTGTACAATACCTCAATAATGGCAAAATAACTAAATGATGAGGGGTCCTACTAGGTGTGTTATAAGGATTAAATATTCTGATCACAATGGCTGACTCTTGTTAAGTGTTTTTGGAGAGCAGTAAGGCACAGTTGTGACACATTATTTCTTTTTGGAGAGCAGTAAGGCACAGAGTTGACTCTTCCAGGTCACTTTCCAGAATTTTGGATGGACACTGAGTGAGTTCTGGTTCCATCAGACCTCTCCACTATCCATGAAATAATCTCTGCACATAATAATGATAGTGAGACACAATAATCTTTGTTGAATGAATATCCTACCTCAAGACCTATTTTCACAGGGCAGCTTGAGAAAACCTTCTAGAAACTTCCAGAAACTTTACAGCATTATGAAAACCGAGGTTGTTGTGTCTACAGTCTTAGCACTACAATCCAGGTTGCAAAATTCCTTATGAATTTTGATTTAGTGTTGGTCATTCTTACATTACTCGTGATGGAGGCTTCCAGTCAGCAAAAGCAGGCTGAAGCAACAGCTCTGTTCAGATGGCTCCATCCAGAAACCAGGAGAACCTCTAGACCTCAGCCCTCATGGCTACCCTTCATGCTGCAGTCTATCCATGGAAGGCCCAGAGTATTCCCTTGGAGCACTCTGAGTAACACAGGCCTGTGTGTTCCTGCAGGTCTAGAGTCTGGGAAATGAGGGCTTCCTTTGAAGCTGTTACTTAGATAGTAACTGTTACTTAGGAGTTGGCTACATGCAACTCTAGATTCACACTAATGAAGTGAGGTTGAAATGAAGGCTGCTCATGCCAGGCACAAAGGGCTTAAAGGACAGACCACTCACAAGAGAAACGTGACGGCAAGGAACTCATAAAACAAAAACCATTCACCAAGCCAACAATCTTACACACAAAAAATGGAACTCAGAGCTGGAATGTGGTAACAAGGTCCTTGTTCAAGTTTAGCAAAGAGGATGAAAAGAAATGAGCTAGGCTTTCTTACTCAAACCCCCCTGTCCTTTCATCTGTACCCACACATCTGGACCCATGGCGCATGGCCTGGGGGAAAGGCCAAGGAAAAGAGATTACCCTGGATCAGGATAATCTGATCCGGGACCAGTGCTTTCACTGGCCTTACAATGCTCTGATGCAACCTGCCAACTTCTGGGCCAGGAATTTTGGTGTCTGGGTTCCCGGGACACAGGTCCTGAGGGCCTTTTGTGGGATGGCATTGGCGGCCACTCACCTGAATGTGAAGAGGGTCCCCATATCTAGCATTGACAGCAGCTCCGCTTTCGATTTGGGGAAAGAGAGCCGGTAGCGCAGTGTCTCGAAGGCCGGGACGATCATTGCTTTCTTGGTGTTGGCAAGGTCGAGCTGGATGACAGACTTCCTGAAAGAGGGTGGCAGAGAGACTTAGTACCATGACATCAAGCAAGGCCATTCCCCAGGAGGAGAGGCTAGGGGCAGACCAGGAAGGTGTGCAAGAGAAAGCCCAAGGCACCCTCACAGCTTCAGATGGGAGAACTGAAACCTGAGGAGGCCAAGCAGTTTGCGGGTTTCTACCCAGGGTACCCCGGAGAGGAACTGACATCTGCCTCTGACCCAGTGGACTGAGACTTTCTAGAGACCAGACACAGGCTGGGCCAGACAGAGAGGATGAGGGCAGCCTCCAGTACACTGGCAGCTTATAACTCTGTTCGAGTCAAACATGGAGGGAGGTCTTAAAGGAATTCCTACATCCGCAGCAGCATTGGCTACATAGATAACATACATGAGAACAGATGGATACAAGGCCAAGAGCAGAGGGACCAGCCTGTGACCGCTCAACCACATCAATGGTCTGGACCTTGAGCCACAGAAGTAGCCAGAGCCTCTTCTTCCCTGCAGCTAGCACCCAGCCAGGTAGATCAGAGTTCTGGTGTGCTATTTGTAGCTGTAGAGTTTCTTCAACCTTTCCATAACTCCCATTTCTGTACCCAGCCTTCTGCTCTGTTCCTTAGGCATGGAGATCATGCCCTTCTGGAGTCATGTCCCCATCTCAAGAAAAGGAGAAAGACTCAGAGAGTGCCACAGAGCACGGAGCTTTTAATGTCCACAGACTGGATTTGAATCCTGGCAAAGTGACTTTATGAGTCTTGCCATCCTGGCCAAATAATTTAGCTTCTCTCTACCTTAAGTTCCTCTTCCTTCTCCTCCAGAATGGTGGCAATAATGTCTGCCTCCTGGAGTTGCTGTGAACAAGGTAATGGAATACTGCTTAGCACACCTGGCACGAGGCAGGCATACAGCATCAAATGGAAATGATTATACTGCAGGGCTATCATCACTCCCAGGCTCGACCTGCTATGATTTCTTTTGGCTATGAACTTGATACTTCATTCTGGCTTTCTGCTCAGACCATTGACTTTTAGGTTTTGATGCTATCATGAGCTATCTGCTTCTACCTCTGAAGTTGAGAGAGCAATGTCAATTGGAATGGTAGAAATTTGGAAGGCATTTAGAAAAATACTGGGAGGAGCAACTTCCACAGCCATACAATTGCTTATGGCTGAATTACCAAAGTCACTCCATTCAGCAAAGCTTTGAGCATCTGCAGAGGCAAAGACCAGAGCGGTACAAGATACATCTCCAGGCCAATGAGGACATCAACAGAGTGTGACAAATGAAACAATTTAAGACTCTTGGTTACCTTCATTTGTCATAATCAGTAGAAACCTTGGGCTCTCCTAGCCGAGATTTACAACAGAACAAAACCTAGATATGTAAGGCCATATAGTATGATGCTAAATGAAAGGACCTCCAGGATATAGAAACAAAAGCTATATAATGAGTGATTGTAGTCCTTAATGTACTATGTTATCTCTCATCTCTTTTGCAGTCCTTTGGTTATCTCATATTGTTACAGTATCTTACCTTGTTATCTGATATATTGTATGTATGTTTATTTGGTTATTTGAAATAGGATAGGGAAGGGGGGAAAATAAGATGAGGGATGGGGTGGGGAGAGGAAAGTGGGGACCAAGCCATGATAAAGGGTATTAATGCTTGTGAAGTAATGTACCTTCTATCTGGTGAATATAATGTAAACCTTCTACTAATTACAATAAAAATATATGAAAAAATAAAGATCAAATAGGTATATCACAGTAAAAAAAAAAGAAAAGTCTTTTAAATAAGACTTTGTGAAAGGGTCTCATCAGTGAGCAGGTTGTTGGGAGATGGACTAGAAGTTCAGTTTGGAGCCCTCTAAATATCACTGCAGTCCATCCTGCATCACAACATTTAACCAACTGATACATGGGCCCAGACCACTATCTCAAAAGAGGCTGCTAAGGGATGACAGCAGATAGAATAAGGGTGAGCCACACTTAGGTAACAGTCTGAAGTCCAAGGGTGTGAGTCAGTACATCCTGGTCTGAATCCTTCTTTTCTCTTAGCCAGAGCAATGATGTCATTTTTCCGATTCCCTCCTCCCTGGCTATGCATCTAGAGTCAGTCAGCATTCTCTTTGCCTCTGCAGTGGTTATTTTAAGATATGAATGCAATCGAAATAGAGTGGGAGGCTGGGAGGGCTGAATTATGAAGGGAATGAGCAAAATGTATACACACATATACATAACAGATACAGAGATCTATAAACATGAAGCTCTCTATAGAAGCATCAAATTGCCACTGCAATCACTGTTATTCTGCTAGTCACTTCTTGGAATGCTCCATAGAAAAATAATTCCCCCTTCTATGGCCCCTGAGCAGATCCCAGAGCTTTGGTTGTCACTACCCGAACCCCTGACTCAGGTTGCTAAGAGGTGGAAACTTGTCCCAAGTAAGTAAATCTGCAGAAAAACCACATGGGTGACTTGTACTCATGTCAGACAATGCTCTACAGAATTCTGAACTTCTGCTGCAGAGGCCTACATCTGCTTTGTTTAATGGAGGTCTTCTTTTCTGTGTAGCCTTCTAGAAGATATTCCAGCCCACTTTTTCATTTGTCTTATTTTCCTTTGATTCAAAAGAATCTTAATTAAGCATCTCACATTGGTTTGTGTGGGTTGCCACTGAACAAACATGATACAGTAGAAGACCCAGAACAAGCAGACCCAGTAAGTAACAAGCCCTACGAATGGAGCCCCGGGCAGTCATATTTCCTCCTGCACAGACAGTATGAGATTCTGACATGCTTTCTGCGAATTCCCTGTAGTCACACTGAAATACAAACTTCTACAACATGTTCTGACACCTGGTAGGCCCATTTCAGAAACAATTCAAGGCTTCAGGCCTCACAAAGTTGCTTTTGCAGTGCAGAGGTGGCAGTGTACAGACCCTGAGAACATCTGTTATTTTTCGAGACAGTAGCCTGGGCCCTTCTGCAGTATGTTCTGTTAGACATCCTACGTTGCTTGGTTTACAGACCCACGGCAAAGCAATATGTTTTCACCATAGCTGGACAGTGTGTTGCAAAGTGACTTGAGAAGTTTTCAGCATAGAGACAGTATGGTGAATGAGAAAGCTGGGTTGGAAGTCAAGAGATCGGAGTTGTAGGGCAGTCCTGACCAGCTGGTCACTTCATACATCTCTCTCATATTTAGGTGATTAAAATGGAACATAAGAGGAAGCTGGTGGAGTGGTCAGGAAATCTTGGCTTCTAGCCCTGATTCCACCACTACTGACCTTCTGGGCAAGACAGTGTATTTAGCAATCATGCACTGGTAAAAATATGCTGGAAAGGAAAGGCAACAACAGTGTGTGTGTGTGTGTGTGTGTGTGTGTGTGTGTGTGTGTGTGTGTGTGTGTGTGTGTGTGTGTGTGTGTGTGTCTGGGAACACCTGGTGCAATTCTTGGCACAGGAAGGCTGCTGACTGCCATGGTCCACTTAATGTGTCAACTGGGCTGGACCTCGGTGGCCAGCTGCTACATGTTTCTTTGAAGGTACTTGATAAACATGATTGACATCTATATCATTTGACTTTGAGGAACAGGTATTATAATCTTTGATGTTTCAGCCAGATAGCTGAAAATTTTGGGGAAAAACAGGAAAGACCCCAGTTTTTCTAGAAAGACTTTGCCTTAGAATCATCACATACAGATCTTACCTGCCTTCAGTCTATGGGCCTGCTGTATGGATTTCAGGCTAGCTGTCATATTTGTCTGTGAAGGCTCTGTATAATCTTCTCTTTCTCTGTATCTGTTTCTCTGTACAACTGTACTTCTCTTGCCATTGTTCCCTAAATGACATAGTGACATACCATCTGCATTTTAGGTGGAATTTTTGTCACTGCTGACATTACTTGCAGTGGGGGACCTTCTAGAATCAGTCTCAAGGAGTTGGTGTATTTCTGAAGGGAGGGGGAAGGATGACTGTATTTCTGGTAGCCAAGATAGACAATATGTGTGGCAAATGCTGCTGAGAAGTTAAGAAAGGTAACTTGGGGATGACTGCTGGAATTGGTCATGTGGACGTCACTGGTGGCTTCCTCTTTGATTGATGGCACCAGAACACCTCAGCAAGACCAGCTAATAGGTGTGAAAGCACCTACCACTTACAATGGCATTCATTGGGCCTCTCTAAAAGAAATCCACATCAATACAAGGGCAGGGCTGGACTGCTAGCTGTGAACAGAATGGTAGAGGAGGAAATAAGTAAGATACCATGACTGATATTTAGCCTTTTCATGATGAGCTGAGAGAAAACACCCTTGTTTTCTAATTAGACTCCCCTACGAGTCTCACAATGATCAGAACTTGCCTGAAAATGCGATTCAAGCTATTCATCAATTTTCACCAATGGATTCCCTGCCTAAGCCCAGTCTTTCTACTCTTAATACATTCTACTCTGCTCAGTATTCCCTGTGACAGAGGCTTCCTTTCACAGGCCTGGGCTCCGATATCAATCACAAACCCAACTTGATGTTGGGTTTATGTTCAGGAAAACAGAACCAGGGAAATAACCTATCTCTGAGGTGAGGAAATATGGGAAAGCATAGAGCATAAGGTTTTGAAATTATCTCATTTGAAAGTCTGTTTATATCTTGGGGGAGGGAGCCATTAACTTCAAGTGAACCAGCTCAGTCCTGTGAGTGAGGGCCATGTGGCGGTAGGAAGAGTGCGAACAGAATGGCAAACAGAATGCCAGAACAGGCTGGAGAACCTATGCCCAGCCCCAAATGGGCAGCTGCTCTTCCATTCTTCCCACATGATTATCATGTGGGAACATAGACATATATTCAGTTGTTTCAAGGTGGGCCAAATAGCGTGATTTTTTTCAACACACCAAGTGCTGAATGTCTCCCATGGGCTGCTAACTTGAAGGGAGGCTGCACCATGGGACAAAGAGCATGCTCTTCTGAATGCGATCATGTAGATTCTACTTCCACTCTACCACTTTAGGAATTGTGCAATCATAGGCAACAGTCCCTATCTCTCTGGCTTCTGGTTTCTTTATATTGATTATAATAGATTGATACTTCTGGGGCTGGGTAAGAGAGTTAAGTAAGATAATATATTCCCTTACCTAATGAGTATTATTAAAGATAGACATATAGACATGGCTTGTAATATAAAAATTTATCCATAAAGAGCTCTAGGTGGTAGGAGGGATGTAAAGAGAAGCACAGCTAAGCACACAGCTCTGGAGGGTTCCAGATCTGTGTTCTGACCAGGAAGCAGTAGATGACCAGTTAGAAGAATATTGCAGGTATTTCCAAAAGTCTGGTAATAATAAATATAGCATTCAGGAGAACTTATTACAATATGCCTGGCATATTGCAGGTGATGGATATATGGCAGCACATGCTGATATGTAGCAAGTACTGTGCCAACTACTTTATATGCACTGTTTCTTTAATCACTGTGACTTATGACATCCGTACTCATCTCTATGATTTTCATGCCCACATGCTTGGTTAGGTAAGGAACACACTAATGCTCAGATTTAGGCACATCAGCCACCACTATACAGTTAGTGGTTATCATCATCAGATGATATTCTCATAACTTCAGTAATGAAGCAAGCAGCAGCTTAGAATGCATCAGGAAGAATAAAAAAAAAAATCCCAGTATTATTTGCACCATGGCTGTTAATGTGGTGACATGTGTGTATCTTCCTGACTGGGGCAGTGAATGCTTTAGAGTTTGTCAGGGCAACAGTTTGGAGAGTGGTCAACAATGGAGTGGAAGGTGAGAAGGACGGCTGGGGCCTGCATTCTTAGGCTCCGGAAGTATCACCCACGCGGCGCATCTGTCTGGGAGGAGTTTGCTGAGGTCACATAACAAAGCAAGCAAGACTGTGAGTCGAGGGACCTGTGCACTGACCCCTTGTACTTTCTCCTGCCTCAGCTATTGATTTCCTTTACCATCCAGAAGCTTGTCCAGCAGTTACAGCCTGTTTTTGCATGGGTCTGGCAAAGGCCAGCAATGCCCCCTCACTGTCAGAGCTTAAAGACTTCTCCAGTCTTTACTCTGTGTGGGAGGGCAGTACCAGGATGGGAACTCAGGGCCTTGTGCTAGTTAGGCAAGAAGTCTGACACTCAACCCACATGTCTAGCTCTTTGTGGTGGGTATTTTTTTTGCTTGGAATTGGCCTTGGATCATGATTCTCTTACCTCTACTTCTACCTACCTATCTGGGATTACAGTTATGAACCACTATAGACTTTCATTCTTTCTGTTTTTGGCTCTAAAGGCCACTGCCTGTCTTCCAGAACTCTGAGGAATGTTTCTGCCACTCTCCTTTTCTGGTCTAGAGGACTGCTCTGGCATCAGCTTTTTGATGCTCAGTGACTGACACTTCTTGGTGTCTTACTTGGGGAAACCCCTATTGCTTCCACTCACTGTTCATAAGCAAAGGCTCCAGCAATTTACTCTTCTAAAGAAACTAGCTGCTCTTAGTTCTCTGCATTTTCAATGATGGTCAAGGTGACATTGATAAGTGATGAAGTGTTGGGAACATGGGCGAAGGCACGTGGATGCTGTCAGAGGCTGGGAGAGATCACAGTTTGTCACTTCAAAGCCCACATTTCCACAGTTGAGTTCCATAGCACTGAATGTCACAAAACCCAGTGTTTAATCAAACCTGTGTTGTGAGTAGTCGGGCACGTCTTGAAAAAGTTTCAGAGCCTCCTATGAAAGTTCTGTGAAAGGGGGAGGGAGGAGGGAAACCCCCAGATCTGTACTATTTCTTGTCTCTCAAGATTTGTGGGAAGCAGGGAAAGGAGATGGCCTCATCTCTCACCTCGTCATGTGTCCCCTGTCTGCATGTCCTCTCGAGGACAGTTTGCTTCTTGGGACTAGGTCATCCATGAGTGTTTGCTCACTGGCAATGAACTAGCAGCCCTGCCGAGCTTGTGCTCAGGGACCAGCCTTACTCATGGTTATGTTTTTTAGCCTTGCATAGTGCTGAGCCCTTAATAATTGTGCAGGGAATTCGGGCATGGATCTGCAACAGTCACATGTGGGAATGACAAAAGCCACAGGTGAACTAAGAGTTATTCCTAGAAATTTTGAAAAACCTTACGTGCATGCATGTGTTTTTTTGCTTTGGTGTGAGTGTATAGGGGCTGGTTCTGAGCTTGAGATCAGGATCTTGCATTCTTGAGTGGCTTTTTCACCCAAAGCTGGTATAATTTGAGTTGTACCTCCTTCCAGCTCTTTGGTGGTTAATTGGGGATAACAATCTCATCTACTTTTCTGCCCAGGTTGTCTCCAAACCATGATCTTCATATCTCAGCCTCATGGATAGCTAGGACTATAGGCATGAGCCACTGCCACCTAGCTGCCTTCTCAAGTTTTAATCTCACATAATAGGAATAAAGGCAGATATCTGACTAGCATGCCATTTTTAAAAAAGGAAGGTATAAGTGACACACAGAGCCTAGCACAGTGCCTGCTACGTGATGGGGAAGTGGGGAGAGGGCATTTGGAAGGATTTGTTTCTGGGCATGGATCCTCCTGAGGTGTTCAAGCAGAACACTTGGGCACAATGGGGTGAGGCTGGTTTGGACAGAAAGCTGCAGCACAGGGCTGAGATTTACATGTAGCATTCTGGTTTCACCTAACTCAGAACAGCTCATGCAAACTGAAAAAGTGATCAGGGAGTTTAAGAGTATGGCCACAAGTTAATCAACCAGCAAGAGGCACAGAAGGGTGTAAGCAGTGTGAGTGAGAGAAAGAGGGGGGGGGAGTGACAGATGATAAGAGGGGAGAAGAGAGGACAGAGGGAGGAATATAAGGAGAGAGATACATAAGTAAACTGTGAGAAACCCTGTGTCCCGTGGGCCCTTCTCCTTTTAATCTGCCTAATTTCCACAGTACCAGGTATTTACCTGACTTTCAACCATTGTTCAATCATCAGAACACCACCACAGAGGACTTATCAGCCTCCCTCAGGATGTGCGTCCATGGACAGAGAGGAAGGAAGGAGCCAGGCTAAGCTGCACTTATTATCTGTGCTGCTCTGTCTGGAGGCAGATGTTGGTTCAGCCCTGTCCTCTTCCTTTCTTCATATCCCTAAACATGGAGGCCAGGTAATAGGGTTTGCTGGGATGTTATTAGATAGAATTGCCTAGGAAATGAGTTCCTGGCAGCCAGGCTTCCAGGAGGTGTGTGGGGACAACAGTTAGGACTTGCAAATGAGAAAGATAAGGCTGCCCACAGGGAGGGAATCGGAAAACATAGACAGATAACCGATGAAGGAAGACATGGCATGCAGCCATCTATGAGCAGGGAGGCAGGGCTCCTGGGCCCCAGCAAGATTGGAGTGGCTCCTTAATTGGTGACATTAACATACCCTAAGGGAAGACACTTGTCAGTCAGAAAGAAGGAGAGAAGGGTCTGTAAGAAAGAGAAACCCAGAGTGAAATTTTGGGAAAAACAATAAGATAGGAACAATGGCTATAGGGTGTTGAGCCCTTTACCGAGTGTCCAGCTGATGACCCTGTCTCCTGTAATTTTCAATGTGCCTCTTTCACAGCCTTTGTTGCAGTGTTCTCTATAATAATGGCTAGACCCGGGAGGAAGCTTGCCCAGTAGAAAGCACACAGTTGGACACAGGCTGTGGGTGATGGGAGGTCTACGAGTGGTCAGGAGGGGGGCTCTGATCCCTGCCTACACTTTCCCCAGCTGGGACTCTTGAGCAAGTGACAGCTGAGAAGCCATTCTGCTCTCCTGGGTGAAGCGGGGAGGTGCGCTGTGTGGTTTGGTAAGGACTGAATGGACGATCTCAACAAAGGCTAAGGCTGCTCCTCCATGTGTAGACTGATAAGCAGGCTGTGAGGATCATTTTGACCATAATGAAATTGGATCTGGTCTATCAGGCAAATTGGAGCAATAATCAGGCTCAGCACAGAGCATGTCTGGTTGGTCCCGGAGGGTCCAGCATTGCTAAGCCAGGTGCCCACTTAGTAACACTGGACCCTGGGGCACAGAATTCAGCCTGTACATTGTCATCTGTAAAACACAGCCCATCAGGTTACGTGATAAAATGCAGGCACAAGTGCTTATAACAGTGTCTGGCACGTAGTAAGTGCTCGATAAACATTAAATGTTATCGATATGGCAGAATGAAAAGGATGAATTAACCCAAGGAAATGCCACCTGCTTAGCATCATCTTGGCAGCCCTCCAGTCAGCCGTGCTTGGTGCCTCTTCTGCCTTGCCCACATTTCTGCACTCATTCAACAAGTACTTACAGAACAGCCATCAGTCGCTGGGAAATGGGAAAGGGAGGAGGTGGTAAGCTTCTCCCCCTCCCACCCTCAGGAAAGAATGGAATTATACTGATTTGTCATTCCTACATACTTTACAATGTCGTCTCTGCCGGTGTGGCACATTTGTCCCCTAAAAACAGATGCAGTCAGAAGAGCAGAAATATTACTTAACATTCTTACATCAATCAGACATGAAGATTCTTCAAGTGGAAGAGGCCAGACACCCGCCCCATTCCCTACACGTTTGCCATTCCAGAATCTGTCATATCAACTGTTGAAGATGTCCTTTGTCACTGGCTTTTAGATGCCTTAGTCTCCAAGCCTCATCTAGACTCCAGACCTTTTGGAGGTTTGTCTCTCATATACACATTTGGTTATCTGTTAGTTTTACCTCCTGCTCGTGTGTGTGTGTGTGTGTGTGTGTGTGTGTGTGTGTGTGTGTGTGTGTGTTCAGGCCTGAACTCAGGGCCTTGGTGTTGTCCCTGAACGACTGTGGTCAAGGCTAGCATTCTACCATGTGAGCCACAGGTCTACTTCTGGCTTTTTGTAGGTTAACTGGATATGAGTTGCAGGGACTTTCCTTCCCATGCTAGCTTTAAACTTGGATTCTCAACTCTCAGCCTCCAGAGTAGCTAGGACAACAGAGGTAAGCTGCTAGCACCTGGCCTTCCTAAATTTTTAATTTCTATTTCCAGCAATAGCACAAGAAGCATATAGAGCTGGAGTGTAAACCTATGAAGAGCACGATATCTGCCCATTCTGCCCGTTGTGCCAGCTCCAGTGCCCAGAACATTCTTGCAGACTGTGGCAGACATGTGATAGGTACTCACAGACAGAAGAACATTCTGGGCATGACAAGGCACTTCTAAGTCACATCAGCCCTACATCCCCAGGGCCTACAAGGAAAGAAATAGCACACTTCCCACTTCCCATCCTACAGATAAGGAAAGTGAAAGAGGTTAAGTACCACTGCCAAGGCCTTGGAGACGCTAAGTTAAAAGTGAAGATGCTCCTTGGCGTTCATTGCAGTTATATTCTGATAGATCCGCAACACCCTGCAGCTATGGTATGTGAACATAAACTCATTATACCTCATCTAACAAACATGACCACCCAGCACCCCTGCTTCCCCTCTCAGAATTTCACCTGACTGTGTGGCTGACTGGCAGCTACATAGCACCAGAAAAGAATCATACTGGATATTGCTTAATGGAAAATGCATACTGCTTGTACGTCACCACACAGCTTAAAAAGTGGTGGGGGAGATCTCTTCATACTTGGTTGCAGTAAAGGCAGTGGAGAGCCTGTGAGGTCCCGGCACAGAAATCAAGCGCTGAGTGGTGGAGTGGCAAATCTATCATGGGACAGAAATTAACTCTGGTGGAGAATCTAGGACCTTGCAAGGGGCTATGATTAGCTCCTTTGCTACCTAAGGAAAAGGGGAGCTGAAGCACTGGCACCAGCTGTCTCAAGTCACATAGTCAATCAGTTCTGCTGACCCTGGGTTCGAATGTGAGTCAGACTGGATGCGACTTCTTGTACATCTCACTGGGTACCATTGGGGATTTCTGCAATTCTGGGCACAAGCCACCACTCACAGACTCACCTGTCCACAGTTGTAGGTGGAGGGGTGGGACAGGCTTCTGAGGGTCTGTCCATGCAGAGAGCTGATTTCACTATTTTCCAATTCAATTGTTTGTTTTTGCTATAATATTAGCTGGTTGCTAAGCAACTGCTCAGAGAGCTCTGATGCTGTACTTCTTTTGGAAACTGAGGGACATATAAAGAAGGGTGGAGGTGAGTGTCTGGGTGTGTGTGTGACCAGAAAGCTGCTGAAGTACTATGGGGTTAGAGAATGACCTGGTCTTGACTTGTGGCAGGAGCCAGCCTTGTGGACTAACTGCCACCTTTCTCTTCTAATGCTTGCACTTTACCTAGACATGGGGCCTACTGGATTACCTATAGAAATGCTCACCTGCTACAAGTGTGAACACCAGAGGTAGCAGATTATAAAGCAACTGCTTTTTTGCAGGGTCTGATAATTCTGTTTTCTTCTTCTCCTTAAGTGAGCGGTCGCTTAACACGAGTGTCTGTTTTATCCAATAGCAATGTTGCGGAAACTGGGATCTACCAGGGTGGCTGGCCTTGCTGGCCTCCACAGGTTCCACAGCGAATAGCTTCAAACTCATCCCAAACCATGGGACAAAGTGCTAGTCACGTGCTACATATCCAATACTCACTGACAATCTGTGGATCGGAAACAAATCCTTACCACTGAGTACACAAACTTCCCTCCCAGACAGAAGCAATTTGGACAGAGTGGTATGCATACCAAGGGATCAGCTAGAGCTGATTTGGAGCTTCAGGTAGAAGCATGGACCTCAGGATTTTGGCACCCAGGACTTTTGTAGGTCAGAGGTTATAGCTGTCAGTCTGGGAGTGGGGGAGCAGTTGATAGCGTGCAAGTGGGATGGGAAGGTGTGTTTGCTTTGGCTCAGTAGCCTTAACAACTTATTTTTAATTGGTTGCTGATCTTCAGAACTAAAATTAGCAGCTAATTAAAAGTAAGCCCAGATTCCCATACCTCTGAGGAAAATGTAAAAACCAAGTAAGTTTAATCCTGTTCACTAGAGCAGCTGTGCCACATCTGAAGGGGGGAGATGTCACTGTCTGAGGTGGGGTTAGGGTCTGAATGACATTCAGCTTCCTCAGGTCTGTGTGGGCCTTCATGGGATTTGGGAAGCAGAAATCTAGAGGGGAGACACACGGTGACGCTGCACCGAGCAAACTGGCCACGACGACACCTATCATCGCATGCTGGGTAGCTTTGCTCAGCAGTGCATGATGTCTTTGATTATAATGACATTGGGAGATCACACAGAAAAGTCTGTTCTTGTGTTCAGTTTAAGTACATGTTGCTTGTGGGTGGGAGAGTCGGGGCCAAAGCTACTTTGTCAACTTTGAGAGTGAAGGCCCCTCAGAGGTGTCTGAAGAAAAAGACCAGAGGGTGGAGGACTGGCAGGTGTAGTCCTGTAGCCTCTCCTTCCTCCATCCAGATTAAGGGTAGCTTTTACTAGCTACTTGTTCCATTGGTAACCTGTCATCCTACAACCCGCCCCATTTTCCTAGTGGCTGCAAGGGATCCAGCAGAGCTGAGCCCTATCTGGCCACTTGGGGGCGATCTTGACTAGTAGACTGGGATTCTAATGCTGGTACCACTGTAAAAGCTCCTTGCAGGGAGCCCAGTGGGAGTCAGGACTTCTGGTTTACCTTGCTCTGTATCACAGTCCTTCCATGGCTGAGGGACCCTCACCCTGTGGTTCTCAGAGAAGCTGGTAGGGATCTTCCCTGCTCATGGGGTATGGGGGGACTGATGTTAGGCAACCTCAGCACACCCTAGAAGGAAACGGATTCAGAACTTGGACACAGAACAGTGTTTTGCATTCCCTTTTGCTCTGCATAGAACAGGGTAGGGGCAAGGGAGCCCCTAAGAGTTGCTGAGGGCAGGGGTCAGGGACACAAAGAATCAAGAGAGAGATGGAAAAGGGCAGGGAAAGAAGTCAAGAGGGAAAGAAAGCATATCCTAACTTCTGTGAGACAGTGAGAATAGCCAGATGAGTGAGTCTGACAGACATGAGTGCAAATACTGCCTTAAGCTTTCTGCAGGTAATTTTGCTTCTTTGACTCTCACTGTTTCCTGCTGTAAAACTGAGGAGCTATGTATGCTTTGGGGGCTTCATATATGTACATATGACATAAGATATATATTTCTATATGATATATGGGTTAACTGATGGTACTAGAATCTAGGTAAACACTTATTTATTGTACAGAGCACTAAGCTGAAAAATGAGAAGAAATAAGGGAAGAATCTTTGAAAACATGGATTATTTACACCTTGAACTTTAAAGTTTTCCCTAGTGTACAATGGGACATTTGGGCTGGATGAAGTCTATGAGACTCTTCTCAATGGTTCCCATGCAGCCATCCAGCTTCTCAGTTTTGGGCTGCTTCCCCCAGCCATGGCTCACTGCCCTTCTGTGGGGAGAGAGCTGAGAAAGGACACTGGAGGCCACAGAGAGCCTCAGTGATTAGTTCTCAGGCTTTAGAATGGGGAAGGCCTTGTTCTGAGCCAGTTCTTCCTTCACTAGCTATATAACCTGTGCCAGGAAAATGACAACCAGGATAGGAATTGGGGCAGAACTGTAGAGGCAGGGGATAGTTTTGCTTGTCAATCCTTCTGGCACAGCAAGCCCTTCAGCACGTGTTATGGATGTCAAGGCATTTTATCACTTAGATTTGTTTTCGAGACTAGCAGGCCATCTTTCTTTTTGGATTGCTTACATGAAGGCTGTCTGCTCCTTCATGTCAGGACACCCCTTGTCAACTACTTGTAAATCTAAATCCATCTCTAATAGAGACAGGGACAGTATGTTTCCAAGGGTGTGAAAGAAAGAAGGTTCTATGGAGAAATGAAAAGGATGTATCCTATATCACAGTACAATGTAACTTCAATCCTAATGTATCTTCCAAGCCTTCAGCCAAGGGCTCTATCCCTGGGCAGATTTGGGCAGGGAGGTCCTTTTCCTTTCTCTTCCACTGTAGCATTGTCACAGGGCCCTCCATGGCTTCAGGTCAAAAAGTGGGTGCAGATCAGAAAGAACAACATCGCCCCAGTTGTAAGGAAATGGAAAGACTTGCAAAAAATTATATTAAGTGAAGTAAGCCAGACCTAAAGGAACATAGGCTCAATGGTTTGCCTCATTTGTAATAATTAGTACAAGCCATGGACTCTCCCAGTAGAAGATTACAATAGCGCCAAACCTAGATGCATAAGGCCATATAGGATGAGGCTAAATGAAAGGATCTCCAGGATATGGAAATAAAAGCCATATAACCTTAATGAACTATATTATTTATCTTTTTTTTGTTGTCCCTTGGTTATTCTCATATTGTTACAGTATCTTACCTTGTTATCTGGGATCATATATGGTATATATGATTATTTATTTGAAATAGGAAAGGGAAGGGGGGAGGACAAGATGTGGGGAGGAGGTGGGAGAGGGAATTGGGGACAAAAACATGAGAAGGGGTATCAATGTGTGTGAAGTAATGCTCCTTCTATCTGGAAAATATAACTGCAACCCTTCTATTAATTACAATTAAAATTCTTTTTTTAAAAGTGGGGGCAGCAGCTGTGTCCCCGAGGGTCCTTACCTGAGGTACTCATAGAGCCCGTACATGGGCAGGAAGTCGATGTCAGACAGGAACATGTAAGGGGTGCCGATGTGCTTCATGGCCACGTTGCGCAGGAGGTTCACGGGGTAGAACTGGCCCTCCTTGTACACGATGTGGTAGCCCACGTTGTGGCGGCTCATGAGCACCTCGGAGCCCTGTGCGTAGCGGAGGAACTGCTGGGCCTCAGCATCTGACAGGTACAGCGCCAGGCTGATGGGCCCCTCCCAGTGTTTGCAGATAGCTTCCAGCATCTGCAGCCTGGAAGAGAATGGGCGACTGAGTGTGAGGACCAATCTGCCAAGCCAGTTTTGGTGAACCAGTTATACATCTGGATCTGTTCTTAAATGTTCACTCAGTGCTTTCACTTATAAACAACCACCACAAAACACATTATCTGGCTGGTTCTAGTTCTTCTCTGCCTCCGTATGGATATACTGGGGGAGAGTGAGGCCTCCTTGGTTAGGAAGACTCGGATTAAAAAAGGGGCAAAACATAACAGGCAAGAGATAATATGCAGCCCACCATAGCAGCTCTTCTTCCCATGATGCTCTGGGTTCCTGAGCAAATGTTTCTTCTTCTCCTCCTCCCTATAATGCCATGTGCTGGCTCAAAAAACAAAACGAGCTGGGACAACATATACACACGTGTACACACACACACACACACACACACACACACACACATACACACACACTATCAAGCAATCAGGGCAAAGCCCAGAGAAGGAGGCATGAGAGGAGTCCCTTACTATATAAACCACTGTGGAGAGCAAACCGTGGGACTTGGCAGCTCTGGAGCCCCTCTGTATGGAGGGAATATGTTCTACTTCACTCTCAAATAAACTTGCTTTGTCTGCAATAAACATTCTTCTGTCTTTCTCCTCAGGGCCTTAGCATGCACTCTACCACAAGGCTACACTGTTGGCCCTGGCTTTTAATTCTTTAGCTAGCAGAGATGGAGCCTCCCCCTTGACAACACCCATATAATATAAAAAAGTCTGTGGTGCTGCTATGTTTCACACATGGTGTGTTCCTCAGAGGCTCTCTTGCTGGAACCTTCATCCCTGGCCTAGTGGTCTGTATGTGAAATGTGGGGGAAATAGAGTGCATGTAGAAGGGTACAGTTTTTATCTGTCAGAGCACTTACTGCCTCAGGGTCCTGGCCAACTCTTCATGGCTACCTAGAAGCAGGGAGCTAAGGGGAAGGAGACAAATAGAGCCCAGTTCAAAGACAATGGTGCTTCTAACAGGAAGTTCTACAAAAGAAGTTTGACGAGAAATCCATAAAGATTATTTTTTTTCCCAATGCATCAGAGGTAGTGCTTGGTACATAAAATCTATAGTAAAGAAACAGCAAAAGCTGATTTCAATGTTTTCTTTTCCCCCTTTCCCAGCAATCCTCAGCAATCTGCTGGTCAAAATACCTACTTTATTTGGACAATTACTAGGAAATAGCTTCCAGGTATTTCCATACTTCTAAACAAAAGAAAATAGGCACACTCATCTTCTTTCAAAGGCTTTTTTCTCCTGTGAATTTCTAGTTTTCTTTCAGTAATTCTGTGGATTGGTATTGCTTAGAATTTCTCCTCCTTCAATACGGAGGATTAAGATATCCACCAGGATAAAACACCTTCTTCTGTTTCTCATCTTTTATAACCCCTGCTAGCCCAGGATGACCAGAGATACTGTTTAAAGATGGCTTATCACCCACTGAGGTGTGTGCTGAGTCTCCACTGTAGGTCCTACTTTTTCCTAGGTTTTGGGGATGGATGATTCCCTGTGGCACCTTAGTTACATCTTTGCTTAATGAGGGGTGGGGACTCATTACTTCCAGGGAGAGGCATTTATAGAAAAACTTGGAAAGGTGGAAGACAAAACCAAGAATAAAATCTCCTATGTAGACCTGAGGCTGTGGGGAGGAATGGGAGGCAGAGGGCACAACTGACTGGGTGTGGAGAGAGCATCTTCACTACAATTTTTCCATTGAAATAATTAACAAGTGTGTCAATTCTGGGGCCTGGGTGTTGTCACTCAAGGGGTCCCTACTACTATCCCTTTACAGCTCTGCTTCTGTTTTTTTTTTGTGTGTGTGTGGTCAATTGGAGATAAGCACCTTAGGCATTTGTCTGTCTTAAAAACCCTAAGTCTCAGATTTCAGTCTTCTGAGTAGCTATGTGTAAACTACTACTAGTGCCTGGCTCACACTGTTTTTTTTTGCCAATCTTGGGACTTGAACTCAGGACCTGAGCACTGCCTTTGGGATTTATCAAGACTAGAGCTCTACCACTTGAGTCACAGCACCACTTCCAGCTTTTTCTATGTATGTGGTACCAATGACTTGAACCCAGATCTTCATGCATGCTAGGCAAGCACTCTACCATTAGGCCAAACTCCTAGCCCCACACTTGAGCACTTGAGTGTCTTCTATGTCTTCTAGCTAGAAAGCACAGTACTTCTTCCCAGCTCCACACAAAGAGTTTAAAGTGAAAACAGATGGAGTACAACTATGGAGAGAGGTCCAGTAGATGTGAGAAATCAGTGGAGCTTTATAGGAAAGGGTGCCGGATGTTGTTCTCTGGGACTTCGATGAAGAAAGGGTAACACAACCCCTTGTGTGTCTGTGCACCTTACAGGTAAAGAGACTCAAGGAGGCTATGTGGCTTCCTTGAGCCCTGCAGGTAGAAAGTGAAGGACGTAGAACCCACACCCAGTTCCCTCACCCAGGACTGAAGGACCACAGTGGTTGAAGATTCATTATTGGGTTGTGAACAATGATTTCTTCCCCTTGTGGCCTGTTTCCCCAAATAGGAGTATACTCACTCTTAACTTTTCTCCATTCCTGACCCTCTTCAGCGCCTCCTGAGCTTGCCCCAAAGACCCACTGCTCTCTTGCCTCTCTCTTAGCTATCTCTCACCACATCTGTTCTCAAGGTGAGCTCCTGTGTACCTCTCACTGATGGAAAGCTCTGGAAGAATATTTCTTAGCCTTCTAGACAGGAAGGAAGGCAGGGTACCCACCACAGTGAAGCCTGGGCCAATGGAGAATATTTCAAGAGACACAGATCAAACCTAAAAGAACAGGGCCTAGAGGGATAGTGGCTGAAGTTAGTAGAATGCCAACCAAGCAGGCAGGCAAGCAAGTAAGCAAGCAAGCTCAACACGAGTGCTAGGCCACCTGCCTCTGCCTGCTCGGATCATCAGGTTTCAACAAACAGGATCCCCTTTCCTTCTAGCCATTTCCATCCTTGGCGAGGATGGGCAGGAAAGATCTCAAATGGCTGAAAGAGACAGATTGCTTGTTCCATAGTTGTCACTGGTGACACTCATCTTTCTGAATGGAATTCTGAAGGTAGAGGCACAAGGGGCCTTCAGGTCAGCTCCCCTAATTTCCTGTGGCTTTCATGTAGGGCCTACTTATGAGTAGGAAGTTTACAAACACACCTGAGGTGTTCTGTAAGTTGCAAATCAATCTAGCCGGCACCAGTGTAGTGAATCCTAATTGGCTGTACAGAGTGGAATAGAAGTTGCTGTGGGAATCTCTGTGTTCTATATTAGTTTTGTGGTGCCATTAAGAATTTTTCCTTCTGTACTGCTTGGTGTCTCACATGGGGGGCCGGGGCGGGTGTTCTTACAGTTCCTTGGGCTTGTCATATTGCAGTACTTGCCGGAATGCTTCTGGGAGTTTTGTGGGCCGGTGGTGTTTTCAGGGTGTGTGCTTTGAAGGGGAGGCCTCTGTGGACAAGTATGTGTTGCAGATGTATAAGCAATGATAAGGAAAGGCCTGTTAGCTTCTCTGTGGCCCAGGCTAGAATCATCACTATATAAGTGCAGGAGAGGCTCAGGTTCACTGCTATGCTGCTGTTGGTGGCAGATGTACGTGCAGACGGGTCTGAGACAAGAACATTTTTCTTCTATTGGCTTATGAATCCCATACAACTTCAGTTTCTATAGCCAAGTTTTTGCACCATAGAGGCAGAAAACTAAAACAAAAAGTCCCCAAGCACTCCCCCCACCCTCCAAAAACAAGGCTAAGTCAAAGGAAAATAATGTTTGCGGAGGCACTGGTATCTTCTTAATTTAAGAGCCAGAGAGCAGTCTGTGAACTTGATTTTGGGCAGATGGCACTTTACATGTCTTGTCTTTCTGCTCCCTCTGGTTGTGGCATGGGGCTTCTGTGAGCTCTCACACCCCTACTGGTACACATCCTACATGGTTCCTGGAACTCTGCATTTCCTATCGTGAGATATATTTGCCTGTGTGCAGTGGTTGAATGCCAAAAAGTGCCCAGGATTCCTATACTCTGGTGGACATGCCCTATGGGATGTCCTACTGTTGGCTGTGGGCAGGAGCTGGGAAGGATGGCATCACACACTATGATCATTGAATGTTATACAGGACTGCTCTGTGCCTATGGCCCTTCAACAGGGCGATCACAACACCCATTACCAGCCAGGAAGGGAAGAGGACCCCAGACCTCACACTGAATCCTACCGAGTGAGCACAGCCAGTGTCCCTCTACTTCCAGCTGACATCATAGCTGAGCGACATGTTGATTTCAGGCCTTAGACTCTGAACAGAAGATCCTATTCACATGCACACATGCAAGATAATAAATGGGTAGGTTTTCTTTTTCTTTTTCCTTTTTGTCAGTTGTACTCAGGGCATAAGTGCTGTCCTGAGCTGTTTTGCTCAAGGCTAGCACTCTATTACTTTGAGACACAGCTCCATTTTCTAGTTTCCAGGTAGGTAACCAGGGATAAGGGGACTAATGGATTTTCTTGCCTAGGCTGGCTTCAAACCACGATTCTCAGATCTCCGCCTCCTGAGCAGCTAGGATTAGAGGAGTGATCTACCAGTATCTGGCATAAATGTGCAGTTTAAAAAAACATCCCCCCCCAAAAAAAAATCCCACCTAAGACCAGAACAGAACTTATGCTCTTTGAAGGTGGGCGCATGGTCAGGTTTTACATTTACAAGCACCCTTCCTATGTATTTTAAGCTTCTTGTTATAGCTAGGGTGACAGTTGTGCACTCCCACGTCCTACTTCTTCCTGTTGGGTTGAAATCTTGCCAACTTTTCTGCCTGGACTGGCTTGGAGCCTCAACCCACCAAATGTCAATCTCCCACATGGCTGAAATGACAGATGTGGGCCACTTCATCCAGGGATGGGATTGGGAAAGGGGTCTTGAGTGTGCATAGGGGCTAGCTTTGAACTGCAAGCCTCCTCCTCTCAGCCTCCCAAGTAGCCAGGATTGTAGACACGAGGCACTAGTAACTGGCTCATGAATTTGTCTTCAAAGATCTTCAGGTAACTCAGTCCATTCTAGGCCAAGATGGCAAAATGACGAGATTGGGGAGCCATGGAAGGCTGGGCTGGTTGTCAGTCCTGTTGGAAATGTTTCATAAATATTTGGCTGCATCAAGACACAGATAAGAAAAAGAAACAGACTTTGTTTCTCTGGGACCATCGGCACTAGACAGTTTCCTTTCGCCTGAGGGTAATCTCAGTTCTACCTCTATTTTTCTGTTGTAGTTCCTTAAACCAGTAGTAGCAGCAGCAACACAATCAGAAAACGACGAGAGCCCATAGCTGGGAGGACTGGGCAGGAACAAAGCCTAAGGTGCTATCTCTCATTCTCCTTTTCACCCACAGAAGAAAGACAGCAGCAAGGGGCCTGTGCGGAGGGTGGGGTTAGCCATACCTGTCCATGGAGAGCTGAGCCACCAGAGTGACGTCCGTGTTGTCTGCGGCTGGCTCGTACTCGTAGTGCAGAAAGTATAGGTGGGTACGGTGGACAGTGAAGCGTTCTCGCCGGAACTCATAACACAGGTCATCCTCATCCAGCTCTGACAGCTGCTTCTGGAGCTGCAAGGCAGGGCAGAGCAGTTGAAGAAGGGCATGACTACTAAACAAACTTGGCTGAAAATTAAAAAAAAATTCTAAGAAGGCATATTTTAATTTTTGAGAAAGGGTCTTGCTAGGTAGCCCAGACTGGCCTTGGATCTACAATCCTCCTTGCTTCAGCCTTTCAAGGGCTGGGTTTACAGATGTGAGACATAATACCTGGATAGGAAACAGAAATCACATTCTACTTAAATCCCTATGTGTCAACTGACTCATTCTGATGTTCAGGATTCAACTCAGACTTCCTTGGGGATGATCACCGATTCTTTCTTTTAACCTCTATACTCTGAAATTTCACCAACAACTTTTCCTGGGCTTCCCATATCTGTCTTTGTACAACTACTTAAAGACGATAAAAAAGATCTGGCACAAATTAGGGAGGGAGACAGCTAAGTCCCCTAAGACACCTGTAGGTAATAGCCTGGGAGGTGGTGAAGGTATCTTTGGTTCATCAACAAGAGTAGCTAAACCTATCTCCTAGAAGAACTCAAATATGCTTGGAGACCTTTTACTTCCTCAGAGAAAATGGACTTATTCTCCTCCTCTGCAAAAGAGCAAAGACAATGATTTTCCATTTTGGAATAGAAACCCCTGCAAACTTTTTGCAAGAGCAGGTTGGTGTTTTCCTTCTTGTTTTGCTTTTTCTTTTTAGCATGTTTATGAGGGTGCATGCTTCCAGGGAGAAAATAGCAAGGGTATGGGGAGGTGTGTGTCTAAGCAAGGACAGGAACATGCTGGTAGAAACTGAGTCTGCTTTTGGACAGGAGATGGGTATTTGCATGGGGCCTTTTCCTTTCCTTATGGTAAATAGCTTCATGAAGCTCCATCTTTCCACCTCAAACCAGGAACAATAAGATGACGCAACAAACAATGTTACACTAAAAAATACCCCCCCACACAATATTATGGTCCCAACACAGCCAAAGCATAAACAAAAGATATTAGAAAATAGATGGAAAAGAGGATTACAAGGTTAACAAAGATTTTTCTTTGCGTGATAGATTTCAAGGTAAGTTTTATTGCATCTTCACTGTCTTCTGTAGTTAACTGATTCCCTGAAATTTTCTCAAATGAGCTAATGTGGGTAGGAGTGCTTTGTAAACTGGAAGGTGCTCTACAAACCTAAGCAATGTGATGAGGACTACATTATGCACCTTTACAGATTCTAATGCAGGCGTGCTTTATTACTGACAGCTTGGCTAAGGAAGACACTAGCAACTTAATCAGCCTTCCCTTTTTTTACCCAGGGACTGGGTGATGTCTCTAGGGAGATGCAGAGCTGGAGGGGGCACTTTCATTAACAGGTCTGAAAGCTTACTCTACCCAGCTCTCCATCCACAGGGAAGGAAGCACAGGGCTCTGACAAGCAAGTCACAGAAACAAAAGACAGATTTCTCTGGAGATAAAATGCATTTGCTAAATTGCTTCTTTGGGCAGCCAGCTGAGGCACAGGAGATTTAGACTCAAGGGAAAACGGTCCTTTAAGCAGCTGGCATTTATTCCTTCTTACCCCTAAGGACAATGGCCTAGACGGACCTTTGAGCTGCCTGAAATGATGGCTGGCCATGCTTGAGTAGTTCAGCAGCATGGGGGGAGAGGAGATTAGACGTGTATCCCCAGTCTTTGGCCTAAGGGACATCAGTTTCCAGCTGGGTAAAGCCACAGAGTGGTATTACTGCGGCATCAGGAAACTAAGACCTGATCTCCTTGATTTTCATTTATTCTGTGACCTTGAACAAGTCCTGCCTCACTGTTGAACAAATAGAGAGTTTGGGTTTTATAAAACAACTTTCACAAATTAACAGGTCACATACAGAGGGCCTGGCAGGCATTCTCAGTTAATATACACAATAAGCTCCACAAGTGAAGGCCTAGATCAGGCCTGTCTTTCACAAGATATGCAGAGAACCCAGCAGCTGAGATTCAAATCCAGCTGTAGAACCCTGCCAGACATGAAGACAGTGCAATGCCCTGTCAAGCAATCTCTGGGGCTCTTCCTAGCTTTAAGGCTAGATGATTCTGTGGCCTTAAGTCATGGTTCCAACTTCTTTGGGGGCTGTCCGTGGCAGAATGACTTTTGCTTCCCATGTCCTTGGCTTGAAAATTCCAAGTTGTAAAGAAAATCTATCCCTAAATGGTTGAGAGTATAATTACTAAATCAACTTTCTTTGGATCTCAAGAACTCAGAATATCTGGGGATTTTCAGACCGTGTGACATTACCTCCTATTCTTTAATTTTACACAATAATGGACACAAAGCATATACACTGCTGCCATGTTTAACCTACAGTTGGTCAAGGCCAACTGTGATGGTTCATTTGCGCAGGAGGGGGCGGTAAAAAGGGAGCAAGTTAAAGGAGGATGGATTTATCTGGGTTCCTAGCTTCAGAGGTTTTAGTCCACCAGGATGGAGAGGTCATAGCAGGGTAGAGAGCTTATACCATGGTGGCCAGGAAGTGGGAACGAGGGACAAGAAAGAGTGAGAGCAAGAAAGAGAAATGCTATTCTCTGCTACAGTCGCTTGGCAACTCCCTTTTGTCTTCTGGAGAAAAGAGAAGATTTCCACCAACATCTTGTGTAGAAGACAAACTGCCCTCAAAACAAGCAATGCCCTCTTCTTATCTAAAAGAAAATAGTAGTCTTGTTCTTATTCTGTTCTAGAAATAAAATGCTGTCTTATCTAGAAATCCTCTAAATCTTTCAGAGATAAAGACTGAGCTACTGGTCAACCAGGTCACAGCTCTGACTTGGGAGTATTTTAACTATGCATACCTTTCTTGTGCCCTGTTCCCGATTCTCCCTATTTGATCAGAAGCCAATCTCTGTGCCTAGGAAGACTGCACAAGATGTATTAATGTGCTCTTATAATGCCTGCCACATAATATACCTTTGTCTGCCCTTCAGCAGGTTTCTTTATTTGGCATATGTGGGCATGGGGCATGCCTAACTTGGGACTCCAAGACTTGGGGCCTGGGTAAAAATACTTGGTTTCACCTTAGCTCCTTTCTTACCAATCTCCACAAACCACACTGACATTCTTCAGGAACCCATGACAAATAACTCAGACTAAGTGAAAGTAAGCGTCCAGCTGTGTCTGGAACCCTACTCCCTGCAGGTTTTCTCCTGGATAAACCTGTGCTGGTGTTGAACCCTCTCTTTGTCTATTTTCTTTTGGCTATGGGGTTTGAACTCAGGGATGGGGTGCTGTCCCTGAGCTCATTTGCTAAAGGCTGGCACTCCATTACAGTTCTCCTGCCTCTACATGACTTTTGAATCTAACACCTATATGCTTACTAGCTTTCTCCTTTTTCTTCTTTAATTCCATTCAGCCTCCCAGACAGATGGTATTACCATCTTTAGGGGGTGTCTCCCCCCCTCCTTAATTAATACTCTCTGGAAATGTCTTCACAGACACTTCCAGAGGTGTGCTTTACTGTGTCCTAGCCAATTTTCAACCCACTCAAGCTGATGATCTGAATTAACCATAGCACTTGCTTGTATGTATCATGAACAAGATCCAGGAACCCAAGGTATTTTTTACTGAGGAAACCAAATCATGAGCTACTTACTTTTTCTGGAGGGGAAAAGCTATCCAAAGGTCTATTTAGTGAAAGTTCAGAGCTGGTTTGCCTGGCAAACTGGGAGGAGATGGTTTCATCTCTCACTGGTACTAATTCATCCATCACACAAAAATAATTGGCTTTTATTTCATGCCTTGTGCTCTGTTAGCAATAGGTACTGGTCTTCCATACTGGAAATGATCCTACAGTCTAGCAGGAGCGGCAAAGGAAGTAGATTCTATGATCACAGATCACAACATGAACTCTACTTGATTTTAGGGGGCAAATTGTGTGCATCACATTTACTGATTTCTTGAGCTTACTTGGTCATCTCATGTCTGTCAGGTAGGAGTCCTTGTGATTCTATTTAACTGGTGATGTACCAAGAGTAGATTACTTGAGGCCTCATAACTTCAGGTCACAGGAGCTGCTCTCCATCATGAATAAGCGAGGGGTTATTAACAGGAGGGGGACTGAGACAACAGAAGAAGGCATGAGGTATTACAAAGAGCACATGGCAGGGGAAGACCCATTAGCACCAGGGAAAACCAGGCACCCAGGTCACAAGGGCCAACCTATACCCAGACTTTCTCCCCCTGTATCCCCGGACCCCTGGGTTCCACCTCTCAGCTGTACTGTGGCTTAGCTATCCTGGGAATGTCTGTGAAATGCCTCGTGGAACGTCTGTGAGCGGCATCCTGGGCTCTGCTGGCTGCTGTGTGACTGACAAGCCCGTGACATGTGGCACGTGAGTGTAGGATACCGGAGTTTCTCTGGGACACAGCTGTTTCCACACAGCCATCTGTTCCTTGGCAGGCCATGCAGGATGACGCCATC
Source organism: Megascapheus bottae (assembly GCF_031878675.1). Lineage (NCBI taxonomy): Eukaryota > Metazoa > Chordata > Mammalia > Rodentia > Geomyidae > Megascapheus > Megascapheus bottae. Next base: position 86,790,266 of record NC_143510.1, read on the forward strand.
AAGTGTTTATAGAATCTGTTTATATGTGTCTTAGTTTTAACTCTTACTTGAGCCACACTGGTGTTGCTTTCCTTTCCTCTTGGGGCTCAGCATCAGGGATGAGTCCCACATTTGTGGCTGGTCCCTTGTCTTTGTAGCAGGGGGGACTGTGCTTAGAAGCCTTCTTCATTTTGGACAAGAGGGATCTCAGGGCAGTTGGAATGAAAAGTCTCCCAGACATGAAGAGTGTCCTCCACCACATAACCACCTACAGTTGGTAATACTTGAATCCTTGTGCAAAAGCCTGGATGTTATTTTCTGACCCATTTACCAGGCAGGAAATCTGAGGCCTGACAAAAGTTAGAGTGATACCAGAAGTCATAAGGCCAAGATGCTGTCATTACAAATGCTTTATTAACTTGTGTTAGTTCATTTGTTCAATGAAATTTATTGAACGTGAGCCAGGTTCCAGGTAGTTTTGTATAATGCAGCAAGAATCTTCAGAGTGATGAATAATCAAAGGAATAAGTCATACATATATGGACTAGTGATAAGTACCACAAGGGGAAAAAAAAAGGAAGGGACCCTTGGGAAATAAGTGGTGCTGGGTTAGGGTGGTTATTGTAATCTTGGATCAGGGAGGTCATTCAATGGTCAGTCAGGGTTGAAGATTATTTCCCTCTACCACCAATCTTTTCTGTGAGTTCAACTCTCTTAGCATTCATGTCCTGCTCCTTATTATGGAAATCATGACAGCAATCCCGTGCAGGGGTAGTGAAAGAGTAAGGGAAACGATTTCTGTAAAACAAGCACAAGAATGACTGAATGGCTTGTGGGCACGTTACTTCTAAGCCTGCAGTCCCATTCACTGAGGCAGCAGCCCAGGTTGCAAATACTGGACTTCAGTGATCTGTAGCAGCAACACAGCTCCTCAGAGCTCTGGTTACTGCAGAGGGTGAATCATAGGTCTCTTTCCCTCCCATTGTGGGGAAGGTTACAGTTGTATCTCTCTTTTTTGCATTCCAGTATCTGCATCTCCAATTCCCACAGGCTAGAAGAGAGCAGAGAAAGCTCCAGGAATAGCACAGAGCACTGTCGTAATGCTATACCAGTTGAAAGTGACTAATACCCACACCCAGGAATGCCCAGCAGGCTTTTGTGCCTGTACCATTGCTAAGAGATTGGTACTGATTTGCTGTAGTGATGCAAGGCCGAGGCCATGGTGGATAGTGTGGGATCATCAATTAGTGATGTCTGGCGTAGTCAGGGGATAAGGAAGCCATGAGTGGCAGATGCTGATGACCGTCTATAATTCTATACAAATTCCAAACATTGATGTCCGGCCTCTTTTCTTTTTTTCCCACTTCTGAGTGTTTTAGCATGTTTCATAATGAGCCTTTGACAGAAGGATGAACGATTCATTTTTATCACTGGTAGGTCTGAATTATGCACTTTTATGTGCTTTGTCCTTTCTTTGGTGGCCACAGGGAGGATAAAGAAGGAAGTGAACTCAGGGAGGGATGTTCTTGCAGCTGACAAACTAAAAGTGACAGCTGTCAGCAAGGGATCTGCAGAACAAGAAGCTAGTGGTCCTGGGCCATTTCTTGCTGGATGACCATCAATCTCTCCTGGCTCCGGCATTTACCAGCCCCTTGGGCATTCTCAGGACAATTTTGTCATTACAAATTATAAGCTGTGTTCAGTCCACTTTAGTTATTAAAGGAAGGACATGTGTTCTAGCCAAGTTCCCCTAAAAATTCCCCTATCAATTTTAATGGAATTGCATTTTGTTTTTATAAGAGAGCTTCCTTCAAATGGAAACTGCAAAAACAACCCCCCCCCAAAAAAAAACAACAACAACAAAAACCCCTTTTTATATTTAGTTTTTGATGCTGGTACTGAAACTTGAGCTCGGGCCTTAGCCACTGTTCCTTAGCTTTTGTATTCAAGGCAAACACTCTATCACTGGAGCCGTAACCCCATTTCCGGTTTTTTGCTGGTTAACTGGAGATCATAGTCTCATGGACTTTCCTACATGGGCTGGCCTCAAGCTACAATTCTTGGATCTCACCCTCATGAGTAGCTAGGTTTATGGCCATCAGCCACCAGCATCTGGCTGGAGCAAGACCTTGATGAGATGGCTTCCGTCTACAGACTCGTGCAAAGAAGGCAGCGGGGTGGGGTGGGGGAACTGCACTGCATATTTCAGATAACTGCAGAAAACCTTGCTACACTCACACCCAGGCTCGGCTGTCAGGAAGGCGGGTGGGTGTCCTTCACTTCCACTGCTCCAGAGGACTGTAATCATGATTAGCGGCATTAGAGACAATCTCAAATCTGCATGAGGTAGGAGGCTTTAGCATCCAGGGCTTGCCAACAGCAGAGAGAGCTGACTTACAGTGTGGAGGGGGAACCAGATGCCAGCCTGTTGGGGATGCTTACAAATGACTCCCACAGGGGCAAGGAGGAAGAAAATCTGCAAGATTATCTAGCCATGTCCTGTGGGGGTCCTGAGTACACTTGAGGCAGAGGTGGGCTACTGAGGACAAAAGGAAAGAAATGCTACTGTACAGAATTTGTAAATCTGTCCCTTCGTCAGATAATGATGAGGTAAGTGATGCTTGCTAAATAATTACTGTAGTACATAAAAGAACTCACTGGTCCCAAGGACAGATGTTCAGACAAACTATGGAACCCAGGAGTAGCTGGGTTCCATCTTAGACTGTCCTTGAACATCACTGGTGGAGCCAGCTTCCTTTCAGATCCAAATATCTGGTTTGAGAGGCTCTGAGACTGACTTTGCTCCTCATATCCCAGCTCCTCGCTGACTTAAGTGGCAACTTTCATACAGGAGGACATTGTTCTCCAATGCCAACTCCAGTTCCCTTCACGGCACCTGGCAGAGAGCTGACAGAAATGAATACAATCCCAGGTTGGCTCAAAGCCACTTCACCCTCTGTAAGAGGGAGGCAGACATAGCTGGTCAGCAAGACCCATATGGAGGGGGGTCTCTGCTTCCTGAGATTCGGAGCAGTGTTACACACAACCCAGGGAGCTAGAGGACTCACCCACTGCCTCTTCCTGCAAGGCTTTTCATGCTGCCTTCTTCATGGAGAGAATGAGAGAACGGTTTCCACTTGGTATTCAAAAACAAATGCGGAGGGAGCTCCTGAGTATCAAGGACGAGGATAGATACTGAACTGATCAGAAAAATGCACCAAGGGAGGTGTGAAGGAACACAGTGCTAACTGAAAACATAACATCTGAAAATATCCCCATCCGAAAATGTAGTTGCATATCTGCTATGTGAAACCTCCAAGAGATTCCCAGAATCCTAAGGGCTCAAGTGATTATGGCTCTGTTCCCTCTAGTACCCTTAGCCAATGGAGGCTCCTAGAAGGCATCTAGGGTTATAGGAATCATGTCAGAACTAGACAACTCCACTGTGACACAATAGCGAGGGTGGCCATGATACTAGTTACTCTATAAAAGAGTGAGTGCTAACCTTCATGGATAGCCTCCCCCAATGCTGGGAGTCAGAGATTTCTCATGACATCATAAATGATAAAAATGCTCAATTCTGAAAGCTTATATGCTAGTTTATAGCAGGTTCCCTAACACAGGTTATGAATCTTTACAATCTGACCCCTACATACCTAGCCCCCTTCTTCTTTATTTGTCCCTGTCACCCTAGCCATTCTTCCGTTCCTCACAATCTGTCCTGCCTCAGGGATTTTGCATAAGCTACTTTCTTCACCTGGAATGTACTTCCCTGGTTCTACTCTGGCTAGCTTTCTTCACACTCAGGTTTTCAGACTAAATATTACCTCCTCAAAGCAACACCCCAACTCCCTATTAAGCTGCCAGCTTCTCACTAACATTGCTATGCAGCTGCAAACAGCTGGTAGTTTTCCCCAATAATTTACATATTTGTTAATTCATTGCACCTTTTTTTTTTTAAAACTTGGTTATAAGTAGCATGGAGGATACTTACAACTAAAAACAGTTTACAAATACTCTATTCTCAGAATAAGTAGAAAGTCTTCTACAAAGGCTTGATGACTTAATAAATGAACCCATTTTTCTCATGTCAGATACTAAGGGTCAGGGAAAGTACTTACTCAGCATCTAATAAGGATGACACTACTAAGGTGAGTTTACATGGCATTTCTTGCCCATTTTTCAAGTATCTCTATAGAAGTTTAAAAATACAACCCTGATAGTTGAGGGAACAGAGACAGAGGGAGGTAGAATAGGTTATAGGAGGTCTCTGGGGGTTCACTGCTGAACCCAGGCCAGCCAGATGGCACACGCCCTGTTCCCTGCTGCAATGCTACTTCCCCCATTCCTACAGCCAAGTGTCTGTCACAGTCTGTGTTGTTGCTCACTGTATGACCCCGGGAAAATTGCTTAGCCTCACTGCACCTCACTTTCTTCAACTGTAAAAGAGGGCCTCCATAGACACATCCGTATGAAAACATATGAAAGAACTAGAAAAAGTGAAGAAACAGAAAGAGAGTGGAATTCAGCAATGCCTGGGAATTCTCACCTCACAGATTCCTCACCTATGCTGTCTGTGTGACAAACAGGTCACGTGGGAACCTCCTGTATGCTACCCCAAGTCTTGACAGGATTGAGTTCTGGAGCACCCCCTGTGGATACCAGCTCCACAAGGACTTGGGATGGAAGGTCTCCACTGATGCTTGGTGGTTTGCCCCTGCTGTTCCTGCTGCCGGAACTCACATGGAGTCACCCAGTCTGGCCCAGTGGCACTCTTTTCCTGCATTCACAATGAGGGTTCTGTGTGCCCTGAGGAAGGCAAACTATCCTGTTCATCCTGGTCCTGCCCCAAGTTCATGACAGAGATTGGATCCCCGATATTCTACTGAGCACCTGCCCTTCCTGCCTCACTCCACAGACACTTACATTTTCGCTGTTCACATCAGCCTCACTGGGGCAGCCAAACAGCTCCCGCCGCAGGAGGTTGCCATCGTACTCCAGGAAGGTCAGATAGAGGTTGCGGAAGAACTCCACATGCTTGTTCTTCACCCGCAGCTTCTTCGGGGAGTTCCAATGGATGACCTAGAGGTGACCAGGAGGTTGTCAGGGAGGCAGGCCTGGATATTCAGAAAGCCATGGCTTGACATCTGACTTGTTGATATTTAATCCTTCTATCTACATCAGCAACCCTCCTACCTGTCCACCCATTATTCCATCCATATGGATGGAATCCTTCTGTCCCATCAATCCAGTAATCTTCCCATCCATCCATCCATCCATCCATCCATCCATCCATCCCTCCCTCCCACATTTACGGCAGGGTGGTTAATAACAAGGGTTCTGCAGGCTAGTGACTGGGTTTACATTCAGCCTCCATAACAGGTATTCTTTTAATTTTAGGCAAGTTACTTAGCTGTTCTACACTTTAATATCCTCCTGTGAGATATGGAACACTTGAGGCTCCTGCCTATGTCAGTGACTAAGATACCATTTCTGGACACCATACCTGTTTCGTTAAGCATAGGCCAGGACACTCTTTACCTAAAGTTGTTTAGTGGTCCCAATAGGGTGAGCACAGGGAGGGCAGACCCTGCTCCCTCTGTGGCTTGTGGTTCCCACAGTATTGCCTAACCTCCTGTCTACACCTAAGGAGTAGTCCTTGCTCTAGCAGCACTCAGAACAAGGCTTATTACCCTCTGGTCTCAGCCTAAATTGCTTCTGTACTTCCTGGTAACCCCATCCAAGAGGTGTGAGTTCTCATCATCTCCAGGTATCTTTTCCCTCTGCTCCTCTAGCTCCAGGGGTGCTGGTTCTTGCAGTTAATTATTCTGACTTCATTTAGATACCAAATGATCATCATGCCCCATTACCATTCCTGAAATTCAGATGCTCTGCTTGCATACTTGACGTGGTTTTTGTCTCCCACCTGAGCTCTGAGTGACACTCATGGAATCATTGATAAACAACAACAACAACAACAACAACAACAACAAAACTATAGCACATTTGACCTGGAGATGCTCAGAGAGAGGAGCACGCCCTTGGCACACTCTGGTCCATAAACAGGTGGTTGGAAGGAATATGAAGCGAAGAGCAGGAAGCAACCAGGGCTGTGAAATGTGCAGACGAGTGTTCCAGGGTTTAAAAGATGACTGGAGGCTCTGGAGAGGGGAGACTCGTGGGTAGGACTATGCTATAACCAGAGACATGAAACAGAGGATGGGAGAAACAGGTCTGACTGAATGTGGAGCTGGGTTGACAGCCAGGACTTGAGAGATCCTAGTCACTGGGGATTTTCAGGGAGACTGAAAGTACTGATTTTAGCTTTTAGGAAGATCACTGACTGGTCAGAGATGAAATGTGGTATTATGTTTCAGCTGCAATTCCCAGTTAAGAGATGCAGACTTGGCAACACAGGTAAGAAACAGGAATAGGAGAAAGAAATAACTTGGTAAAAAAACAAAAAACAAAAAACAACCAAATAAGCACTTATTGAATAATGTGTGACAAAATCTCTCTATTTATAATTTTCAGTATTAACACTCAATGGAGTTCATTCTTACATGTAATAGTTATTAGCCACAGTGTATGTGTGTTGAGCAGCAGGAGTTTAAGAGGTGATGAAGTACTGGAGGCTTCTGCCTCATGCACTGAGCAATGTTGTTATTGCAGGGTGGGATCCTCTCAAGAGTACACCTCCTCCACACTCTCCCTGACCTTCCTCTAGTCCCTCTGTGTACTCTCTTGTCCTCTACTGCTGTCATGAGATGAAGCAGGCAAAGGCAGGTTTCTTTGATCTAGGATTTCCTAGATCTGCTTCCAGAAATGCAAGAAATCAATGTCTGCTCATTGTAAGCTATTGAATTTATGGAAGAAAGAAATAGGGACTTGTAGCTCATTAACTTCTGGTTCCCTTCATAGGCCAAATTCTGTCTCCAAGTCTATAGCAGGGCCCAGAGCCTTCAGGTCAAGGGGTCTAAAGTCCCCCCTCCCCCCATTGCCCTGTTCTTTTTGAAGATACACACTGGCTATATATGCCCACCACTCCCAATGCCAATTCTCCTCTGTCATGTCAGGGCGTCTATGGGAAGCATATTTGATCTAAACTATATTTCTTATTTTCTGCTGATGGTAAAAATTGTAGTCTTCAGATTAGGCCCAGTTTGAACCTCAACTATGCACTGCATTAACTGTGTGTCCTTGGGAAGCTCCATATTCTTCTGGAATTTCATTTTCTCATGGTCAAGAAGAGGACCGTTGAGCCTGATGGAAGCAGGCAGAAATGTTAGATGATTAGCACAATGCCTGTATGTCTAGGAAGCTCTCTGTGTTTTCCTGTACCTGGACTATACAAGGGTCTGATGAAACATACAGGGAGGGAGGATGGGTATGAAAGATGCAGTGACTGTGCCGTGCCTTGGGAAGGATGCATGAGGCCAAGAGTCTCTCTTGAGACCAGGCTCCAGCTGGGGAGAAAGATCCTGGGCCAAGCACTAAAATAACTGCATGTGGGCTGGTATCACTCACACTCCGTGGGGATCCTGTCTTCACCGCAGATGACTTTGGTTCTTGCTGACTGCTGAGGCAGCAGCCTGTTGGACTGATATGCCTCAAATTCCAGAAACTTGGGCTTCCTCAATAGGGAGAAATTTCAATTAAGTGAAGAGTACATAAACCTTAATGCATTGTGCACCGACCTGCCTGGTACTTTGGAGGCAATGACTTACTTAATCCTCTAAATAAGCCCATCTGAGTATCAACATTCACTTCCTGGAGATGGTGTGTGACTTGACCACATCTCACAGCTGTCAGGTATAGGGCCAGGGCTTGAAGTCAGCTACAATTCTCAGCTAGTGGTACCTCTGATCCTGCCGATTTGAGCTTTTCATAGCTGAAGACTGGAGTCACAGAGGAGCAATGGCTTGCATATGATCCCACCATGGGTCTGTGTCACGTCAGGGTGAGGGTGAGGACCACATACTCCATTCCCTCAGCCTCCTCTCATCCCACTATGACTCACCCTGGTCTTCACTGTACAATGACAATCATCATATGCTGGGCCTGAATGAAAGGCAGCCAGGGTTAAATTAGGAAGGCACGAGGAGAGGATGGTGTGAACCAGGGGTTTAAGGAAAACCCTTATTTATCCAGCTGTCATCTACACACGAGCCCATCCACAGCCTGATAAGGTATAAATGTACCTTAGCAGTTAAGGATGAGTGTGTATGTGTGTGTGCGCATGAGTGTACTGGGACTGGAACTCAGGGCCAGGGGACTGACTGTTCCTTAGCTTTTTTTCCCCTTCAAGGGTGGTACTCTACCACTTAAGCCACAGCTCCATTTCTGGCTTTGTGGTGGCTAATTAGAGATAAAAGTCTCATGGACTTTCCTGTCTGAGTGGTTAGGATGCTTGGCATTTTCCACTGGTGCCCAATGGACACTTTAATCATAATTTACTACTTTGCACCAGGAAATAAGTAGCAGCTATCACTTTTTACATGCCCATCAGATGGTAAATATTAAGAAATGTGCGTACATGTGCACAAGTACATGCATGTACAACACACATACCTACATCATAGTCAATCCTGAAAACAATCCCCTGAGATTTCATTCTATTATTGTTGCATTTAGTCTCAGGTTCACATAGTCCAGGGTCACTAAGCTAGTCAATTGTCTAGTATAATAGAAAATTATCTCTTGTCTCTACAAGTTTTTTCTCCATATTGTGAGTTTTGTTCATTCAACAAATATAAAAATGAACAATGATTATGTGCCAGAACCTGTCCTTTGGATGAAGGTAGGGATGACTGTGTTTGTGAATGCATTTGAATGCTTTTGTGACTCTTTGTGGAATTCACAACTTAGAGGAAGAATCTGGCTGGCATGAGGATGGAAGAACAATCTACTCTAGCCTGTAAGCACTCTGTGTGTGTTTTCAGAGTTGCTAATGATTATTCCTGAGAGGGCTTATGTATGTTAGGTGCAAAGTCACCAAGGCCCACCGTGGACTTGTGACTTGTTCAGAGTCCTACAGCAGAGCAGATGGCAGAGCCCAGGTCTGTCTCCTGGCCCACTCACTGCTCCTTCCACTAACACACATTCTTAACACTGACAAGCCATCTCTGGATTCATGAGACTCAAGTGTGACCACTGCTCTGTCTGATCCTTTGAGAGACAGGAGCTAACATGGAGACAGCAAGCATGTGGTGTCAGAGGCAATCTTTACTGACAGGCTTCTGGTCAGTCCTGAGAGCCACCCAGGAGAGTGTCCTCCAAACAGATTAGTGTGCAAAGTTGGAGAGTGCAGTCATACCTCTGAGGTCTGTAATATAAACCCACCCCAACTTACTCCACTTCCTAAGGTAAATTAACACTGTACTCATTACCACATTTATTCCCAGTTCACACTTAGTAGGTTCTTTCTGGGTGCCAAACACTTATTATTATAGCTCATCTACACAAGTCTACAAGCAAGTGACATTCTCATATGTCCTCTTTCGGTTGAGGGAAGTTTTGGAAAATGACTCAAAGTTACATGACCAGAAAGCAGGAGAAACACCATCAAACCAAGGAGATACAGAACTGAATATGTATTTACATGTCAGAAATGACCAGAAATGACGCTGGAGCAGATGCAATGCCATAGGATGATTCAGGATTTCCTAGATACATGGCAAAGCCTGCAGCTTAGCTTAGGAAGTGAAGGAGGGAGGGGGCTGCCAGGTGGCCCGCAGAACCTGGTAAGCATTGGGGACCCCTGGAGTGTCACTTGATCAGATGTGAGTTGTCTATAACTGTTGAGGATATGTGAAGATATGGAGTCAGTCTGGAGGGAGTCTGAAAAAAAATTACAGAAATTGATTGCAGTTCAGCAAATTCAAACACCATCTGAAAAGACATCAGAAGTGAATGTGATTAAAGGAGATGATGAGAAACTATCCACCATCAAGTGCACAGAAGAAAGTAGCTCAAAAGTGAATGGAGAAGGCTGTGGAAAAACAGCTAAAACTCTGGATTTTGAGGTATAACCAAGAGAGTTCACAGAAGTAATCTATGTGCAAAAAAAAAAAAAAGACCTGAGAAATCACCTCATGAGTCTTACCTTTTCCAAGTTATAGGGAGAAGAAGTGCTGAATAAGGAGTAAGGGTGTCTTATCTCAAGATCCCCAGGATTCTGTATGAGCTACTCCTTAGCTTAACAGTTAAGTCAAGGCCGGGAGTTTGGCCTAGTGGTTAAAGTGCTTGCCTAGCATGCATGAAGACCTGGGTTCGATTCCTTGGTACCAGATACATAGAAAAAAGCCGGAAGTGGTGCTGAGGTTCAAGTGGTAGAGCTCTAGCCTTGAGAAAGTCCAAGGACAGTGCTCAGGCCCTGAGCTCAAGCCCAGGACTGGCAAAAAAAAAAAAAAAAAAAAAAATAAATAAATAAAAAAAAAACCAAAAGAACAAAAAAACAAGTCAAACCAACTCCATTTACAACTTCCACTTGTTCTCCACTTAATAGACTTCTAGTGTTCCTTGATCTTTCATGATTCCAGTTTTGTTAATTCTTCTTCATCTCCACTCTGGGACTTTCTTCTTTTCCTTCAAGGCTGAGCTTAAAGACCTCTTCTATAAAAATCACCTCAACTCTTGCTGCAGAAGGTTGCTGACTGCATGTTATCCTCCCTACTCCATCTTTCATTCCTAACTGAATACTGATTTTGTTTGTGAGTGTAATATCCTCAATACCTGTGAATGGATGTAAGATTTAAGCCAATCATAATGATCTTGAACTGGCTTTCTAGACTCTCTTGCAGGTAGGAGTCACCATTTCCAGATTCCCTTGCAGCTAGGAATGGCCATGTCACCCAGAATTCTCCAAAAAATTTTTTTCTGGAAAGTATCTGATTCTCAAAGAAAAAGATTCAGATAAAATTAGTGGCATCTCTCTTCTTTCTCACCAATCTTTTTGTCATGAACAGAGATGTAATGACTCGATCCATGACAGCTATCCCCAAAGGAACATGTTGATAGGCAAGAGATTTAAACTCCTCAATTTTATTGCAAACTACAGCAAACTGGGTTTTCTCTCAGAGAAGAAGAGAGCGGAGGGGAACCCAACTTAGGGACTTGTACATGATAAGTGAAGACTTTATCACCCAACTCTACATCCTTAGCTCACAATTTGTGTTTTTTTTTCTTTTGGTTGGTGGTGGGGCTTTGCCTCTGGGTCTGGGTGCTGTCCCTGAGCTCTTCAGCTCAAGTCTACTGTTCTACCCCTGGAGCCACAGCACCACTTCCCCATTTTCTAGTGATTAATTGGAGATAATAGTCTCATGGTCTTTAGTGCCAAGGCTGGCTTTGAACCACAAACATCAGATCTCAGCCTCCTGAGTAGCTAGGATTACAGGCGTGAGCCACTGCACCTTGCTACAACTTGTGTTTTCTAATTCTGATCATAAGCAATCCTAATATAACATCTGAGGTCATAGTCAGTTTCTTGCTCAGTGTCTAACAGACTTGCAACTAAGTCTGTTAGATAACTCATTGCATATTTTTGCAATTATTTATTAACGTTCCTGCACCTGGCAGCATTAGAAAGTGAATTTGTAGGCTGGCAAGGAGCATGACTTATTATTCTTCCTGAGTGCCACAATGCCTGGCAAATAGTTAGTATTCCATAGTTTCCCTCTGGCTCAAGAATGGAAATCATGGTGATGACAGACAGTCTCAATAATCCTCACATTCTATCTGTCTACAGTAAATCAGTTATAAAAGCCCTTTTAATGTAGGCTTCAGAATGGAGAAATGTAGTCTCTCTTTTCATTGTCCAAGGGCCAAATAGCTTGTCATTTTTGTCTTGCAGGTGTTTAAGCTCCCTCTGTTATCCACTTGTTCAGTATTTGAAAGAGGACAATATTTTCACAAGTATTTTTTCACTTGTCAACTTCAGGATTAAGATTCATGGAAAAGGAGTGAACAGACCTACATGCAAGACCTGGTCCAGCTAGTAACAGCTATGTGAACTTCAGCTACATTGTCTAGTGTCACAGAGCAGCCTCTCATCTGTAACAGGGACATTAGCAGCAACTGCCTTGCAGAGCTGTGGTCAAGATCAGGAATGATGCAACCATGGATGTGGTGATGGCTAATTGTAGGTATCAACTGGACTGCATTAAAGATTACCTAGAGATGGTACAGGATTATCTCTGGGTGTGTGTCCAGAGGAGAATGACATGTGAATCAGTGGTAAGATCCATTTTCACTGCAATACCACTATGCATTCAGCTGGGCGCTGCCCTTGGACATGAAAGCTCCAGACTCTCAAACCTTGGGACTCCAGGATTTAGGCCAGTCACTCACCTTGTGCTCTTCCACCATTAGCTTCCCTGGTTCTGAGACTTTCTGTGAAGGAAAGTTCCTGAGACTCTTATCTCTAATAAATACCCTGAAGTGAAGGTGTGTTTTGGTGGTAAACCAGTAGCCTTGAGCAAAGAAGCTAAAAACCAGTATCCAGGCCTCCAGTCCATGCTGTAGTACCACACCAAAACAAAACCGAACAAAAAGGTGATGAAGACTAGTAAACACTCACTTTGTCTGACTTGGCAAACTGGGTTAAAAGAAATTTGTAAGGTAATACAGTAATAACACAAGTAAGTTTTCTTTCTCAGCAATGATTGTGGGAAGAGAAAACAATGAGAGGGCCTGAAGAAACCCATCTAAGACCAATTTTCATAGATTTGCTGCAGTAAAGAGGATTTAGATGTGTTTGCTGGATTCTGGAAATACACAAAGAATGAATGGGACCATTAAAGGCAAGGGTGTCCTGTACAAGTACCATTCGGAAAAAGTAGATCTGACTCTGGTGATGATGACAGCAGTTTATGAAAAGGGCAGAGAAGTAATCAGTGAAGATACGCTTGCTCTAACTGGAATAAAATAGAGATTCCAGGGTATGAGTACAAGGGGAGCTTCTATATACATTCCTCTACTGAATCATTCCCTGCTAAGTATTCAGCAAAGGAATGGAAGCCAGAACACACAAGTGCTGTTTGATATAACCAGTTTGGATAATTTCATAAAAGCAAGACAGAAAATTTCATGCCATTTTTACAATGCTCTATTGGCCTGAGCAGTGTCACAACAGAGGGATGTGAGTTGCTGACCTCAAACAAAGGACTCAGAAGGGATGGTACCCGTAAAGATGACTTTCACTTCTCTGATTTAGTGAAAAGATGGATATAAATAGTATTCAACCTCACCTTTTTTTTTTTTTGGATGCATGTCCTGGACCTTGAACTCAGGGCCTGGGTGCTGTCTTTGAGCATTTTTGCTCAAGGCTAGCACTCTATCACTTGAGCCACAGCTCCACTTCTGGTTCTTTTCTTTTTTTGATCGGTAATTGGGGTATCTCACACTTCAGAAAAACAAAACAAAACAAAATACATACATACCAATATTCAGTCTGACCTTTCAATGTGCCAGTGATGAATGAGAAACTAGCACTTTTAGAAAAGAGATTTCTGATATAGAGCTAACAAACAGATGTTGGACACTGTTCTATTGGTTAAGAATCTATAAAGCCAGAAATGATGTCACCTTACAAAAAAATCCTCATTTCTGGGCTGGGTAGTGGTGGTGTGCTCGTGTAGCATGCATGAAGCCCTGGGTTCTTTGGTACCACATACTTAGAAAAAGCCAGAAGTGGTGCTGTGGCTCAAGTGGCAGGGCACTAGCCTTGAGCAAAAAGTGTCCAACGACAGTGCCCAGACCCTGAGTTCAAGCCCAGGACTGGAAAAAAAAATAATCCTCATGTCTACAGTTAAAAAATTTTTTTGGATAGGGAAGATAAGTGGGGGGGGAGGGTTGGGATGGAAATGGGGACCATGTCATGAGAAAGGGTATCAATGTTTGTGAAGTAATGCACCTTCTATCTGGTGAATATAATGTAACCCTTCTATTAACCAGAATAAAAAAATTATTAAAAATTTTTTTTGGTAGGTTGTGGAGTTTGAACTTAGGGCCTGGATACTACTGTCTCTGAGTTCTTCAGCTCAAGGCTAGTGTTCTACCACATTGAGCCACAGCACCACTTCTGATTTTCTAGTGGTTAATTGGAGATAAAGAGTCTCGTGGACCTTTGTGCCTAGGCTAGTGTTGAACTGCAATTCTCATATCTCAGCCTCCTGAAGTAGCTAGGATTACAGGCGGGAGCCAGCAGTACCTGGCTATAGCTAAATTTTTTTTTTAAACGTCTGAGTGCTTTGCTAATATTTAAATAGAAAAAAATATAGTGGCTCTTGTGATTGTGAATCTTGCTGATGTTTTTAGGAGTAACCTCATCTCAGTGCCATCCACTATGTATCAGAAAGCCAATGACACGACTGCCTGTATCAGTAAAACCCAGAGGTGATAAGCTCTGCAAGTTACCTAATGAACAAAGAATGCATGAGTGCTAAGGAGAGTCCAAAAGACACATGCTATAAAATCCATGGACTTATTCCAGCTAGGCCCCCAACTAGTGCTTAACCTTGAGCAAGCCACTTCTCTTCCATCCCTCCCATTTGTCTATCTGTGAAATGAGAATATTGAGATAGAACACTGAGACAGATAGATGTGAACAGTTCTTTTTTTTTTTTTGCCAGTCCTGGGCTTGGGCTCAGGGCCTGAGCATTGTGCTTGGACTCTTTTTCTCAAGGTGAGAGCATGCTACACAAGTACTCTACCACTAGGCCAATCTCCTGGGCCCTTGAACAGTTCTTGTTGACCTGTTTTGGTCCCCAGTCTACTTCAAAATACTCTGAAAGGAAGAGGTACATTCCTTTTTTTTTTTCCTTTTAATAAGACTAAAAGTTTTACTGTAGGTCTCTCAGTTTGATCATGACTGGTTGGCTCCTATCACTTTGAATCTTCACAGCTTTGTAAAGCAATGCTTGTTTTCCTATTTTCTCACATGAGATGTGGTGAGGGCATGCTGAAGGGCTCAGTGATGGCCTTACAGCCTGGCCCATGGTAAATGCTTTGTAGTAGCTAGTAGCAGCCTGGTATATGAAGGATGGCCAGGCATGAAAACATTTCAACAGTGTCCAAAATAGACTACTTGAAGAGTGGCTAGTGCCACCTATTTAGTTTGAAGGACTTAAGTATACCAGCTGTTGTATTTTCTCATTAACCATAACACACCCCGTTCCCCGAAACTCAGGTATGGACTGGAAAGAAGTTGGGCTGAAGGTTGGAAATTCTAGATTTTTGAACTTCTCCAAACTCACTGCAGTTTTTTTCCTCCCTCAATCCATCCTAATCTTCCAGAATCAACTTCACCATTCATCATTCTTATTACCCTCTCTGATTTTTCCTGCCTCATTTTTCACTGTGGCCTGCTTAGAGGTGGCAGGTCCAATATGTTAATGCCCAGGGCACCTCATCTTCCTCAAAAGATATGGAAGCTGACAAGGCTCTCCGTATTAGAAAATGTTTTGAAACTTGAGTTATGGACTGCTTTTTTATGCAAATGCTATAAATTCCCTCTAGGAAAACACTGTTTTCCTGTGAGGATAGCATGATTTGTTTTCCCTTTCTGGTTTTTCTCTTTTGCTTTTGAATTTCTCTTTTAGGCATGCTCAATTCCTAATTTATAAGTTGATTGGAATCTAAAATTTAGTCTCTAAGCCTCTGGCTTTAAATGAAAATGTTCTTCCAAGGAGACAGTGTTATACGAAGGGTATTGTGGTTCTGGACTTGAAATCCATTCCATTTGAAGAGGGCTTGCCTAGCACACCACAGAATCCTGATATCACATGCTGTGTTTTCTCTGGAATTATGTCCTAGCAGAGACTCAGCCCTGGATGGGAGGAAAGAGCTCTGGACCTGGGCTTATACTCTTTGACTTGCTTGAGTAAATTACTCAATCTGCAGGATCCTTAAAATTTCTGATTTATAGAACAGTTGGAATAACATTCATCTCCTCTGGCTTTAGGTGTGGCCCCATAACATGAATCCCACCCAATCTCCACCCTGGAATCTCCTTTGATCTTTGTGATCCAGGAGGAAGCTGTGACCTCTGACTTCATCTGAAATGCATTTCCTGTCCACCCCAGAAAGATCTCCCTCCACTCTGCACAGACAGAATGTACAGAAGGTCTCTGATGATACCCAGGGCAGGAGACATCCAAGGCTAGGAAGAAGCTTTACCCCAGAATGATACAGGAGGCTGTCTGTTCCTATATACTAAGCTCTGTGCTTACTAGGAGTAATCAGGGCTGGCTACCAAAGGAGGTTTTATTTCTGGTGTATCTAATGGAAATCTAATTGAATATATGCTGAATTCTAAGTGCCCAAAGTGTTGCTGTTTCATAAAATGCAAGTTACAAGGCTTTGCAACAATTCCATGAAAGGAAATTCCTAAAAAAAAAGTCGGCATTCTACGAGGTGTGGGAACAAACCAGAAAGAATTCTCTGACGGCTTGCAAAAGTCCTTAAGTTTTGCTTCGTTTTTTGCTTTTTCCCCTTGGGTCATGGGGCTTGAAGTCTGGGCCTGGGTGCTGTCCCTGAGCTCTTCAGCTCAAGGCTACCGCCCTATCCTTGGCTACAGGGCCACTTCTGGTTTTCCAGCAGTCAACTGGAGTCTCATGGACTTCAGTGTCTCGGCTAGCTTTGAACTGCGATCCTCAGATCTCAGCCTCCTAAGCAACTAGGATTACAGGCACAGTGCCCGGCCAACTTCTGCTTCTTTTTAAAGAATTCTCGGGGCCAGGAGTTTGGCCTAGTGGTAGAGTGCTTGCCTAGCATGCATGAAGACCCGGGTTCGATTCCTTGGTACCCCACATACACAGCAAAAAGCCGGAAGTGGTGTTGAGGCTCAAGTGGTAGAGTGCTAGCCTTGACAAAGTCCAAGGAGAGTGCTCAGACCCTGAGCCCAAGCCCAGGACTAGCAAAAAAAAAAAAAAAAGAATTCTCATAATCCTGGGGTCTGCATTTACACAAAGAAGGGAGGTTAATGCAAGGTAATAACTACTCAGTCAATAGTCTATAAATCCTGGCTTACTGATGAAAAAGGAAGTAAATCAAGGTTAAAATTTGTTATGATTCTTGCATAAAATGATCATTAGCTGAACCAGCATGGAACCCCTTCCCCCATATCTTGCTGAGTCCCTCTTCTGAGGTCTTAGGACTACTATTTTACTTTTACATTAAAAGTTTAACTTAGCCTTTTGCATTTAAGTCTTTAATCCACTTGGAATGTATTCTACTTATTGCATGAGACAGGGATGCATTTGATTATTTTTCTTCCATATGGCTATTATGGTATCTCAGTACCATTACTGGGAAATAGAATGCTTTCTCCAGTGGTCAGTAATGGTGCCTTTGCCTCCATTAAGGTCCCACAGACAGGTGGCTGCTCTGGAGCTATCCACTATTTTGCTAATTAATGAGCACTATTAATTTTTAATAGCTGTGAAATTTATGAGTTTTCTTAAAAATCATGAATAAGTGTTTAATTTCACCGAATAACTTTCCTACATCTACTTTGGTGATTATATGGTATTTGTCCTTTAATCCACTAATATGATCTTGATAGTTACGTATTTTTTTCAGTGCTAAATCACCCTTGTCTTTCTTGGAACAAACCCAATTTGGTCAAGATATATTATCTATTTTCTACATGGCTGGATTTGGTTAGCTAATATTTTGCTTAAGATTTTTACATCTATATTCATGAGAAAAACTGGCCTATAATTTCTCTTTTATGTAACTTCCTTTGTCTAATTTTAGAATCACGGGTATTCTAGACATAACAAGATGAGTTAAAAAAAAGTATCTCTTTTCCTACTCTGGAGAAGTTTATTGAGAATTGGAAATATTTGATTTAAAAAAATGGTTGAACTTATATCTACTTAATAGCAATGAGGGCAACATTATGCTTACAAAAGTGTTATGGCTAGAAGACAATTCAGATGCATAAGTTTTATTTTCTTACATTACTTTTGGTAAATTATAAGAATTTGTCCATTTGTGTAAAGTTTTTAAATTCATTGATATATGCTCATAGAACCTAAGTCCTTTTTACAATTCTGCTTTACCTATTGGTTGAAAACTCCATTAAATGGAAGATTAGTCACTTCAGTCTTTGTTATATGCCTAGATTTCAGGAAAATTAATTGCTCAGGAATATTATTGAGAGTCAGGTGCCAGTGGTTTACACCTATAATCTTAGCTATTCAGAAGGCTGAAATCTGAGGATCACAGTTCGAAGCCAACCTGGGCAGCAAAGACTATAAAACTCTTATTTCTAATTAACCACCCAAAAGCTGGACATGAAGCTATAGCTCAAATGGTAGAGCACTACCCTTGTGCCAACAAACTAAGGGTTAGAGGCTGGGAATTTAGCCTGGTGGTGGAGTGCTTACCTAGCATGCACAAAGACCTGGGTTTGATTCCTCGGTACCACATACACAGAAAAAAGCTGGAAGTGGTGCTAAGGTTCAAGTGGTAGAGCTCTAGCCTTGAGAGAGTCCAAGGACAGTGCTCAGGCCCTGAGCTCAAGCCCAGGACTGGCAAAAACAAGAACAAACATATAACACCTAAGGGTTAGTGCCTAGGTTCTGCGTTCTTTGTCCCCATCTTGACACACAACAAAAACTTGTGGAGAATGAATCAATGAATTTGAATTGCTGCTGCTTTATTCATTCCTTGGTGAGTTGTCTTTTTCTTTATGAATCCTGTTACAGCTTTGTTTATTGTATTGGTCTCTTTCCAAGAACTCTTAATCATATCAAGTAATTTGTTAATCAGTTTCTGCTCTTACTTTATGTCCTGCCTTTTATTTCCTTTAAATTTATTCTAGTGCTGATTCAATATCATACTAAGTAGTAAACCTGGCAGGTTGATTTTTTGGCATCTTTTGTTTTTAGTACACGTACACACACACACACACACACACACACACACACACACACACTTTCCCTCTGTGTTTATTTATTCTAGTAATTTTGACATGTATTACTTTCATTTTCTTTTAGTCTAAGTAGTATTCAGTTTCATTATGATTTCTATTTATAAGTGCAAGGAAATTAAAAGTGGGTTTTCAATTTTAATAAAATAGGTTTTTAAAATTTTTATTATAATAGGCTTCTAGTTAATTGTACTTTATTCAGAGCATTTAAAGTAAAATACAATTCTTGAACATGTACTGAGGTTTGCTTTTTGGTCTGGTACATGGCTAATGTTTCATAAATATTCTGTGTGAGTTTGAGAGGATATATAATCTTGAAAAAGAACTAGATTCTTTACCTGCCCAATAAATCAAGTGTGTTATTTATAACTCAAATCTTCCACATTTAAAAATCAATTACAATAGTATCTGAAGAGAATATGTTAAGAAACACTCACCCATTTCTTTCTCTGCAATTCTAATGGACCATGTGTATGGGGATATATGTAAGTATTAAAGATATATAAATGTACATATATTTATACTCTCCAACATACACATAAAGATTCTTGTACAGGAGATGTATATAAGGTAATTTCATTTTCAAGTGTGGCCATCTTCCTTCCTCATAATGATTTGCTAGATATCGCTACAGTCAGCTTTCTTCTAGACATTTCCTTCATAGTTTCTTTTCATAATTCTTTTGTGTGTACTAGTACTGGAGGATTGAACTCAGAGCCTGAACAATGGTTCTTAGATTTTTGGCTCAAGGCTGGTGATATACTACTAGAGCACAGCTCTACTTTCAGCTTTTTACTGGTTAATTGGAATTAAGAGTTTCACAGATTTCCTTGCCTGGGCTGGCTTTGAATGGTGGATCCTAAGATCTCAGCCCCCTGAGTAGATAAGATTATGGTTGTGAGCCCCTGGGATCTGGCTCTTGCATAATTTATTTCACCCTTTTCCAGCTATTATCATTCCCTGTTTTTTCCGTGGTTTCTATTTCTGTGCTTTCATTTCCTTCTTTTTTTCTTGATTTTTTTTTCAAGTGATTGTGCTAGAGTCCAGAGTCAAGGCCTAACTACATTTCTTTTTTTTCCCATATATTTTCTATTGTAATTAATAGAAGTGTTACATTATATTCACTAGATAGAAGGTGCATCACTTCACAAACATTGATACCCTTTCTCATGTCTTGGACCCCATTTCCCTCTCCCCTCCCTGCCCCTCATCTTGTTT
Source organism: Megascapheus bottae (assembly GCF_031878675.1). Classification (NCBI taxonomy): domain Eukaryota; kingdom Metazoa; phylum Chordata; class Mammalia; order Rodentia; family Geomyidae; genus Megascapheus; species Megascapheus bottae. The sequence continues at coordinate 86,810,400 of NC_143510.1, forward strand.
TCCCCCCTTCCCTATCCTATTCCAAATAACCAAATACGCATATATACAATATATCAGATAACAAGGTGAACTACTGTAACAATATGAGATAACCAAGGGACCACAATGAGATGAGTGATAACATAGTACATTAAGGACAACAATCACTCATTATATGGCTTTTGTTTCTATATCCTGGAGGTCCTTTCATTTAGCGTCATTCTATATGGCCTTATGTAGCTAGGTTTTGTTCTATTGTAAATCTCTGCTAGGAGAGCCCAAGGTTTCTACTGATTTTGACAAATGAGGGAAACCATTAAGCCTATGTTCCTTTGAGTCTGGATTACTTCACTTAATATGATTTTTTTTCTAAGTCTTTCCATTTCTTTACAAAGGGGTCGATGTCATTCTTTCTGACAGCAGCATAGAATTCCATTGTGTGTAAATACCACATCTTGCTGATCCACTCATCAACTGAGGGGCATTTGCGTTGGTTCCATATCTTTGCTATGGTAAATAGTGCTGCAATGAACATTGTTGTGCTAGTGGATTTAGTATGTCCTTGTTTCTGGATGATTGGGTAAATGCCAAGTAGTGGAATTGCTGGGTCATAGGGAAGCTCTATGTTTAGTCTTTTGAGGAACTGCCATACTGCTTTCCATAGTGGTTGAATGAGTTTGCACTGCATACCACCCTGAACATGCCCGATCTCAACTAACTATATTTCTTATACCACCATACCAACCTTTTAAGCACCAGGGATCAGCAGATCCCTCCAGGACTCAACGCCTCATCCGGGTACTCCTAGCTTCCCCTGTGGATGCACATTCAAACAACAGTTTCTGGCCTTTGCGCTCTTACTTACCTTATGGACAGATGCACTATACTTTGTGTGTGTGTGTGTGTGTGTGTGTGTGTGTGTGTGTGTGTGTGTGTGTGTGTGTGTTGAACTTACAGCTTCACACTCTTCCTTGGCTTTCTTACTTCACCATTAACCACATCTTTAAAGTCTGTTTACCTTTTACAGCTTATAAGCATTGCTTCTCTTGTGTACATGGGCAGTGTTTTTAAAGGAAACAGACTTTATAGCAGCACATGTCTCTAATTTTTGTCTTCCATGACCAGAGAGGAGAGTGTACTTGATGTTGAACATAACTGTGTACAAATCCTTCCTTGATTGATCAATTGTTGCCAGTTCTTCCCTTGTCTTCTGTAGCTAGGAGTCTCTGACACACCTCTTAATTCTGGGTACAGCCCTATTGGTTATATTAGCCAGTAGGTCATTAACAACAGTGACTAAGGTTTCATTCTGTGCCCTAAGATTTCTTCTTTACCTCCACCTTGCTAGGAAAACACATTAGCCCAGGAGACACACAGCTAGCACAGAGGAGACACTGCAGAACAGCAGAGCTGTCCCTGACCAAAACCATCAGAGATGAAGCCAATCACCGATACTTGGTTAAGCCAGGGGGATTCATCCAGCCTGTATGTAAGCTCATCAACAGCTGAGCCAGTTTGTTATGGCAGCATTATCTATAGCAGCAGATATCATCTGCCCTTCTCCATCTCTCTCCTAGCCAGGTCACACCACTGGGCTTGGTACCCAATGAGCCATGAGGAAGGCTTTCAAACTGTTACTGTCCCTTCTGAGGGAAGAAAATTGAGAAATGTATGCATTCTCCACACAGACTTCCCTACACTTAACAACTGAATTTCATTATATTTGTTTCCTTACATATTTCTCTTCTGAAGCCATGAGTGACTTAGAAGTAGGAGCTATCCACACTTATCTGTATTGCACCTGGCACTGAGTTGGCTGTGCTTTATCTGAGTTAAACGAATGGATGTGGGGGACAGGGATGCACCGGTCAAGCAGGCAGTCGATGGCAAGAAAAGTAACCACACAAGCTGGTTCTTACTCTAGGGGTTCTATGCATTCTAGAAGACCGAACACGGGCACAACACTCCCCTATTGACAGAACATCCAACAGAGAAGCACAGCACATTCTTTATGTTCTCTTGTGCCCCATTTTTTCACCATACTTTGTATAAGCTTGCAGCCATTATCCATGTTCTTACACGTCACCTCCCACCCCTGCAATCCCTGCATCCCCCACCAGCCTCTGCCTATTGTGGGGTCCTCGCTCCACCTCTGAAGACTGTCTTAACCCACCTTCAGATCAGACACGTCTCTGTAGCACTGCTCGGAGCGGGTATGGTCTGACAGCTGCACATTCCAGAAGCAGGGAAGCTGATACACCAGGAAGGGGTTTTGCTTGATGACAGCATTGAAGATATCCTGAGGGGCAAAAGGCAGATGCAGTCAAGGTGGCTGGTGGGTCCAGTTTACAGTTTTGGCTCTCAAGACACCATATTTTCCAGGGGAGAGCATCTCTTGAACGTTCTACTCTGCACACAGACTCACACTGTAGGCATTTCTCTCACTTCTAATCTCTACAAACCCAGTGATCATGTTTGGACAGAGATGGGGGAATGCTCCTGGTTGCTCCCGAGACCTACTGGTTTCCTAAAACATTAACCAGCAGGCAAGGGTAACATTCCTGTGCTTGCCAGCATATAATAAATGAGGTCTCTCCTCTTGTCCTAACCGGGAGCCCTGTATTATCCATCCTGAGCCTCCTGGAGAGGAAACTGCATCATGACAAGTGGTTCAACCCATCCAGAGGGAAGAGACAAATGACAGATGGCTTCTCTTGGTGGCTCTCTCCTGGGCTTTTCTTGGGCGTGGTGGCAGATAACACTTAGATCCCTGAAGGTGTCAGTGTTTAGAGTATATAGTTTCTGTTTTCAAATCTGCCTTGTCTGGGGGAGGTTTTTACTTGCTTTGGGCTCTTCAACAGGGTCGTGCTTATTAAGTAGCTGCTGACAGAAGAGTGCCAGGAGGTGAATTATAGGCCTGCATGGCAGGAGACGGTTGAAAAAACTAGCCTGTCTGGACATGGACACATGTTGTTAGCTTTAGGAGCTACACTGAAGCCATTGTTATCTGACTCAAAAATAGACGATGGCCAGGAAGTTTCTCCCCTTATATTTGAGACAGCCCTGAGTAAGTAAGTTTTCTCTTTATTCATGGTGCTGAATTTCAGAGAGTGGTGAGGAGATCAGTTTTGGATTCCTTGGGGAGTATTGAACCATAGTACTTAAAAATAGTGAAGTCATCCTGAGGACTTTCTTGTTTCTGTCGTATTAGAAAACCTTGTAGGAATCTGACAGAAGCAGGCAGTTGAAAGAAAATGTGGCTAGTGAATGCTCTTTGGATGAAAGCCTAGAGAAATCATTTTTGTCTCTCAACAAGGTTTTATCGATACCACAGCAAGCTGGAAATATAAGTCAGTTACCCTGGGAAATCCAAGATCAAAGATGGGAATCCTTGACTTTCCTAGTCAAAGAGAGAAGTGGAGCTAGCTGGGTAGTGGTGACTTGAACTCCTAATTCTGGCAGCTTGAGAGATGTGAAGCATTATAGTTCAAAGATAGCACAGGCGGAAAAGTAGTACTGTAGTTCAAAGTTAGCTCAGGTAGAAAAGTCCTTGAGACTTCATCCCCAAAACAAACAAACAAACAAACAAACCCCCAAATACCTAAAAGCAGGGCTAGAAGCATGGCTCAAGTAGTAGAACATGAGCTCAGTAAGCATAAGCCCTGAGTTCACACACCAGTACTATTAAAAAGATAAAAATGAGAAGAAGAAGAGGAAAAGATTAGTGTTTTAAATTTGTGGTTGTTAAGGGTTTGGTATGATTCAATAACTTTTTCAGAGTGTCTAGATGAAAAAAAAAAGGGTGGTTTCTGGAGCTAAGGAGTTTGCCCTTCTATTAGAAGTAATCCCCAAGTTCAGGAACACCATGATGGGGTCACAACAGCAAGCTAAGCTTCAACTGTTAAAATATATTGGTCAGACAGGCAATGGCAGTCTTGTCCTGGAATATGCTGGGGCCCTGTAGGGTCCTGAGGTCCAGGTCAGCCTACACTGATGATGTCATTTCACAGGAAGATGGCAGCCAGTAAAAATGGCCGTCTGCTAAAACAGTAGTTTGCAATCCACTTATGATTCTATTTCAATTCACTAAGCATTTGTGAGGCTCAGGATTCCACTATTCTTCTGTCATGGCTGGATCTTCCATCCTTCTTCCACTTAATCCTGTTAGACACAGGGCTTAGTGATCATCTGCTGAATGAGAAAATGATTGGTCTGAGGGATGAACTACTACTGCATAGTGCTGTTGCTACAGCCTGGAAAATATGGAGCAAGTATATCTTAGTTCACAGAGACATAAAAAGGGAAAAATGCATTCAGACGCCTCTCCTTGTTGGTTTCCTGAGAAGCTTCTAACTGCTGTGGTTAGAGTCTGGAATCCTCCCCAAAGGCATAGATGTTAATAGTTTTGGGCCCAGGTCCTTTCTTGCTCTCCAGTGGAGAAAATTCTATTCATAGCATTTCAACCCAGAGCTTCTCATGGGTGGTGCACAGGCACTCTACTACTTGAACCATACCCCGAGTCCTTACTTTTTGGATGGGGTCTTTTGTTTTTGTCTGGGGCCACCCTTACATCACAGTCCTATTGCCTATGACTTCTGTGTAGCTGGGATTAGAGAAATGTACCATTGTGTCTGGCCCTGAGGTAGTGAAACTTTTAGGAGATAGGGCCTTGTGGAGGGTCCTTAAATCATTAGGGATACAATTTGTGAGACTCCAGTCTGTTCTTGTTTCTTGCAAAATTTTGCTTTCTGTCACCAGGTAAACAGTTTGGTTCATCTAGGACATGTTTCTCCTTATGACAGGACTCCAAATAATAGGGTCAATAGAGCATGGACCAAAACCTTCAAAATTATAAGGTCAAATAAATCTTTCTGGACAGGAGTGATGATGCATGTGTATAATCCCAGTTTGCAGGAGATTTAGACAGGAGGACTGCAAGTTTGCAGCCTGCCTGGGCACTATGGTAGACCCTGTACTAAAACAATAACAACAAATATGCCCTCAAAAAACCCCACAGCACATTTCTCCTGCTACATCAGGTAGGGGATACAGCAACGACACACTATGTTCTAACCCAAGGGCACTCAGGTAAGAGGCCTCCCACCTGGGCACTCACCTGGTCAGCCAAGGATGTAGACAGCATGCCCATAAGCTCCCTCTCTGCCGTCAGCCTCCACATCTGTTCCCATTTCATCTTCCGAAGCTTATCCAGAAGCAGGAGAATCACACCTGGACAGAGGCACAGCACAGAGGAACAAAACCCTACATTGAGGCAGAGGCAAGGAGACGCTGGCATCACGGCTGTGGCCTCTCAGCACAGCGTGTGCACAGAGGAGGGATCATCACCAAGACATCCAACATCCTTCCCGTCCAAACCTCAACCTTTGTGGCTTCACAGGGAGGGGTAGGAAGCTGGAGAGGAAGAAAGACAACAGCCCCAGGCTTCATCAGGTATTTGGTATGGGGCTAAATTACATCTCTAAAACGTCATGGCCTTGGGATGAGAAAGAAGCACAGATTCAAGGACTGTTGCAAGGATTAAGTGAGATGGATGGTGGTGAGGGCTGCACCACATAGAAGTTGAAGTAATGCCACTGGGCTCAAACATATGCACAGTTAAAATGGAAATTTACGCTAAGAATATTTTATCAGCGTCAATAAGAAACCTTACTGTGCACATGAGACATAGCACAATTCCTACAAGCATTAGGTTCTCTCCCGTATTTTCCCCAAAGTCATGATCCTTAGTTTAGCTCGAACCTGGTTCCTGTACAACGTATCCCATTTATCTTTATAGAGGAACGATATCTCCCCTCTGACTGAATGCTAAGTATGTCTTATTAGCTACTGGCCAGTCATGTGGACCTGCCACAAGGTCTAGGCTTCTATGGTTTATAGATTATCCCTATGTATCTAGGCCTCCTTGTGCCTCTGAAAGGGAATGCCAGTACTATGCCTCTGACATGAGCTCCAAGTCTTTTGTGTTCCCACAGAAGCTAGTAGCAAGAGCTTTTTTGGTCCTCCTGTTACCTTCCTTTCATGATTTTTGTTTTCCTCCCTTAGTGGACCTCAGTGAAGTGTCTATATCAGACTGTAAATGTGTGTGTGTCTGTGTGTCCACTGGAGCTTGTTCAACTCAGGGCTTGAGTGCTGTTCCTTAGGTTTTTCCTCTCAAGGCTAGTTTACCACTTGACCCACAGCTCTACTTCTGGCTTTCTGGTGGTTAATTGGAGATAAGGGTCTCATGGCCTTTCCAGCCAAGGCTGGCTCTGAACTTCAGTCCTAACATCTTAGTCTTTTGGAGAGGGGGCAGGGGTGCCATCTTTAGGCCTAATCTAAGGGGCCTGGGTGCTGTTTATGAACATTTTTGTTTGCTTGTTTAGCATTCTACTACTTAAATCAAGGCTCTACTTCCAATTTTTTCAGTAGTAAACTGGAGGTAAGCATCGCACAAACTTTCTTTCCCCAGCTAGCTTCAAACTCAAATCTTCAAACTCAGCCTCCTGAGTAGCTAAGATGACACATGTAAGCCACTGGTGGCCTGCTGTACACTTTTTATGTTATTTTTATTAGTTTTCTCTTTCAATATCTTTATTTAACAAATAAGAGAAACACAAAGCAATGCATTTGCAGTGGTTAACGTGGGTCTGTTGTAATACACAGTTTGCTGATAATTTATTAATGTAATAATAGTTGTTGGAAGAGGTAAGTATATGTGTGACATGTGAGATATATGTGGTAGGTTGTCTAGAAATACTCCAAATCTGTGGACACCATTTATTAAACATGTTAAAGCAACTAAATATCATGTGCAGTCCAACTGACAACTGAAAAAGGGAAATATACTTTGGATTAGGTGAGCAGGTAGGTCACAGGGTGCAGAGAAGGCCTGGAGCTCAAAATAGGAAGAGGCAAGAGCGTTTTCTTGCATGCACTGTTGTTAGGGATAGCCACCCCTGCAGGTCCCCATCAGTCCTGCTCAGTAGAATAGTTACTGGATGAAACTCCAAGCAACAGAAAAATGGTAGTTGATATCTAGTACATATTCTTCAAAGATTCTAAGTATGAAACAAACTGATTCTCTCACATGAGACATAAAAGTAGACTCTAATCAGACTTTTCAATTATTCCAGTGTAATTGGACAAGAAGTATATTGATGGCCCTGGTGCTTGGCTTAGTAGTAGCATGCTTTCCTAGAATGCATGAAGCCCTGCATTCACTTCCCTGGAACCTCATACACAGAAAAAGCTGGAAGTTGCATTGTGGCTCGAGAGGCAGAGTGCTAGACTGAGTAAAAAGTGTCTAAGGACAATGCCCAGGTCTTGAGTTCAAGACCTAGGACTGGCCAAAAAAAGAATATTTACCATTGAGAAGAGGGGTGCTTGGTCAGAGTTGAAATAAAATATATGATGGCTGTGAAAAAAATGGGAAAGTACACAAAGATCTGAATGTCTTCTTTTGTGTTTTTTTTGTACATACGATTTTCTTCAATGCTCCCAAGATCTTTACAAGATATATTTTTGTCATCTTATTTTATGAGTGGCGACGTTGAGGGGCTTAGATAACTGTGTAATTCATAGCCAACAACATCTAGACTTATATCTGCCTTATTCAAAGGTGCACTGGCTCCTTCTGCTACTCTCCTCTCTTCACACCTGGGCCCTTAAGTTTGCTTTGTAGCCAAGAGACAAGGCCAGTCCTTGCTTTTAGGGGTAAGAGTGATATGACACCTGAGATGAAGAGGAAGGAAGCTGAAGGACAGGGAAAATGCAATAGCTAGGAGAAGCATTAAGAAGCTTCCTCAAATAAGTGCTTCTACACTAGCACCTAGAGAATGTAGGAGAGAAAGAGAGGAAGAGTGAAGGTCAAACTTGGCAGGCATCTCCCTGAAGGCCAGTGGTTTCTCTAAGTGTCTTGTCAGGTGACAGATATTTCCTACCATAGGGGCAAAGTGGAGCTTAAGAAGGTAATGGCCTATTTCCCCTTCTTCTTCTTCTCAAGTTTAAAGAGAGGCTCCATGGAGTTGTCCAGCAGGGAAAAAACACTTGTTTTTTTTTTTTTTTTTTTGCACAGCCTTAAGTTATTCACTCAATAAGTATCCTCAAACCCCCAGATGGATGTAACCAAATGAGTCTTGAGCCTACAGGGCAATAAAGCTACCCCACAAAGGGCAGCTATGTGCACATAATCATGGCCGGATGGGAAAGCAAGTTCTGATAGTATCACCAAGGTGACCCTGGAAAAAAGCTACTGGCATGGTGTCCCTTATTTGCAACACAGTGAAGGCTGAGATCGTTAACTCCAAAATGACTCAGAGGACTGTATCTTTCCAAGTGCCCAGAGCCAGGTGTGGTGGCCCCAGGCTTGCTATCCACGTTACTTAGGAGATAGAGACAGAAGGATTGTGGTTTGAGGTCTTTCTAGGAAAAAGTGAGCAAGACTTCATCTCATAAACAAGTTTCACCAGATGCTTGCACACCTGTCATTCCAGGTATTCAGGAGGTTGCAGTTAAAAGGATTGTTACTTGTGGTTGGCCAGGGGAAAATGATCTGAAAAACAAACTGGGAGGAAAAGGGACTGGGAGGATGGCTAAAGTGGTATACCATTTGATGAGCTAACAGGATGATGTCATGAGCCCCAAAATCACCACACCATCACCACCAAAAAAGCCAATAAACTAACCAATAGTAACAGTGGCCATTAATCCATTAAGGATGTAGTGATCATTAATGCTCATACCTGGTAACTAATTGACTGGCCCGAGCTGATTGTTAACTCCAAATGCCTTCAAAGTCCCTGCTTGTGCACTAGACACTTGTTTTGACAGACTCCCAGGCCCATTCTCCTCTCAAGTTTGAGGTAACAATTAGTTCACAGTGTTATAACCAGGATGATTAGTAGGATATGCCAGCTGTGAGATGCAACCAGAGGAAGGAAAAACAATCATGTGAAAGAAAAGAAAGCCCACCATGGGATATCTGTGCACAGATTCTGTACATAAAAGACTCCATTCAGGATGCATGATAGTCATACGGATAGAAGCTGTGAGGAAAAACTGCCTGGTTCTCCAAAGGTTAGAAGTTTGGGAAATGAGCTAAATCCAGCATTCCCAGGAAAAAAACAAGTGTAAATGTCTAAAAAAGAGGTGAAATACAACAGTTCTCAAGGAAACACAACCTCAACTAGTTATTGACCTTATTGTGGTGCTGGGGAGATGTCCTAATTAATGACAGCAAGTTTGAAGGGCACAGAAAGGCTTAATAAATAGTAGTTATAGAAATTTCCTATCACTATATAATTGTTACATAGAAACTATAGATTTTTAGTATAGTTATAGAAAACTACAGAGTTCATTCACTGAACTGAACTTATTTCATTCCCAATAGTCCAATAATATTCAGGCAAATTACATATGGGTACTCAGAGCTTTATATACTTCTTCTGGATATACTATCTTCAAACCATGCCATCCTCAGATTTCAGCCTCCTGAGCTCTAGGATTACAGGTGTGGTGCCTGGCTGGGAGCAAGCTTTTTAAGTGAACACTGGTTAAAATAATGAAAATGGTCTGTCTGAAGTTGGACTTTTCCACCTGAAGCTACATAGATTTGGCTTTCAATAGCCCCAGGTCAGCTATTGACACTGTTTTTCTTCTGTCAAGAAGAAGGAAAGTGGTGCCCCAAGGCTTGACTCTGGCCTTTGTCAGGCATTCACATACTCTGCCTATTTCCAAACTTCTCCTTGGTGTCTGGGAGTGGGAAGCTTGCCCCTGCCTGTGCATGCTCTGTACAGAGGCTTGGGGTATGAGCCATGACAGGGCCTCTCCTTGGAGCTGGCTGTGATCTTAGGGCCAGCAGGGCTTTACCTGCAGCTGTCAAGACTAGAACTTAAGAGACCACAGAAAATAAATAAATGAATAAATAAATTAAAAATCAAAGGCTTTTCCTGGGAACATCTGGTCCAGGGTAGACAGGTGCATGTGCTGTTCAGAGGGCAGCACTTCTCTTTCCCAAATGGAACAGGTAGAAATAACTCAGTAGCCAAGATGGTAGGACAAGCAAGATGGTGTCCATGCAGAGAGGAGAGAAAAGAACGATTTTCAAAATTGTTTTTGAATACAGCATGAGCTGTATTATGATTTTTTTTGTAACTGTAATTACACATGATAGGAATGATGAAGATGACTGGAATGAAGGGGTGACTGGGGTCTACTAGAGAGATAAGGTATTTTTTTTTTTAATTTCATGACCTGATTCTCAGGACAAATCTTCAAGGGAGATGGAACTGTATCCATTTTACAGATAAAGAAACTAAGGCTCACATGTAACTCGTAAGGGGCAAAATTAATCCTACCACTTGAGTTGTGCTGCTCTTTCAAGTGGGGTATGGTGATGGTGACAAACAGAGACTGCAAAGAAGTGTGCCTATAAGGACATCCACATAAAGCAGGGGAGAGATCCAGTTAAAACACTTGCCTAAAGCCACAATCAAGCAGCAGCTCGAGGTGGAAAAGAAAGTACACATGGGTTGAAGTGGTGCTGTGGTTCAAGGGGTAGGAAAGTAGCCTTGAGCTGAAGAGCTCAGTGACAACACCCAGGCCCAGAATTCAAGTCCTGCGGCCAATTTAAAAAAAAATAAAAAAAAGAAAGTACACATGGAATCACTAGAGACGACCATAGGCCAACACCAGATGGTTCTCTGGAAACTTGGGAGAATGCCAAGGGACATCAGACCTCCCTGTCCTTCATGAAGAAGCAGTCAGTCTGGCTAGGGTAGGCCTTATCTCCTCTAAGTGGTTGTGGTGGCTATTTGGAGCCCAGAAAGGTTTAAATGGAGATAGTGTTTCTGAGCTAACCCATGCCAGCTTCCATTCCTGTATGACTGGTATCTTCTCTTCTTTCTGTATCTTAGCTCACTCACAGAACATGTCAGGATGTGCAGTCACCTCTGTCAGTCCCAGAGGTGTTCTGTTAAGACTTACTCAGTAAAGGGAATGCCTTAAATTGCATTACGAAAACCTAGTTAAGACCAAGTTCTCCTTCTATGGGTCCTCTGTCTTTCCTCCTTTTGTATGTGTATGTAGATAATGGGGATTGAATTCAGGGCCTTATGGTCTCACTTGGCTTTTTTGCTCAAGCTATCACTATCACTTGAGCCACGCCTCTACTTCCTGCTTTTCCTTGGAGACAAGAGCCTCATGCATTTTATACCTCAGGCTGAGCAGAAGCTTGAGATCCCCAGATTTCAGCCTCCTGAGTAGCTAGAATTGTAGGTGGCACAGTGGCTCCTTCTGTCTCTGCTACTGCCACTTAGTTTTATGCTTGAGGCAACTGAAAGAATCAAGCTAGGTCTGGCCATTACCAATGTCCATATTGATCATGTTTCCAATGAAGCAAGCTCAGATTGAACCTTTTATTTCACATTGGCATTCTGCAGGACAGTCAGAAGTGTTGTGAGAAGCATGGTTAAAGGAGTTGAATCAGTTAGGAAATGGTGGCATTAAGTCAAAACAGTTGCTGAGTCTCAATGGAAAGTAGTAGAACATAGCTTCTCTCTCTACCTTGAGTTCCCTCTGGCCTCTGGTTACATTTGCTCAGTTTCTAACTCTACTGCAAGGTCTTTTCCAAGATGATGAAGTACAGTCCACTGGTAGTTCCTGTGGCTTTGCTAGTCAGAGCCAGAGATAGTATACATGGACATAGAGTGGGTACTATGTTCTGCGGGGAGGTGTGGAACCCACAGACTTGCCTCGCAGTTTTATGAAAATGGTCTTTGAGATCAATAACTTTGCTCCCTGCTTTGGAGCATTCGAGTTCTCTCATGCATGACCCAATAAGGTGAGTTTATTAAAAACTAGTTAATTTGAAATCCCCTGCTGATTTTACTTGGTATTCACTTTTGATCATATAAAAAAGGTTCTGTATTCTACTTTTTGCTTAAAATTTTTTTTCCTTCCTAAAAGCACTTTATGGGGGGGGAATGACAAGGAGATTAGACAGAAAGGAGAGAGGGAGAGAAAATAAGAATGAATAAAAATCCATTCATCAGAGTCCTTTGGCTGACTTTGCTGGGTATTTTGAAAATGTGAATGGGATTAGGTATAGAGGTTGCTTAAATCTTATAAAAACATTTGCTCATTCATTCATTTAACTCCATTCATTCAATAAATACTGACTGAGAGGCTTCTACAGGGTAGGTGCTAAGTACACCCACATAAAGAATATAGTGGTTTTTGCTCTGGAGAATTGAAAGTGCTCTGGATGCTTTAACAGGAAAATGCTAAGGTTTGGGCCTAGGACATGTCCCAAAGGCTTGGTATGGAAAGCTGGTTCCCAGAGGGAGGTGGTGACAAGTAGGATGTTGGGTCTCAGTCGAGGTCTTTGGGTCATTGAAAAAGTGCAAATGGTAGGAGAAAGGCGAAACCTCAAAGAAGGTCATGGGATCCATGCCTCATGCCAGCCACATTCTCCTGAGGCCCAAAGTAAAATAATAAGCACAAAGTCAAAAAGGTCAAAGGACTACATCGTTGCTACTCATTACCTTTCCTCTATTGCCATATGTCTCCCCCATATCTCAACTATCCCCTTTCAATCTCCTTGAATACATCTCAGATTTTCTCACTTTTTAGGCTCATTTGTTTAACATTTGGTTAACCATGGTGACTTGGAGTGATTCTGCAAACACCTCCTCTCAACCAAAGAGTGTCTTACCACAAAAAGTTGTGCAAAAGCACTAACAGATGGGGGGATGTCCAGTCCCATAAAGAGATATACCTGAGCCTTAACCACAGTACCTGTAAACGTGGCTTCAGTTTAGCGACAGAGTCTGCAGGCATAATCCAATTTGGATGAAGTCATACTGAGTTAAGGTGAATTCTAACATAATAGCTGGTATTCTTAAAGAGGCAGCAGACATGGAGCAAAGATTTCCATAAGATCACAGAATTATGAACCTAACATTCTAGGAAGGGGTGATGAAGACTCAATATATAAATCATGCCCACGGGAATGTGTACCTCCTCTGTCCAGTATATCCACCAGGCCACTGAGTTTCTTGCAAGACCTGGTCTGAAGCAAGATAGTGTCTCATGATCAACTGAAAAAGATATCTGGGCTTGTTAAGGCCCCTGCAGGAAAAGTAGTGTTAGTATTAGATTCTCTAGCTGGTGTCTTTCAGGAAGACATTTTTCTCGGCATTACAAAGGAACACTATACCATGACATTGGTTTTAAAATCGCCACTTCACGAAACAACACAATACAATGCTTGGACCAACTGGGAGGTAGATGCATTAATTCCAGGACAATGTGACCAGGCAGGAATACAAGGGTATCTCAGTCCCCTGAGCCTTATACCAACTACTGACAATGACTACAGCTCTAGAGAAGTCAGACTACTGACCTGCTTGTTGGCATGGAGATCCTAATTTTTTCCCCACAAATGATGAGCCTGCCTTTTGCTACCAGTCTGGCCAGATGCTTGGCTGCACAAGATAATGTCTCATTTGCCTACTGGGGGTGAGGGGAGTGTGTGAGACAGTGTGGCTGGCTGAATGATTCTGACCAGCTAAATGTAAGCTGGTGCTGATGGAGTGATGAGCACATGGGCTCTGGAAAGGGCAAGACGTTCTCTACAAAGTCAAACTTAAACAAAGCGGGTATGCATGGAAAGAAAAGCATGGCTCCTTCATTATGCACCTGCTGTCATTCATGAAGGCAGCCCGACACCAAAAGAACCATCAGTGGTTTGTGTGGGGCTCACAGCCTCCTCCTTCCTGTTCACCCCACTTGGGAGGTGGGAAGGACAGATAATTGAGGGGGGGGTGCCTCCTATATGCCATAGACACCTAAATGTTCACATGTGGTGACAGCCACTGTCCAGGTGATTCTTGATCTGCATATACAGTGCACGAGAGAACCCATCCCCATCTTTTACATATCCTCCACTCTCTGTGATCCCCATTCTTCCCATCTTTCTCTTTACACGCATTCCAGGATGCTCCCAGATGAGTGCACCACCCATTCTGGCATCTCCTTTCCACCAAGGTGAGCCAATTACATTATTCATCTTGTTAGGTGCTGATTTCCACTTGTCCCTCAGAAATGTCTAGGGCAGAGATGATGTCATCACTACACATTGGTGCCATTCACAGGCTCAGCAGGCAAACTTGGAGGATGTTTCCAAATGAGTTGACAAATGAAACAATGAGTTGAGTTTTGAAATAAGCCAGTGGCCCTACACAGCAGTACTCAACAGAGGCTTAATTACTATTTATAGAATGATTAGTTGTAAAATGTGCTGTCTGCCATGCACATGGAAGTAGCTAGTTAACACGAAGACCCATGGGCTTCTCAAGAAGGTAGGTCACTTGTCTTGTACAAGTGGAGATAGGTGGATGCCTGTCAAGTACCTTCTTTCACCAGGACAAATGAAATAATGCAGTTAAAATTCTATCTTTTGTTAAATGATTGCCTGACTCAATGTAAAAGATGTCATAAAAGTTACCATCAGAAAAATCTTTCTGGATTAGCTTCTTGGCCTCAGGCAGAAGGTGTTGGTGCTGGAAAGTTATGTTGGGGTTAGACAGACAGACCTGGGTCACTGACACTTCCTTGTCTGAGTGACTCTGGGGCAGGTATGTCCCAGAGTATGCTCCCTGGGTCATTGCTGCGATGTGTGCAGTAGATGCAGAAATAGAGTTTTCCCCTAAAAGCAAACTTCCCATATGAGATATTCTGCTCTGTGAAGAATTACACTGTCAATTTTCTCTTTTAACTCACAATTTTAATTGAGTCTGTTGGCAATAATCCTCAAGAAAGGAGGGAATGGAGGAGCAAGGAGTAAGGAAAAGCAGTGATGATGCTCAGTGCTCATTTTTCCCCCCCTGGCTCTGCATTCCAGAGTCATCTGGACCACAGCCTTTGATGTCAGAAGGAGCTGCCAGGAGCCAAGGAGATGAGTATGGGGAAGGAGTGACAGGATTAGGAGAGAGGAGCAGAAACGAGGGATGGGGAAGTCCTTCCAAGTGTGTACATCAAGCAATGCAAAGCACATTAATAAATACCTCATTGGCATGCAAGGGATGGCTCTTGTGAAGTTACCATTGAATAAAAAGACTGATAAATAGAAATTAATTGCACAATATTCATTATTATTCATATGTAACATACCAAAAAATGATTGATATTCTCAGCCAGGTTACTGTCTCTATCACTATGCAACGGAGAAAATTCATTTTGTATCAACCCTTCTTCATAGTCCAGGAAGCTCTTGGCTGTTCCTCAGAGTCATGTCAACCTACTCTTCCTCTCACCAGGTCCAGCACAGCCAACCTAGTGCTCATAAGCTGGCTGATGGGTTCTTGTCCCTTGTACCTTTGCATGCTGGTTCCCAGATGTTCTTTGGGGTCTGATCTGTTCCAGTTCTCATTAATCACAGAAACTTTAGGGAGTGATAACAACAGACCATGGCTTTCTCTTCCCTGCCTTCTTCCAGCTGTGGAATACAAAAGTCACATGTGCACAGCATGACAGTGGGGAGTGACAGAAAGCCCTATGTTTCAATCTTGGCTTTGCTATTGATCAACAGTAAATTTGAATAAATTGTGCAATACTACTTACAAAGAATAGAGTAAGGAAAAAGTGAGACCAAGACATGAAAAATATTAGTGTAGGGCTCAGTACAGGGTAAACAGAGGTTCAATGTTGCTAGTGATAGTATGCAGTACTGGGCTCTTGACACATGCAAAAACCTTCCTTCACTCTGTGACAATGGATGGTCCTTAACATAACCAATATGTGCTTATGTTAAAGGAAATGAAGAGCATTAAAACCAATGGGAGGAACATTTGAAAAAAATCAAATCAGCTGGGTGCCGGTGGCTTACGCCTGTGATCCTAGCCATTCAGGAGGCTGAGATTTGAGGATTGTAGTTTAAAGCAATGAGACAGTCATCTCCAGTTAACTACCTGAAATTTGGAAGTAGAGCTATGGCTCAAAGTGGTATAGTAGAAAAGTGGAAAAAGCTTAGGGACAGTGCCCAGGCCCTGAATTTAAGTTCCACAAGCAACAACAAAAAGATTAAAACAATGCAGTGGATTGAATTACTAATACTATTAATTATATTTCCTTTGCATTATCATTCAGTCACTACTGAATAAATTTAGAGCATTTTGAAGCCACAAATAAGTTTTGAAGGGGGCAAAGAGGTGTATGTAACAAAGGTGGGCTATACTATAACAGAGTCTGATCTGTTCTTATCAAGTCTCCAGACCTGACTGGACTCAATGTTTCAAGTCCAGCCGAAGAGTTCCCTCATGACCATCATGCATTTGCCCAGAAACACCAATGCCCAAGGCTGTCTGGTCTCCCTTTCCCTTGTTTTGTTTGGAAATCTACATATCCATTTCCCTACAGTCCCACTTACGAAGCTGTCCCCAAAGTTCTAACTTTTGCTACTAGGTCCTATTTGCACTTTGGAATTTTTCTTCTACTTTTTCTATTTCCAGACCCTGTCAGAATATCCTGCTTACTACCAAACAAATGAGACAGAATTCAGAAGATACCTGCCTTCTAAAATGTCAGTGTTGTGACTTGAATGCCCACCTTCAGTTTTTGTGCCTTTCTCTTTCTTTTGCAACGCAGAGATGTATGCCACAACTGCAATTTCATTCCATCCTGAAGACATCCCAATACATCATATTTTCTCATTATCTGAATTTTCCAGTGATACACCACCCAAAGTTACATGGTGAAACTTGGGAGAATTTGGGGCCTCATTTTGTTTATATGATTCTAGGGGTCAAGCATTGGATGGCAACACAAACTATTAGGAGGACTGGATGTGAAAATGAAGTCTTTCACTCAATAGTATATATTGAGACTCTACCAAAGGCCATAGACTAAGTACTGGGAAGAAAGCATTGAGTAAAGATGTGACGATTCTGATCTTATGCAAAGTCTCCAATGGACTTTATGTAAGTCTATATATGAGCCTTGATATCCTGTTGGCACACGTCTGTCATTGAAAGTATGATTAACCCATGCAATTCTAGTCTCTCAATGCCTACATAGGAAATTATATTTGTGTATAATTAAGGTAGATGAAGGTACTGTATTTATTGAGCATCAATACTAGTTCTAGATCATTGGTTTTTATGCTACATTTACAACAGCTTATTTAGTCCACAAAGGAGCCTGTGAATACTGTTATTACTCCCATTGATCAGAAATGCAAAGATAAGAAGCACAGATAGAATACTAACTCAAGTCTGCTAGATTCCACAGGCCACACTGCTACTTATGCTATAAACCATGATAAATAAAAGGGCCGGAAAGTATTATTTTGTGCACTGGAAAACAAGATTTTGTGGCCACTACTCACCTCTGCCTCTGTATCCTCTGTTGCCAGAGACAAACACAAAATGAATGGGTGTAGTGGTGAGCCCATAGGCCTTCTGAGGGGACAATGACATTTGAATTTCACCAAACTTTCTTGTATTATGTTATACATTCTTTATTTTATGATGTTCTTCTCAATATCTAAAAAGGCAAAACCCATTCTAAGCCTCAGAATGAACAAAAATAAGCAGTGGTTAGATTTGGTATATACCAACTCCTGCCGTAGACAGTTAAATAGTCAGTAGGAAGACATTGCATAGACTTGAAAAAGATTAAGAAAATAATGTAAGTGTTTCTGCAGCTGCCTGGCCACCACACCCTGATCCTGGGCTTCATGAAGACATGGGCTGTGCTCTCTCTTGCTTTTGCTGCCTTCATTGAGCTTGAAGAACGGTGAGCCGGATGCACTGGGCTAGGCACAGAGTATATGCTTGATAAACGTGGGCTGGGGAAGCAAAGTCTTTCAGGGCAGCAATGCCGGCTGAGAGATGGGCTATTTCTCTTGGATAATTGCCTTTGTTGAGATTCTCTTCAGTCAGAGTAGTCCCACAGGGCTCTGCTCACCAACTCTATGCCATTCTGATTCAAATACATTTGACCTGCTGTGGTGAGATGTCAAATAGACTCTAAAAGGAGATGCAGCAATTGAGGGATCAGGGGGACAAGTGGGGTTGTTTAAGCATAATGGTGGGTGACAGCGAACAGCTCACAATGAGACTAAGTCGGAGGCCAGTCTCTCTCTCTCTATGATGTCACTGGCATTTTAAGCTGTGTTCTGTCAGCCATGAGGGGAGGCCCTAAGAATGGGCCAGTATCTAAACAGAGATAGAGAGAGCTCCCTGTTGGTCTAATTCAGCTGCTCTTCTCTTTCCTGGAGCCCACAGGCTTTCTCCACTGGTGTGCTGTGTGTTGTAAGCAGCTTGTAACTTTCTGGAGGTCTTACTTGTCTTTTTTTTTTTTGGCCAGTCTTGGGTTTGGGCTCACAGCCTGAACACTGTCCTTGGGTCTTTCCTCAAGGCTAGAGTTCTACCACTTGAGCCACAGCACCACTTCCAGCTTTTTTCTATGTATGTGGTACCGAGGTATTGAATCTGGGTATTTGTGCATGCTAGGCAAGCACTCTACCACTAGGCCAAACTCCTGGCCCTGGAAGACTTATTCTTAATAGTAACTGGTGGCCAGGCTTCTTTTTCCCCAACCACAAGCTTCCTAGGACTTAGCATGGGGTGTTATACTTTGTATAGCTAATGGTCCATGTGCTGCATGAATGTAACCAAATTCAAGTAGCTATGGAGTCCAAGAGGAGGGTGAGGGTCAGGAAAGTGGGGTATAAGTGATAAGAGAAAAAACAGGTATAAATGCTGTCATTATAATGCTGTCTCTGGAATGAAAAGAGGTCATACCTATCTAATTGGAAATTTGGTGAATTTTCAGTGGACTAAATTGGTTTGAGGGGAGCCCTGGGAACTGGGACTTTTTTTTTTATTGAATCCCCCAATGCAGCTATGATTGCCAAACAGAGCTCTAAGTTTAGTGGATGGCCTGTTATTATTATTAATAGATCAGTTGTTTGAATGCTAGCCAATGAATGAAAATATCAGGTCAAATACAGAGTTCAAGTTCCGAAGACAACCACAGCTATCTAATCTTGTACACTGGACAGGTAGGAAGCTGGACAAGTACCCAAAGCTAAGAAACTACTCTATCAATTACTTGTAAGATGACTCAAGTAGAGAATAGTCAGTGAGCTTAAGGTCTAGGCTTTATCATTTACTGGCTCTACTAACTTCTGAAATCAATGAACCCCACCGAGCCTCTATCAGCTTCTTGGTAGCATAGGGATTGCAGGAGCTAATATACTTGAGAGCACACATCTCAGAGACTACACCACACATCTAAGAGCCCCCAGAAGGAATCAGATGCCTCTTCCCATCATAAATATATCTTAAAGGAAACAATGCACTGAATGAATGCAAGGTTATTTTCTCTCTGGCAGGAAGATTTAGGTTCACATTTTCCCTTCTTACCTCTCACTGCAAACTAAAACACACTGTTGACTGAGTAATGAAAAGGTCATAGCTCCTGTTAGCTCTTGGAATCCTAAAGACCAGAGGGATGGAAAAATCCTGATCTGGCATGGGTCAGGATTGTGTTGCAGAATCATTTTCAAGAAGGGCCACTCTGTGTGTTCTGGTTAGATCAGGTCAACTCAACTCCAGTCTGAAATGCTGGGGCCAGGCAGAGTTCCCCAGAGCAGGAAATAGCTCTGCTTCACTTGGTCACTGGTCTGTAACTTATGGCTTCAAGGGCCTGAGCTTTTTATTCTCAGACCATCTGCCTAGGTAGAAAATGTGAAGTTGCATTCTGTGAAGTAGCTGTTTTGTTAAGGACTGCCTTTTCTACAGTAAAGACACAGTACTAGACAAGCACACTGAGTCCAAGACACATGCTCCAATCCCACTTTAAGATGGTTTAATTGAAAATATTACTTCCATGGGGCACTGGTGGCTCAGGCCTTCAACCCTAGCTATTAAGGGGGTTGAGAGCTAAGTGTAAGGGTTGTAGAAAGGAAAGTCCATGTGATTCAAGGGAAGCGGGTTTATTGAAAGAGGTAGAAAGCAAACATCAGCCCCACAAGATGGAGTCAGGCAGAGCCAGAGGGATTATGGAGGGAGGAAATTATATAGGGGGAGAGAGGGAAGGAGTATAGCCACAGTGGAGGCCCCAGTAGAAGTTGCGGGACCTCAGAGGATGGGGAAATGGCTTCAGAGCTTGGGGACCTCCCACTGTCCCCAGGCATGCCAGTTGTGTGGGTTACAGGTGCTGGGCTGGGACTTCTAGGGAGTATCGGTAGAGAGCTAAGGGAAGGGGCCAGTTCTCTTGGGCAGACCTAACACTAAGGTTAAAAGCAGAAAAACGTGTGAGACTCTTTATCTTTAAAATGTTGGAAGTAGAGCTAATTGGCATAAGCAGTAGAGTGCCAGACTTGAACAACAACAAAAGAAGCTAAGGGATTGTGCCCAGGCCCTGAGTTAAAGCCACAGTATAGGCATGTATGTGGTCTGCACATGGACACATACACGTCATTGTTAATGATTTCTAACTAACACATTTGGCATTTTCTGATTTACAAACATTTAAAATACCCCAACCCTTGATGGTACCATTGATTAGAATCCATTATACATCAATACTCACATAAGCAAACAAACGTGAACAATAAAGATATGTGTGTAATATATTACTTGTAACTGTTAGGAAAACTTAAACACTAAGTAAAAATGAGTAAGGAATAAATGAAAAATGGCTCACCAAATAGAAAACATATGCAGAGAGAACTGAGCATAAAAATGTCCAATATTTTTAAAGTAAACAGAACATGCAACAATTCAGAAGATGCAGCTATAGAAGGAAGGAGAATCTTCTATGTAAAAGGCAAAATGTCAACAAACTAAGCTCAGCCTTCATTCAGGGAATATGAAGAGAGAAGCTACTTCATATATTACTGTACCTCTATACTGTGTTGGTTAATGTTTATCAACTTTTTCTAGAAACATCATGGAAAAAAATCTTTGATTTGTAGTGTCTGCCAATTTCCACAATATAAATACTTTCACCACAGTAGATTTCAAGCTCCCAATGCAACATGACTGAACAAAGATGGGAAGAGCTGCATAGTACCACAGTCATATATAAGATTTCCACCATATAGACACATAGGGCCATTTAAATAATCATAAGAGGATAAAAGAGAAAGGTGACTAGCAAATACTGAGCTTGACTAACAAAACATACTGTTCTCCACAGTGTCTGTGCCATGCTATAGTCCCATGAAAAGTCTCTATATCAGGTTTTCTTATTAAAAGCACAATAAGCCAAGTTTAAGATATCTAATGATTTCACTTACATGGTTCATCTATCAGACATAGTTTATCTGAATTCTATGTATCTAATATATAGATATAAATCAATCTATCTATGAAATCACTCTCTACACATACACAGACCCCCACACAAATATGTGCACATACTACATGCATACTTCTTTAGCTAGTAACAGGGCTTTAACTCAAGCTCTCACAATCACTCAGCTAGCCTGCTCACAGTTGCTGCTCTACCACTGGAGAGACACCTTCAGCCTGGCCTTTATTTACTGATTGGAGATGGATTCTCACAGACTTTTCTGCCTGGGCTGGCTTTGAACTGGATCTTCCAGGCTTCAGCCTCCTGATGAACTCTGACTATATGTATGAATTGGCTGTGCCTGTTCTGAGTTCTAATTTAAAAATACTTCAGTTTGGGGCTGGGAGTTTAGGCTAGTGGTAGAGTGCTTGCCTAGCATGCAGGAAGACCTGGGTTCCATTCCTAGGTACCACATAACCTGTTTTTTTCTGGTGGTTAATTGGAGATAAGAATCTCATGGACTTTCTTGTCTAGCCTGGCTTTGCACCATGATCTTCAGATCTCAACTTCCTAAGTAGTTAAGATTACAGGTGTGAACCACTGGCACCCAGCTATTTGATTTTTTTTTTTAAGGTAGTGGTTGTGTTTAACAGGTGGGAGTTAGAGTTCAGTACATTCCTGCATTTTTGCACTGCTTGTCTCCTACAATAACTATGAATGTAGATTATTGTTAAACTTTCTTTTCTAAAAGGTATATATTTTTCTAAGATGTCACTCTGTCAGTAATCCAGAAGCAGGTACATTAGTATCTGGTGAATTCTACAATAGAAGGTTAAAGCAACCCACCACTGCTTATCTCTTTTCTTTTTTCCTCCTTCCCTCCTGCCCACTCACCCTTTTTTTTTTTTTCTTGGTACCTAAGATTAATTCCAGGCTCTGCATATGCCAGGTAAGAGCTGTAGCACTGAGTTACATCCTCAGCCTTATTTTGTTTTTATTTTTGAGATGAGGTCTTGCTATGTTACCAGGCTCACCTGATCTTTCAATCCTCCTGGCCTCATATTCCTGAGCACTGGAATTAAAGGAGTGCTATGTTCTACACAAAGCCAGATTTTAGGTGCCTACTAAGTGCCACACTATGTACACTTGAGTGCACATACTTTAAACACATGCCTTACGATAGCTCTACTTCCCCCTGAAATTTCTCACTGTCCTCTCAGACATCAAGTCCCAATGAGCCCCCATTGATGGGTAGATGTCAGCCAAATTGCCAAATGGCAGCTTTCCTTCTTTCAGAGGGTGAATTACATTTCAGAATCTGCATGAATATACCACATTTTCTTTATCAACTGTAAATGGATATTTGAGTTATTTATCTATCTTGGCTATTATAAATAATGCTGCACTAAAGCTAAGGGAAAGGATATCTCTTTACTCTAATTTCAGTTCTTTTGAATCCATATGCACAGAATTGGGACTACTGGATCACATGCTAGTTCTGTAGTTAATTGTCCCTCACAGGGGCTGTGCTGCGTTCCCTTCCCGGGAACAGTGTATAAGCGTTCTATTATGTCAAATGAAGTAAGCCAATCACAGGAGGACAAACACTGCTTGATTCCATTCATCTTGAAGTATCTAAAATAGTTCAACACACAGAAGTACAGAACAGAATAATTGTTTTCAGGGTAGGGGAAAAATGGAGAATTATTTCTCAATGGGTACAAAGTTTCTGCTATGCAGAATGAGCTAAGTTCTGGAAATCCGTTACACAACACAGTTCCTATAGTTAACCACCATCACAAAAGGGTGTGAAGTGAATAAATGCTCAGGCAGAAAAGAGGAGGGAAAGCTGCAGTACAGAATGGATGAAGACACACTGAGTAAATGGGTATCAAGTTGCTAAACAAGGGATTGATGAGGACTCATAAATCTAGTTCAGATGCTTAGGAAAGTCTGTAGCCCTACAACAGTAAGGAAAGGCTTTATTTTTTTCATATTTTCTATGATTTGAATGTCTATATTCTCAAATCTGTACATGGAATCCCAACCTCCAAAGTGATGGCTATTATTATTTGGGGCTTCTGAGAGGTGAGGAGGTCTTAAAGGTAAAGTACTCATGAATGAAATTATTGCTCTTATCAGAGGCTTCAGAAAGCCAGTCCATTTCTTCAACTATGGGAAGACACAGGTGGAACAGACCAGCCACAAACCAGAAAGCAGGCATTTCCCAGACACTGACTCTACTAGGCACTTGGACTTCCCAGCCTCCAGAATTGAGTCCTATATAGTGTTATATAGGATTCTGGATGGATTAAGACAATATTGGATTCCTCTCCATTCACAGGACAGAACACAGAGGTGGGTTATGATACCTCCATAGATGACCTGACCATATTATTTCACCGGTCAGACCCAGATCAGTTGGAATTTTGCTTCGGTATCTGGTGTTTTTTCTTGTTTTTCTTTTTGCTTTGTCTTCCTTCTGTTCAACATGCAGCAACTTTTTGATTTCTTTAGCAGGAAGACCATGAGACTTTGTGGGCAGAGTTACCTAGGACATAGGATCATTCATAAGGATGAGTGATCAGGGGGAAAAGGCCTTTCTGAGAGATGCCAAGGAGAAGACTTCCTGCACTTAAGGTCATACACTGGAAGAGGTGAGTTAAATACATTCTCTGGGGCCAGCATCTCAGGAAGGAGGAAGCAATCCATGGTAAGCATCATTTCTGGAACAGAGGACTTGGTCTGGGAGGAAGGGCAGGGAGGCAACTTAACATCTTTACAGGATGCAGCTGCGAAAACTCTTTAGTGCGTTAATTAGAGGTGGGACAAGATGGGGACTCTTGTCTGGCTGTTGTACAAAGGGAGTTAAGAGGATCTAGTGAAGCTTAAGGAATGAGTAGGATTGAGTGCCTTTAGCCTGCCAGTGGGTGCTCCACAGTGTTAGCTGCCACAGGCTACAGTCAGAGCCTGGAAAGATCAGAACTTGCCCTGTAACAAGACATAAAGACAATAAAAAAAGGGAGAGACTGGGTATCCTACGTGGTTTCTTCCTAGATATAGGAAGGAAATTGTATTGTTTTAGACTTCCTGCTTGCAGGACAGAGCTGCACTGCTTGTTTAGAATTCAGACCTAGGATCTACCCTGTCAACTACCTCACTGCTAGTCTGGTAGGTGTTTCCCATGGTATGCAGTCTCCCATTCTACCTTACACCAAGAGTCTCAGCTACTGTATACTGGGTGAGTACTGTGTGCCAGGCATTTTCTATTCATGCATTCCTTCCAGAAACTGTGAGTATGAATTACTCTTTCCATCTTACAAATGAAGAAAGTTGACCTCCCACTAAAAAAAAGAAAAAACAAGATGGCGGGATTTTTGTCACCGAGTAAGCCATGAATACAGGATGGATCCAGAGCTTGGGCTTCTCCCAACCTCAACAACCCTTCAAGTTATATCTTTCTTTTTTTTTTTCAAATATTTTTACTGTAATTAATAGAAGGGTTAAATTATATTTGCCAGATAGAAGGCGCATTACTTCACATACATTGATACCCTTTCTCATGTCTTGGTTCCCATTTCCCTCCCCTCGACCCCCACCCCTCATCTTGTTTTCCCCCCTTCCCTATCCAATTTCAAATAACCAAACACAAATATATCCAATAAATTTTTTTTTTTTTGGCCAGTCCTGGGCTTGAGCTCAGGGCCTGAGCACTATCCTTGGACTTTCTCAAGGCTAGAGCTCTACCACTTGAGCCTCAGCATCATTTACGGCTTTTTTTCCTATGTATGTGGTACCGAGGAATCGAACCCGGGTCTTCGTGCATGCTAGGCAAGCACTCTACCACTAGGCCAAACTCCCGGCCCCAAGTTGTATCTTTCTTATACCAGTTCTCACCAAGGTTGCTACCTTCCCTTCCTTCAGATCCTGAGCTCAAATATCATCTTTGCAGAGACCCTCCTTTGAAGAAACAGTCCTTCCTAGTAGGAATTTCCTTATATCAGAGTTTCTCATTCTAGGCAGTACTGACATTTTACACTAGATGAGTCTTCACTGTAGATTATCTTGTGTTCTTTAGGATGTTTAGCACCATCTCTGGCCTCTACCCACTAAATACCAGAACAGTCTCCTTAGTCATGATAAGCAAATGTCTCTCCAGGGATTGTCAATGTCACTCAAGTAAATAACATTTCCCATGGGACTCCTGTGAGAAATGGGACTGTCTTCAAAACATCTTCTTCCAAAATTATTTATTTTATTCAATACCATAGACTTAATGCCTAATTTATATGCCAGGTAGGATTCTAGGTATATAAGATAGAGCAGTGAAAATTACTAGATAAAATTACTACTCTGGTGGAGCTTATAACTACATGGAAAGAGTCAGGAAAGCCAAAAGAAAATCTTCACAATAGAAGGTAAGATTGCATTTAATGCTATAGGCAGAGATGAGGGCATAGCAAGAAAGTCACAGTGTATAAATGGAAAGGCTCGTGCTTTCCAATAGGTGGGTTTAAGTGACAGCTAAGGAATTAGGGTAGCTGGAGCTGAATGAATGTGGGATGCCAAAGGGAGATGTTACAGGAACACAGGAGGAAGACATTTCCTCTCCCACAATTACAAGTAACCCTCCCTGTGAACAGAACCTCTCTAGGATGCAGACAGGTACCTGGCATATCACACAAGCATGGCAAATATCTAACCAGTGAATGAGTTCAGGACTGGCCAGCCTGGGGGAAGAAAGTGATCAGCCCAAACACCCTAAGTGGATAAGAGTTGAGCACCAAGAGGTCAAGGCATCTTGATAGTCTAGTCCCGTTTTTGAACTTCTGGCATCAATGGAAAAGGAAATGGTAATATCCATAGTTCTCTGACCCAGATCCCCTCCTAGAAATGGAAATATAACACAATACCCAATTTTCTGCAGAAATCACTCTAAGGTTGGGGCACTAATAGTCTTGATAGGATAAAGGGAGAAAAGGCTGCTCGCTGCCTACTGCTCTTCGTTGAGTACCAAGGCCTGGGATCAACCCCAGAGCATAAGCATACTATCTCTTAGTAAGAAAAAGAGAATGGCAAGCTACAGGTGCACAGGAGACCAGTACTACAGGAGAGGAGGCCTGGCATCCTGTCTCCCCTTAGTCTGCCCCTTAAAGGATACTGGCAATACTGTAGTGGGTGAGTATTTTTGCTTTATACTCATATATTAAACATACTCTATTATCCCATGTGTTTTCCTCAACAATCCATTGTGAGGTTGACAGTACAACCAGCCCCATCTCACATAGGAATGAGGAATGAAGTGGGGCTCAGAGATGAGTGACACAAGGAAATTAGCAAGGGTACTAGGAGTGTTGTGACCACAAAAGAGAAGGCTCTATTGTTTGTTCTTAGACTGAAGGAATTCAAGTTGAAGGAGTAGATGGATGTGTGAACCAACAAGGCAGAACAAGGCCAGAGAAGGATATGGTTCAGAATACAGAGATGAACAAGCTTTGGGTAAGGACACAGATGTAGATAAAGGCTGAGGAGAGAAGCAGCCAGATGGCAGTGCTGCTAAACAGACATCTAGCTGGTTGCACACTCCCTGTGAGCAGGGACCATTACTTTATTTACGAATGCCAACCTCAAAAAAGACCTTTAACTCATAGTGGCTTTGCACTTGTGGAGCCTGAGCTTAACAAATGGACTCATGACCTTCAAAGAGGGTGGCATATCACTCCAGCCAATTTGGATGGCCAGTGTCAGAGCCACACCATTTGTACCCGTGACAGTGAAGACCACTCTGTACTGAATTGAAGCAGACAAGTATCTATTTCATTAAATTGCCTGCTGTAACCAAGCCTGAGACATTACATGTCTCTTACATATCATTTTATGATTAACACATTTCTTTTTCTTTCTTCATTACAATATAGCTAGGGCATTACATTTATTTTTTTTCTAAAATTTTTATTTGTAGCCAGGAGCTGGCAGCTCAGGCCTGTAATCTTAGCTACTGAGGATACTGAGATCCGAGGATTAGAGTTGAAAACTATCTTGGGCAGGAATGTCTGTAAGACTCTTACTTCCAATTAACCACTAAACAAAAAGACAGCAATGAAGCCATGGATCAAGTTGTACAGCATAAGAGCTAAGGGACAATACCCAGGCCCTGAGTTCAATCCCTAGTACTAGCACACACAAAAAATGTATTTGTAGATAATAAAATATAGATGAAACTTGAATTTTACTCTAGGACTATAAAAGAGGCACTCAAAACATGTTATAAAAATGGGCCAGGCTATTGACAAAATGAAAAGAAGGCATTTTCACTATTTCTGTGGGAGACCCTATTCTAAGAGCTAAAATCAAGTCTAACAAAATGATACAGAGATTGGCCCAAATTGGCTAAAACTCACCAGAGATAAGATATAAAGTACATACTCTAGGCTCCACAAATCTACTCGATATAGAGAATGGGAGTGTTAGAGGGAGTTTTTCTGTTAAACTCAAGTTCAATTTATATTTGAAAAGCAATGTAGTGGTAAAAGTTGAGGAGACAAGGAGCAGGTTCTTAAATTCCAAAGTCCTAGAACCATACAGGATCATGTTTAAAATAATAGTCATACAGCATTTGGGTCCTAATTCCCCCTCCCTTGTGAAGGAATGAAGCTGACACTGAAAACACACATTCTAAGTGACTAAGGCAGTGGCCTGGGTTGTAGTTGAACCACCCAGTCCATGGCATGTCGGACTCAGCAGCTTGAAGAGAGTAAGACAGTGTCTATGTCCCTACCAGAGAGTATGGAAATAAGTATCTTCAGGATTAAAACAGGGCAGGTGTGTCTACTTAGCATGGTGTCAGGAAAGGCAAGTAGCTTCCAATTGGGAACCCCTTCTGAATACTTCAGGGCAAAGAGCCTAGAACCCAGAGCTTAAACATGGACGTTCCTTATCCTCACTATTAGAATTAGACCAGCCCCTTCATGCCCCAGTTTTTAACCTAAATCTGGGATCGGGTAAAAGTGTGAAATGCTTGCTTCTCTGCTTTCCAGCTTCCTTTACTTCTGGACTTTATAGGAACTGTCGTATGCCAACATGTATCCTATGAATCTCTGAGAGAATGTGAACTTCTTAACCTTCCTGGTTCACCGTTTGTAAACATGCACTGACATTTCTTGCAATGCTTACTGGAATTAGCTGAGGAAATGCTGGTCCAGGGTTACTGTAGTGCTTCAGTTCAGCTATGAATCTTAATTATCGGAAAGGCTCATATCATGCTAAGTTTATCTGTGTCTATGGCAAATGCTTATGGACTACAGTATAAGCTGTTTTGAGGGAAGGTGTTTGGTAATACTCCTTTACTCTAACCTTGTCAGAATGATATTTTTTTAGTAGTATGTACTAAATGAATCACTGAACTATATTCAAGTCTAACATCCTTGGATGCAATAATTACAGATTGCAACAACCCAAATTGGAATGTTCTTTCAAAGGATGAAGGAATTTGAATTTTTGGCAGAAGAGGCAATTAAGACTCAAAGACATGATGAGATTTGGTCAGTGTCTGGAAACACTGGATGCCAGAGGCAGAGGCTGTATCAAGCTCCAGCGGATACTTCTGCTCTTCCTGTTAGAGCTATGAGTTTTGTAGTTCTTTGGCAAATTGTCAACTGTTTTCTTCTTTTGAATCTCTGCCAGGGATTTCACCTTAGTGTCTGACTTTTATCTCATATCACTTCTCACATATGCACAGCCTAGAGTTTTCTCTAGCCACAGAGGTGAGCCAGTCCTTGAGTGTCCCAATTTCATAGTTCTTACAGATAGGGAATTGCTAGAGAAGTTTTTATCCTCTCCCTGGAGGATCAGGTCTCTACCTGCCTGTCTCTGGCCTAATTTGAGGACTGAAAGGAACATGATACATTTTATTTTTAAAAGCATATCCTCTGGCTAATCTTATGTATGCCCTTCTTCCTAGGATAAACTTCCTCCTTGAGTAATGTTGGGGATCCTACCCAAGCAAATCTTCCTGTGAACTTGAACTTTCCATGTCCTTTTTACTGGCCTGGCATTCCTGACATCACCCTTCATCTTTTACTGCTCTCAGCCCTCCTTCCTCTTCTTGACTTTGCTGCTGTTTATTTGTTAGCTATTCATCCATCGGCTTTATGAGATGACATGTGTTGAATCTTAATGAGCCCATCCAAATGTGTGTGTGTGTGTGTGTGTGTGTGTGTGTGTGTGTGTGTGTATGTTTTCTTTCCTTTTCTTCTTTGTTGAAAGCCCCTCTGACAGCTAAATGTTGAGTGAATGATAGCTTCTTGCACCTAGGCTGACACATGGACAGTGGCTGGGAATGGACCACTTCCGTGCAAGGATGTGGGAGGTACTGTTTAATCCACCTGAATAGTTACAAGCTCTGTGCTGGGGCCTGCCTGGTCATTCACAGCTGTTCTGGCTCAGTTAACTTTATTTGGATGGAAATACATTGTAAACAGTTCCAGTAAGAACAGAGGGGAGATGAAAAGCAGATTTCCCTTAGTCTTTTAAGGTCCTTTGGGCTTTGTAAAAGCAGACGGTGAAGTGGGAACTTGGCTGGGTATCTTAAGGAGAATCTCTGTATCACCAGGTAATTGTACGAATGAACCTTCATGCGTGCTAAGGTGCTTGGGAAGAGTCTGGCGCATAGCAGGTACATTTCACAAGCACAGCCAAATCTGAATTATTCAGGAGAAGAAAAAACTACAACCAATTTTTGAAATGTAACAGACGAAGAATCCTAGATTCACCACATTGGATAAAGTTTAAAACAACGGGTCTAGAAGGCAGATATCCTAACTCAGATGTCTCATGCTTTTTCTGGGAATTTTTCAAAGTACAACATAGTTAGGAAATCGTAAACTATGAAAAGCTTTTTTCTAGGTAGAGGGAAAAGGTACTGTATGATGTCTGGGTAAATGAAACACTAGGAACCTAGTTGACTGAAGCAAATCCCAGTGAATCATGTATCCACTATTTTAAAGGGGGCCCAATGTTTTGATCAGATAAGTAGTAGAAAGAGACAAGGTGTCAAAGACTAAGATGTATTGCATACTTGTTTTGTGCCAAGTTGGTCACCTTAGGCAAGTGTCCCTGTTAGTTGATGACTCTTACATAGTAAGAGTATTGCTATCTCGGGGCCGGGAGTTTGGCCTAGTGGTTAAAGTGCTTGCCTAGCATGCATGAAGACCCGGGTTCGATTCCTTGGTACCACATACATAGAAAAAAGCCAGAAGTGGTGCTGAGGCTCAAGTGGTAGAGCTCTAGCCTTGAGAAAGTCCAAGGACATTGCTCAGGCCCTGAACTCAAGCCCAGGACTGACAAAAAAAAAAAAAAGTTGCTATCTCAGCTTACAAGGTCTGAGGAGGTGGAGCTACACGACCAAGCTCATATGGCTACAATTCTGGCCTTGATGTGCTAGAGTTCACCCAGGGGGCTTTGTTGGAGAGACCCTCTGTGGAGTCTGTAGATGGCTGGGGTTTAGGGTGAAGGTTTCTTCCTGCCAACCTCTCAATTTCCATGAAACTGTACAATAACAAATTCTCACTGTGAAAGCCATTTCATTACAGTGTTACCTGAACACTCTCTTAATGATCATTTGGTGTCTCTAATTTCCCAGTGGACCTATCACTGGTAACTGGGATTTCCTAATCTGCTCTGTAATTTAAGTACCAGCACTCTCAGGGCCTATCAGTTGGGAGCTGAAATGGTTTAAATCCTGGTGTGTCTCCTGTCTTTGCATTCTGTAACAAACGTAGAGGGGTAACAGAGGATATGTCATTTTTATCATAATAAATTCTCTGGTGGGGGGGCATGCTGTCCTTCTCCCTGTAAGCTTGGATTGATGACCTATGAGTTTTGTTTTATGCAGATAACTGTGACCTTTATACTGCATCCTCAAGGCAGGGTAGTATATCTCCATGTGACATTTTCTATAACCATATGTTTCAAAGGAAAAGAAGTAAAAATGCAGACTAGGGTGTGTCTGAGAATTCTCTGCTCCTGCCCATGAACATGAGAGTCTCTGGCTCTCTAGAAGTCTGGAAGTCAATGTGACAGATGATTTGATTCCCAAAGGAAAGTGCACAGAGCCTTCTCTTTGGCCCATAATGGGGTACGGCTCACCCAGGGTCCAACCTTAAATACACTGTGTAAATAGCTCCTCAGTGAGCTGGTTAAGTATGACATGTTTTGCCAGAGCAGGCTCTTCAAGGTAAGGTTCAAGGTTCTCCGTTTAAAAAAAAATAGGGTATGTAGCATGTATAATGTAGCATATTCCTGGAATCTCACATTTGAGAGGCAGAGGTAGGAGGATTGTGAGTTTGAAGCTAGCCTGAATAAAAGAGAGACCCTGTTTTAAAAATCCAAAACAAAAGTCGTTGACACTGATGCCATTCAAGCACAAATAAGGAAGATGAGTAGTTAACACCGCAGGCTCTCTTACTTTTTAAGGTTGCAGCCTTGAAAACTTTGAGCGCAAGATTCCTCTTGTGCAAAATACAGATAAGAACAGCACCTGTCTCCTGGGTTCAGTGTGAGGATCAGATGAGATTAACACATACAGTGCCTGGCTAATAATACCTAGTTGGTAGGTAGAGGCTCTGCTTAACTTGTTAACTGTCAAAATACTTCCCTCCTTGCTACTACTGAAAGAGTTATGGTTCTATTCCTCCTCAGTTCCCCACTGCCCTGACCCCTCACAGGGAATCCTCGCACTTGCCTACTACCCAGCGACTAAAGCGTTAATATCAGTACAGTGGTGGGAAAGCAATGGACTCCAGCAAAAGCTGTGTATCTGAGAAGGGTGGTGGCTACAGATAGCCTGACATGCTTGATGTCAATGGCAACTGCCAGTTAAGGCACAACACCCATCTTCAAGATTGGCCTTCAATATAGGGCTCCCTGGCTGTCACATCTGGCTGGGCAGGGTGTGAAACTGGGCTTTCTTTCTTTTTCCTCCTCCAGTTTTGACCTCTATTCTGACCTTACCTCTGAAAGCTGGCATCCTTTGTCCTTTCTGGAGTCTGACTCATCAGCTCTCAGAGATGACTTTTGGCTCTTTTCACTTAGGATTGGACTTAGACTTTAGGGTAGGCTCTACATGGCATCTTCAGGTGATGCTGTCCTAAGACACCTGCCCTAACCCAACACACCTGCTGGTCTCATACACTGGGTTCCAGCTCTTCCTTGCTTCACCCATATCACCGTTCCCTGAGCTCTACTGCTCTGGACAAAGACTAAGTCTGCATCCTTTGAGGGCAGGAGACTACTGGTGTAGCAGTGAGGATGAAAGGGGAGAAGAGATGAATCCAGAGGGTATGTCCCACACAGACATTGTTCGTTCTATGAGCCTGTTGTGTCTGACACATGTAGTGTGGGCCTTCATGCCCACTTAGCATTCAGGCAGTTGTTGAATGAATGATACCAAAAGAGGAGAAGCAAGATCGGAGCTAGGGAACAAGGTAGAATTTGAATCTGACACATGCTGTTTGAGAACTATGCTATCTGCCAGGTGTAAGGTATGGTGTACTTGCTTGTACTTTTTGAACACGGGAAGGCACATGACATACTTTTGTCTATGAGCTATGAGCAGGGGCTTAAAGGGCCATTACTTCTGCTTCTTTCTCAGCTTATACATGGAAGTATGTGGCAAGATGAATCCTGATACCTGCAGGGAGCAAAATCCCCTGCATACCTAAAATATACATGACTTGAGACTGAGAAAAACGTATCACTGTCAATGTCCCCTCCTTGAAGGATAATTGATCACCTTGTCACCTTTTATATAACCCTTGCCCATACCAGTCTTATGGTTTGGTTTACCTGTGTTGTAGCCCCTTCCAAGGGCTGGCCATGGGCGGTGATTTTTCCATAGGTTTCCAAGGTACCAGTCACTCTGGTTCTCTACCAAGCCCAGCACCTGCTGCCCTGTGAAGTAGAGAACACAGATGTTTTAGAAGTTGAAGCTGAGATTTCAGGCCAGGGAGTACTGAACACTGGATGTAATCATGGCACATCAGGACGACAGCAGCTTTCATTCCGAGAGCTTTAAGAGTCTGACCCTAATGTTTAACTTGCATGGACATAGTTCATTCACACAATTAGGCAATTGTTTTTATTACTCTTATTTGGTAGAGAAGAGATGGTAGGCCAGATTAGTCACTTACCCTATCCAAGGTCATCTAGTTTCTCTGTGACAAATCTAGAGTCCTATCAGATGCCATGTGCCAACATATCACATGCCCAAATATTCCAGTTCTAACAGTTCCCATTGTGCATTAATTGATCAGCCTTTTCTAAGTATGGTCTAAGACTAATTTTTCATCAGAGAAGAGGAAATGATCCATGTTTGAGGAAAGTTCATAGACAAGAGCCATCCTGTGAGCAGAAACTTATGGTACATATGTGTCTTTATACTCCCTCTTTCCTCTAAAATATATCTGTCTATGCCAACAAGCATCATATCAGTTCAGGAGTGTGGTCTAAAGGGATAATTGCTCATCTCTCCTCAGAGCTGGGCTTTGATGTTGGCCTCATCTCTAGTGAAATGCAGCATCTCTCAACAATCAGGCTTCAAGTCCATCTTTTAGGTTGTCTCTGGGATGTGGGGGCGACTAAGTCTGGGTAGAGCATTGGACCTACCAGGCTTTCCTTACCCACTTCCAGTATATAAATAACACTGGTAAAAGACACTCTCCTAGGGCTATCATCAATGCCATGTAAACCAACTAGGAAATGAGACATCAGCGTGCTGGTTTTCACAACCGCTGATGGAACTAGTATATCGATCTACAATCATCTGACACGCAATTCTTTTTTTCCATATATTTTTTATTGTAATTAATAAAAGGGTTACATTATATTCACCAGATAGAAGGTGCATTACTTCACATACATTGATACCAAAGGGTATCATTGAGAAAGCTCATGTCTTGGTCCCCATTTCCCTCCCTCCCCATCCCCACTCCCCATCTTGTTTTCCCCCCTTCCCTATCCTATTTCAAATAACCAAATATGCATATATACAATATATCAGATAAGGTGAACTACTGTAACAATATGAGATAACCAAGGGACAGCAAAAGAGATGAGAGATAACATAGTACATTAAGGACAGCAATCACTCATTATATGGCTTTTGATTCTATATCCTGGAGGTCCTTCCATTTAGCATCATACTATATGGCCTATGTATCTAGATTTTGTTCTATTGTAAATCTCTGCTAGGAAAGCCCAAGGTTTCTACTGATTATGACAAATGAGGGAGACTATTGAGCCTATGTTCCTTTGAGTCTGGCTTCACTTAATATGATTTTTTTCTAATTCTTTCCATTTCCTTACAAATGGGGCAATGTCGTTCTCTGACAGCAGCATAGCATTCTATTATGTATAAATATCACATCTTGTTGATCCACTCATCAACAGGGGCATCTGGGTTGGTTCCAGATTTACTATGGTAAATAGTGCTGCAGTGAACATTGCTGTGCTAGTGGGTTTAGTATGTCCTTGTTTCTGGATGATTGGGTAAATGCCAAGTAGTGGAATTGCTGGGTCATAGGGGAGCTCTATGTTTAGTCTTTTGAGGAACTGCCATACTGCTTTCCATAGTGGTTGAATGAGTTTTCACTCCCACCAACAGTGTAGTAGTGATCCCTCCTGGCTACAACCCCTCCAACATTTGTTGTTATTAGATTTCTTGATCCTGGCCATTCTAACTGGAGTGAGGTGGAATCTTGGGAGTTGTTTTGGTTTGCATTTCTTTTATGGCCAGAGATGTTGAGCATTTCTTCATGTGTCTATAGGCCATTTTTGTTTCTTCTTCAGAGAAGACTCTCTTTAAGTCTTTAAGACTCTCTTTAAACCCATCTTTTAATGGGATGGTTGTTTCTTTGGAGATTAGTTTTGGAGTGATTCAATTTTTTGAGCTGTTGATATATTTTAGATATGAGGCCTTTGTCTGTTGTATGGTTAGTGAAGACCTTCTCCCATTCTGTAGGCTTTCTAGTTCAGTGTATCTGCTTTTACCTCTAGGTCTTTGATGTACTTGGAGTTAATCCTGGTGTAGGGTGACAAAGAAGGATCCAACGTTAGTTGTCTACAGGTGCTTAACCAGTTCTACCAGCACCACTTGTTGAAGAGGCTGTCTTTCTTCCATTCTATTTTTTTTGACACCCAATTTTTTCTACTGTTTCAATGTATTACTGCTTACCCTTGCAACCAAAGTTTGAAGAACACAGCATAAATCTATATATGACAGAGAGGGAAACTGAGTCTAAATAACTAATAACTAATGGTTGTATAAGTAATCACTGTTGCCTACCAAAGTTAACTGATGCCTTTCAGAGTGAAACTCTTGGGCCACTCTGGAAAATAAAGTACTTTCTTGTCGTGTCAGAGCCCAGCAACATGTTAAGAAAACACAGCAGTTTTCTTAGAATACCACACTGGGTGATATAGGACCTTCTTGGTACGATGACAGCTCCCTGAAACGATGGTGTGTAAGTTTGGTGTAATTTATCTGATCAATTTATAGAGCTCCTATCTAAATCATCAATCCAGCACAAATACATAAATTAGAAGCATAGGAAAAATACTACCTACCACCCATTTTGTCATCGTATATGATCACATCCAAAACTTGTAGAATCCCTCAGACAAATATATCTCTAATTCAGAGAGTTCAAGAGCCAATCAGTTTTATACCCAACTTGCTTGGGATGGTTCTGTAAAAACAATAGACCCAAAAGGGAAGACACTCTGAGCTGAGAAGTAGATGCCCAGTACTGACTGTGTGACAACCCTGCTACATCCCTCATCTGAGGATGAGGTAGGATGGTGAGGACAGGATGCAGAGGAGAAGTGTTTCTGGGGGAGACAGATGGCTCATAATTACTAAGGACCCTAGACTGGCATTGCAATCTATTTGGCATGATCATAGGTGTCACATACTACCAAATGGAAATAATCTCTCATTGTGTTTAAGATGATCATCAGAATCTCAAGTATGTTCAACTTCACCTACCTCTGAAATCTAAATTTTGTGGCTGACATCATGTGTGTGAATTTTCTTTTGTCTTAAACTACTACTTTAGAAAAGCCTCTTCTTAGCCACATGTTGGTCCTGCCCAACAAAAACACATGGTAATGTTGCTTCCAGCCTCATTTTCTTTCTCATTTAGATGCCCTCCATGCAGGAACTACAGGGACCACTGATTATCTCTCACAGTGCTTTCACGAACTCTAGCATGTAGAACTCCAAGTCAAAATCCCATCTTACCTTCACTACTGCATTAGATGGCAGACAACTCTGGTCAGTACATCCTATTGGTATATCCAACCTTTTAAAGGTTAAGGGAATCCTATTCAGACATATCCATTTATACATACTCATTTCTGACATCGCATGTCCTATGTAGTATCTCTCTCACACAACAAATGTGTGAGAACTCAACAAATGTATGCTTTAGAAATGGGTTTAAAGGGGATGGCACCACCGGTCAAGATGCATGGTGAATACCATGCATGAACTGACATGTTGAGTTGATGCCCCTTTATGAACTAAAGATAATAAATAAAAAAACCAAAGAGGGAAAAGTAGTCCGGTGGGCAATTCTGTCTTGACTGGGGATCTCACTAAGGTTATCTTGTGTGAATGCCCCCTGCATTTGTGAAGCTGCGCTCTTCCATTCACCAATGTCAATGTACTTCCATGCAGCTGGGTACACTGGAAGTGCTTTCTGAGTGATGTGGACAATGGCAAAGTCCAGGTAGCGGTCCCTAAAGTGTCCTATTGTGGCTCTCATCCAACATGTTTACATATGTATTCTGTCCCCAGCGGTCTACATGGCATTTAAAAACAGCTTCCTGGGTAACTGAGATGCACTCTGAAGAGGAAGAATTACTGACTGGAGACAGGACGTTTTTTCCACTTCTTCAGTAAAGGGTGAGATTCACCTGCAGGAACCCCTGCTATGCAAGAAAGTCACGAGTTATCTAATTTTAGGTCATAAGCCAGCAGATTTCAATGGGGTCTCCAGAGCTATATTTCCTACGCTCATTAATGTGATCAGGAAAATGAACTCAGAGCCAGATGGCCTTTGATCAAATCTTTACATCTCTACTTCCTAACTGTAGAGCTCTGGATCAGAGACTTAAGGTCTCTGTGTTTGTCTGTTCTCCATTCATTTGTGAAACGGTGTTAAAGAATAGATACTTCAGAATGAGATTTTTTTTTCCCCCTGTGGGCTAGGTACAAATTAATGTTAGGAAAAGGAAGCTGTGTTCACCGATGATTCAAACAATACCACTGAGAGTACCTAGAAAATAGGTGTTCAGTAGGTATTTGCTCCTGTCATTATACCTAGAATTCCCCTGCCCCTTGTTTTGCCCCATCTTCTTTCCTCCTGAGTAGATATGGTCCTTTCCCTGTCAAAGCTTTGGTTCAGCTTCATATTGATTGACATTCACTTCATCTCAAGCAGCACACAAAATACTAAGGAATCAAAGTCAAAATATAGTCCTTGCCCTAGAGGCAGAAGAGGAGAAAGGTAAACAATTATGAAACAACCTGATGCCTACAATGACAGAAACACTGATAAAGTTGGAAGAATGGAAAACAGAGAACAACCGATTTTGTGTGCAGCTCAGTGATGCTTGTTTGGCATTAGATGTCACCCCTAAAGTCATCTATTTTGTTCCTTGCAGCATTTCAGGTTGTCCATCTCCCACACAGACTTTCAACTTCCCCTCCAAGATTTTCTGGTAAGGGTGCTATCTAGTATTAGTCATCTACAAATAGAGGTCATTTTTATTCCCTGGTGACAGTGTGGATGACACAACCATTACAGTTCAGCAGTAAGTGGCATCTAAATCCTGGTCTCAAGAGTTCCAAGTTCAAAACCTTCACCTTGATTATGCAAGGGACTCTTCCACCTGCCATCACACAGAGACATACAATCTCAGGGGATGCTACGGGGGCACTGACATGGTGTTGACACGCCATCCTGACTCACTGTGCCTTCCTCACTGCCTGTCTCATCTTCTTAGGCATTATTATAATAAAACACCGTGACTAACAGAAAAAGCTCCGTCATTGTTTTCCCATGCTAGTCCTGTGGTTATGATTAAGTGCACTGTTCTCCATCTTCCTTACTCTTGGCACAAGTGAACTTATGAAAATGAAGCTGTCTTCTTTGCTTATTCATACATCATCACTAACAGTCAGACAAGATTGAACAAGCTTGCTAGTCTGCTGGAGCTCTGGTACTGGTGTCACCAGCCAGGAGACGGATGGCTCTGGGCTAGCAACTCCCTTTTCTCCAGCCTTCTGCAGCTTCTGGCTCCAGGCAGAGTTGCTGTTGTTCAGTAGGTAGGATCCAAGCAGCAGGAAGCCATGCTGACTCTACATGGTACAAATGCTATGAGGAGGTCAAGTTCAATATCTGAGCCCTAGGTGTGAAGAAGGAGCATGGTCAGTTTTGTTTTGTTTTTTTTTTTTTTTTCCTGGTGTCAGTACTAGGGCCTGAACCAGGGCCTTGAGCTTTCACTTACCTTTTGCTCAAGGCTGGTGCCATTTAAGTCACAGCTCCACTTCCAGCTTTATGGGGTAGATAATTTGAGGTAAGAGTCTCCTGGACTTTCTTGCCCAGGCTGACTTCGAACAGTGATCCTCAGATCTCAGCCTCCTGAACAGCAAGGATTAAAGGAGTGAGCTGCCAGTACCTGGCTATGTCTTACTTCAGAATGCACTGGCCATGTGTAACCACTCTGAGACTCCATTTGCACTTAAAAGGCCTACCTCTTCCAGGTATGTGTGTGCCTGACATACCAATTGCCTGGCTCCTCCTAGAGACTCATATAAGGCATTTCTCTTCCTCCTTTCTGATGGTCATTGCTTATATCCAGGTTTTCCTACCCAAGGTCTAACATCAACCCTAGACTGGACTCTGCGAGATTTGATCTCAGTGCCTTCCAATCCTGACCTGTTGTCCACAGCCTTTAATATCTGTGACCCCAGTCTCCCACTGGACATTCTGTCCATTCTTCTCCATCTATGCCAGAAATCTGGGCTTGCTCCATTAGTGCTTTTTTATTTTTGCTGTACTTTTTATCAACTGATGAGGAGATCTAATATGATACTCCCCCGACAGGCCAGACCTCCTTCTACCCATCTCTTCTTATTCTTCAGACCACCAGCAGCTTGCCATCTTCCACTGACTGCTCAATTACAATCTTCAACTCAAGCTGACCCAAATCAAATCCACCATCCTTTTCTGTTACATAATGGTATGCCCCTCCTCTGAAAAAAATGTTAGCCCTGTAGAGACTTAACTTGTCCATGAAGCCAGCCATATCTGAATCTGTCTTGACACCTTTCTCTCTTCATAGTCTCACTATAACCAAAGGCCCATGCTCTAACCATCCATATGTCTCTTCATCTTTCAGGACTACCTTAGCAGGTTTCTATCTGATCTTTTTTCTCCCCTTCCAGTATCTTTTACCCTTCAATTCTGCTTATCTAACCCAGCAACATTTGAAGGCACACATTTTGCAGACTTTGTGCTTTCATGTTTAAAATGCTGTTTAAAATGCTGTTGGGATCCAGTACACTGCAAATAGATGAATAAATGGCTGGATGAGTTAATGATAAATATTATCACC
Organism: Megascapheus bottae; assembly: GCF_031878675.1. NCBI lineage: Eukaryota > Metazoa > Chordata > Mammalia > Rodentia > Geomyidae > Megascapheus > Megascapheus bottae. The sequence continues at coordinate 86,850,363 of NC_143510.1, forward strand.
ACTGGTCATCCTAGCCTGTATGTGATAGGCTGTTGTAGGATGCAGCAGAGGTGGGTATTGACTGACTAACCTCTCCAGGTAAAGCCCAAGAGCAGATAGCTGTCACCTTGATCTGTAAGGTGCCTTCTATGAAGGCTCCTTTGTATACCCCATGAAAATTCCTGGATACTCAGCGGAAGACTGCCCATTACTGCTGACATCAAACCAGCTGTGTTTATGCCACTTGTTCAATATTAAAATGTTAAAACCAGAGGGAGTCTTGAGTATAGCAGAGAACAAAACCATGCCCTCCCAACCTCCTATTTATTCTAATAAGCTGGTTTCCAATAGAAAAGCCTTTAATAGTACATTCAGTGCAGGCCAGGATGTCTATAATAAGAAAAACATATGGTATCACATTAGCATTTGCTAGACATCCTGAAAGAGCTGTTCCCTGGCCTCAGGTGCCCCTGGCTAGCAGGCATAGAATAATAAAACATCTCCTGAGATGACGCACACAAAAGGGTATTCAAACAACCCTGAATAGGTTGCATAGGGCTGGTTCTTAGCTTGCATGTTTCACAGCTTCTGCTTTAGTTTTTCAGCTCTAGTTCCAAACACTCCAACTTCGATGAGCCATGAGCTCTTAGTCATTCCTCTGGAACCATCTACCTGTACATGAGGGAGGGGACTGTAATGCTGTCACACATGGTCAGTAGAAGGCCTAGGACTCTGACTCTGACTTGAAGCTCAATGCCTCTTGGACTTGCCTGCTGCTTTGTTCTCTAAACCTTTATATAAGTCTCACTTGCTTCAAATCCTATCTAGTTTATCCTTGTCAAGTTCCTGTGAGTGAAGTCTGGAGTTCCCATTTTCTTCACTGATACCTGGTGATACTGTCTCCACCCCAGGTCTTCATGGGACTCTTAACCAGGCTTATGTTCCAGGTGTATACAGCATGGTCCTAGAGTGGGTCATGGACTCACATAATGGTCACACAATTTGTTTCCTGGGGGGGGGGATTTCAGTTCTTGATCAGAGACACCCACCCCAGCATATTCACTGCCCAGCCCTGATTTCATGCACAGGGGAAGACTCCACCCTTCCTGATGTCTAGGGCTGAGGCTCATTCCTCTAACTGAAATCTGAATCTGTGTCATTGTGGAAGGCTGTGAAGGGCTGATGCGTTCATGGAGAGTTGTGGCTGATTCTCAGCTGTGACTGAGAAATGAGCTTTTTTTCTGGGGAGAAGCTTCCAGGTGCTGGGTGGGTTCAGTGAGACCTTGCATGGCATGGCTGTCATCTAGCAGGGACTTCTTGAACCTCTACTCTACACCATGCTTTGTCAAATACTTTGGACACACTGGGGAGAAAAACACCAATTTCTGCCCTCTGGACGGATCTCTATATGTAACTTATCATCCAGCCTAGTTAGCACCTCAAGTCTCACTGAAGCAATTTCTCTCTGGGGTTGGCTGGGATTTTTCTTGAATGAGGACTTTGTGCATGGCAGGTTTGAAGGTCTTCGGGTGATGGTAGTCAGGTCATCACCTACTTCTATAAAAGAAGACTGGACGGGATGGCTTTTAACACTTGAGCAAGAATTTGTGACACTAACTCAGCAATGAGCTCCTTAATGCACCATGTAGGGAATATGCACCATGGTGCATTAAGTGTACTGGAACAGTGCACGTATCAGGAAAGCCCCTCTGTGAGCAGCTGCTCCAGGCCCCGAGATCTGTTCTTATCATGCAGCAGTTCAGAGATGGCCTCAAACACCCCCAGGAGGGTTGTACTGTGCTGCTTTTTAATTTTTTAAATCTTTCTGAAAGGAAACTGAGGTTTAGAGAGGTATAATCATTGGCAGATGTCTTGCTATTGGGAAGCCATGTTTCTACTCCTATCTCAGGAACAGGATCCATCTAAAAAGAAAGAACATCTCTTTCCAGGGTTAGGGCCACAGCTGGCAGTAGCAAGGATCAGGCTGCCAACATATCTAGACCACCATTATCATATGCCACCATCATCAGCGGGGATGAGATTCCAGGATGCTCCTCGGAGCCTATGAGGGGGTTTGGAGTTGTGATTCTCATCAGTAGAAATCTCAGGATGCTGAGGGGTCCTGAGGCACATCTTGCCCCAGAGCAACCAGGCCTGAGGCTTTGAAAAGAATCCAGTGTCGAATAAAGTGCCAGACGATGAGTCCACCTGCCAAGATTCAAAACCACGTCTCCCTTACTAAGTACCTGAGACAACCTAACTTAATTTATGGTTTGAAAAACTCCTGTTCAATCTCCAATAATGATTTTTGTCTTCTTCCTTCTGTGATCTTTGATGTTCTTTTTTTATATTTTTTATTGTAATTAATATAAGGGTTATATGATATTTGCCATATAGAAGGTGCATTAATTCACATACATTGATACCCTATCACATGTCTTGGTACTCTTTACCCTCCCCACCACAGCCCCCCCCATCTTGGTTTTCCCCCCTTCCCTATCAAATTTCAAATAACCAAATACAAATAAATTCAATATATCAGATAACAAAGTGAGGTACTGTAACAATATGAGATAACCAAGGGACAGCAAAGGAGATGAGAGACAACATAGTACATTAAGGACAACAATCATTCGTTATATGGCTTTTGTTTCAATATCCTGGAGGTCCTTTCAATTAGCTTCATACTATATGGCCTTATGTATCAAGGTTTTGCTCTCTTGCAGATCTCTGCTAGTAGAGCCCAAGGTTTCTACTGATTATGACAAATGAGGGAAACCATTGAGCCTAAGTTCCTTTGAGTCTGTCTTACTTCACTTAATATGATCTTTTCTAAGTCTTTCCATTTCCTAACAAATGGGGCAATGTCGTTTTTTCTGACAGCAGCATAGAATTCCATTGTGTACAAATACCACAACTTGTTGATCCACTTATCAACTGAGGGACATCTAGGTTGGTTCCATATCTTTGCTATGGTGAATAATGCTGCATTGAACATTGTTGTGCTAGTGGATTTAGTATACCCTAGATTCTGGATGGTTGGGTAAATGCCAAGTAGTGGAATTGCTGGGTCATAGGGGAGTTCTATGTTTAGCCTTTTGAGGCACTGCCACACTGCTTTCCATAGTGGTTGAATGAGTTTGCACTCCCACCAACAGTGTAGTAGTGATCCTTCCTGGCCACATCCCCTCCAGCATCTGTTATTATTCGTTTTCCTGATCCTGGCCATTCTAACTGGAGTGAGATGGAATCTTAGAGTTGTTTTGATTTGCATTTCTTTTATGACCAGAGATGTTGAGCATTTCTTCATGTGTCTATAGGCCATTTTTGTTTCTTCTTCAGAAAAGACTCTCTTTAAGTCTCTGGCCCATTTTTTAATGGGATGGTTGTTACTTTGGAGATTAGTTTTGGAGTGATTGAATTTTTTGAGTTGTTGATATATTTTAGATATGAGGCCTTTGTCCGTTGTTTGGTTGGTGAAGATCTTCTCCCACTCTGTAGGCTTCCTAATTAATTTACTAGCTATGTCCTTTGCCATACAAAAGCTCTGCAGTTTAATGCATTTCCACTTATCCAGCCTTTCTCTGATTTGTTGTGATTTTTGGTCCTTATTAAGAAAGTTTCGACCTGTGCCAAGGAGGCCTAGTGTATCTCCCATTCCTTCTTGTCAAGTTTTCAGTTTGTCAGCTTTTACCTCCAGGTCTTTGATCCATTTGAAGTTAATTCTAGTGCATGGTGACAAAGAAGGATCCAACTTTAGTTTTCTGCAAGTGCTTAACCAGTTCTGCCAGCACAACTTGTTGAAGAGGCTGTCTTTCTTCCATTCTATTTTTTTGGCTCCCTTGTCAAAGATTAGGTGGCCATAGGTCTGTGGTTTAATATCTGGGTCTTCAGTTCTATTCCATTGGTCTTCAGGCCTGTTCTTGTGCCAGTACCAAGCTGTTTGCAGAGCTGGTTGGCTGTCTCCCAAGTGGTACTTTTATCATACTGGCTCCCAGGATGCACAACTGCCATCACCTCTCTGCCTTGGTCTCTGTCAGGGAGGCAGGTCTGGCCTGAGTCCAGCCACCGCCTCTTGTCTGTGCTTTTTTGGGTGTGATTCTTCATAAAAGCACAATTCTTTTGCATCTTTCAGGTGGCTCACTCAGGTGTCCCTCACTGGCCAGTAGGAATAGGAAGACAAGTGCCTGGTGGTTCCTTGTAGAACTGTACAAAAGATTTGTTTATAAGATTGTAAGGGCCAAAATTCCAGTTCTGTCTTTTCCCAGTTATTGTACAACTCCAAGTGCTTCATCTTTGAACTTTCATTATTTATTTTGTGAACTTTTAGCTCTTATTACATTTGAGGCAGAGTCTTGCTTTCTGACTAGATTGCAATCATCTCATTTCTGCTTCCTACCATACCTGTGATGACAGGTATATGTCACCATGCCCAGCCTTTTTCTGTTGAAATGAGATCTTACACTTTTTTCTTTGAATGGAAAACCTCCTGATCTCCATCTCCTTCAATTGCTAGGATTACAGGAGAGAGCTATCAACATCTAAATGGTTTTTATGTTTTAATAATAGATGTTCATTGAATTCACCCTGTTTCTATTAAAAGGTTGCAGTGAGAACAAGATGAAATGGTATAAATTTTAAAAACTGTATTCAATTTTGAAAATGTTATCATTATTACCAAAAATTTCTGGGTAGTAATAATTTAGAAATTACTTCTTTTGACACTGACTTACTAATCAGATCAACAGGTAAGCAAGTACTCAGAAAAAAGCAGAGCTACATTGTTCAAGGAAGATTTGAAGACTGTCAAGTTGCTGGGTAACAAACCCATCAAAAAGATTTTTCTTTCTTTCAGAAGAGTGTGGTATGGTAATGCTGATAATACATTCATTAGGCAGACAGACCTTCTCTAAGGTCAGGTACATGCTGACAGAGAAAACTTACAACAAGAAAAGAACATCAAAAACTAGGTCTTTAAGTGGTTTCAATTGGAATCATCTGAGAAACCCCCAACAATACCTAGAAGTGAATACCAAGACCATATATGCTGGACCCTGACTTCCTTACCCCAAATTCCCTACAGGGCAAGCAACAAACATAACACACAAACAATACACAATCCTGGGGTAAGACAAATGGGTCCTCCAGTAACCTACAGATACCTCATTCATTGAAAGCCTTCTGAGTGCTCTCCTCACACTAGAAAATTCCCTTCACAAGACAAGGACATCATGCCTGTAATTGTTAGCTAGGAATGCTTTCCTGGCATGGTATTAATGTACTAGCAATGAGAACACATTGGACTTTGCAATAGATTTTGCATCCTTTCCAAGAGAGTAAACAGAGGTATCCAAGTTCACGTGGGCAACAGCTATGCCTGGCAACATCACAACATTGTGGTGGCAGTGTTGGGAAAGAGCAATGGAGTGGATACTTATTTGTGTGTATGTGAGTATGCACACGTGCGTGTGTGCTTGTGGTTGTATGTGCACACATGCAGGTTATAGCTGAGCAAAGAAGGCTTGGCTGCAAAACTTAGTCAAAGGCTCCTTTCCAATCTAAATTTGCTCACTTGTTCATTCAGCCATTTGCTTATTTATCCAGTCATTCACCCAAGTTATTCAGTGTTGATTACATGCCAAGCACTGTTCTGGGCTCTGAGTGGTAACCAAACAAGACAAAAACAAAATAAAAAAAATCCTCAAATATGGAAGTTTTCACTGGAGTGAAAGCCAGACCACAAATAGACAGGGCACAATGTTACTTAGAGAGGAGGTGCTATGAAAAATAAAGCGAAGGAGCAGGTCAGGGCCATGCCCTGCAGAACAGGGGCCTGGCAAGCAGCAGGATGTGACATTTCAAGAGAAAGGGCATCTTCTGTTGCCCAAGGATGCCAGGGAGAGGAGAAAGACAGGCAGGTGAGCAGAGAGGCCAGGGCATCCCTGAGCGCCTGTGCCAGGTGAGCTGGCTGTGTATGAGTGCTGTAGTCCCTGGCTCAGCCAGGAAAGTGCCTGGGATGACATTTGTTCCTCATTTAGCACTCATAGCCATTTGAGAATGAATAGGTCAGGCAGCATCTGACTGCATGGTGGATGATGTCAGATTAATGTTTCAGAGCCATCAGAAAGAGGAAGCAATGCCCATTTGGGTAGAGAGAAAGCTCTGCATAGAAAGGAGTTCCTCCATCAGACTAGGGTTGTAGATGGTTCAATGGAATACCCTGGAAAATGGCTGCAGCTCTCCCATCCCTGTTAGTCAAAATCATTACCATTTCAGTGAATGAATATCACAGCTCCCAAAAGGATCAACTCTATTGCTGTAAAAAATTTACCAATGCAAAGCATGAAGACTCACCAAAGGGCCAGCACAGAGGTGCTATATCATATGGGGTGTCAGAGGAACCGAGAATGCCTGAGCTACACTGCCTGGACCTGGAGTATGTCTGTGTTCTGTTTCCACCTTTTCCTGAAGGAAGAATGCTGAAGGAAAGCAGTTCTCCAGTGCAGGTATCTGCAAAGGATGCCCTACTGCTAGCCGATCCTGATTTCTCTTTAGGGAGTTCTAGGTAAGAGAATCCTTTGCAACTAAATAACAGGATTATCACCGACTTCATGGAAGAGATGAACATGTTGAATGTCCCTCAACCTGAATTCCAAAACCACACATTTTCTTCAATCAGAAACTTTCTGAATACTTAGCATGATGCTACAAATGAATAGCTCACACCATGTAACTTATTAAAATATGATTTAACAATTAACTTCAGGCTTCTAAGAGAGCTTTTTATGTTTAGACTTTGGTCCTGTCTCTGAACTATGTAATAAATGTAACAATTCCAAAACTTAGAAGGAAAAAAATGATCCCCAAACCCAAACACTGTTTTCTGTCTTATTTTGGATACTCAATCTATAATTCCTTTTGCAGCAAGAATCAAATAGACATTTTTTTTTTTTTACTTTGGCTGACAGGAAACTCTGACTTCAATTTGTAAAATCACACAGGAAACAAGGACTCATACATATATCCTTTTAGTTTTTATGTAAGGAATTAGTTTTTAAATAAGTAGTTGGCTAAAATCTTCTGTAAAACCAAGTAGGATATCTCTGAGTGATAAATTCTATTTTTTCCTTATTTCATGATTTTTGCCCGTGAGCTTTTGAAAGCTGTTTCCCCTCTTCTAGTTTGAGTGAGCCATGATAAACTAACTTTGGGTATATCACCACAGAAAAATTTGGACTCACCATACTGAGAACTGATGCTATCTTTTCTGCAGTTTCATTGGACTGCTACACATGAGCTTTGGCTTCATTTCCCAGGAACAACTAGAATTCCCTTCCCAGAGGTGGCCAGATCCAGTGAAGGATGGGCCTGTACCATAATTCTGACCTGAGCATGCCCCAGCAGCAGCTCTGCCAGCTCTTCATGCTGTATCTCTGGCTATCTGCCTGGCCATCTTTCTGTACTTTTTTCACTTGGTCCTGGATAAACTCACCTAAAGAGAGACTTGTTTCTCATCTCCATCTGGCTTCTACCAGAGGTCTGGGTTTGCTAAATGTTTTCTCAGAAACCCAAACCATTTGGAATCACTTTTGAAACTACCTTTCATCTCTTTCCAACTTATTATTATTTTTTTTGCCACTTTCCTGGGGCTTGAACTCAGGGCCTGAGCACTGCCCTTGAGCTTTCTCAAGACTAGCACGCTACCCTTGAGTCATAGTACCACTTCTTGTTTTTTTTTTATATATGTAGTACAGAGGAATTGAACTCAGGGCTTTGTGCATGCTAGGCAAGCACTGTACCACTAGGCCAAACTCCCAGCCCTCTTTCCAACTTGATTTTGAAAGCTCACTGGAAGTGATGTTAATTTAACTGTATCTAATCAGTGTTGGGTCAAGCAACAGAGAGAATGCAGAGGCTCAGATTCATAAGAACCAGAGATTACATAATGGGGAAGGCAGAGAGAAGCCCAGGACTACCAAAGCCCTGCTCCTGATGCCCTGCCACACTGAAAAGCATTCTGACCCCAATTTAGCATATGGGGTCTCTCGGCAAGGCATGCCGTTTCAGCTTGCTCTAAAGATTAGGGTCAGTTGTGAAACTGCTGGATTTCATACTCCCACAATTACTTCATTTACATGCAATTTTTCAGGGTGCGATGTCCTCTAAACCCATTAATTACAGATTTGTCTTCCATGATATTTCAACCATAATTTTCCTACTGCTAAAAGCAAACCAAAGTTCAGAAGTGTCTCCTAGTAAACATTATGGGTGTATCTGGCAGAAGATCAATGTGTATGTTTGTAAGACGTGACCAGTGACACAGCCAGGAAGGGATGATGGGGAAGGGAGATACAGAAGAGGATGGTTCCTGGGTTTTTAAGTGGAGTATAGTTGGATAGGCACACAGGGTAACAATGTCTGGCAACCATTAATTGCATATTTCACATTAGTTGGTAAAGAGGGATTTGAATGTTCCCAACATGAAATATGATAAATATCTAATGTGATGGGTGTACTATATTACCTTGACTTGATTATTACACATGTATACTTGCATTGCATGTGCACTGTGTCCTATAAATACATATATACCATACTTACTATACATGTGTTAAAATTAAATAATATATATGTACTTTAAAACAGACCAGCCCCTTAAAGGGGGAAATGAACTGCAAAGGATGGAAGACCTACTGCCAGTGTCCCCCTTCTTCCTTGCCGAGTGTTTACGTTAATAGCTGGGCATGCAGGAAGCTCACTGTCTCTATGTCCTGTTTCTATCAATTGGACTCTGCTCATCTAGGGGGAGCAGAGATTGTTTCCAGACCTGATTATGCCAGTTCTTGTTGTTGTAATTCAGAGCTCTGAGCAATTATTATGTAAATCTATTAAGAGTGTAGAAAGACAGTTGTTTTGTAGACTTAAGCTGAATTCTTTAGAAAAACCTGCCACTGAAGAACTGCTTTAAACAAATTGCCTTTACATATGTTAAGAGGAAAAGATAATGAAAAAAAATAGCCTGATTCTGCATTCCTGTGCATAAAGACTGTGTGGGTTTTTGTTGTCGTTTTTTGGTGCTGATCTTGGGACTTGAACTTAGGGTCTGGGCACTGTTCATGAACTGTTTCTGCTTAAGGCTAGAGCTCTGCCATTTCACCTACAGCTAGCTTTTTGTCTGTCTTTCTTTCCTCTTTTCTTTTCTTTTCTTTTCTTTTCGCTTCCTTCCTTCCCTTCCTTCCTTCCTTCCTTCCTTCCTTCCTTCCTTCCTTCCTTCCTTCCTTCCTTCCTTTCTTTCTTTCTTTCTTTTTGGTGGTTAACTCCATGGATTTTCTTGCCCTGGTGGCTTTGAACCTTGATTCTCATATCTCAGACCCCTTATTAACTAGGATTACAAGTGTGAGCCACCAGCAGCCAACCTAATACTAATTCAACTTTAAATACTAGAACTGTACATTGCAGAAGAAGTACCCATTCCACAGGAAAAATGGGGCCCAACTGAAGCCCATGGTCTTGCATGCTATGGCATTGAGCACTTACAGCCTTTTCCTATTTCACATCTAAACTGTCTCTACATTTCCTCCTAGGCCGTGGCCAGCGCTGTGACAATCTGTGCAAGCAGCACTACAAACAGGTGACAAAAAACCTGGTTAAGGCAACATTGTTTTGAGACAGGAATGGTACTTTTGCCAATAACATTCTCCTAGTACATACAGGGCTCCCTGAATTCTGACACTCTAGGACCACAAAATAACTAATCTAATAGGTATCTACTAGTGTTCCCCACAGACAAAGGCTTCTCATGTGTCTCATCAGCTGTATCCATTTCTTCCACCTTTCCTCACAGCCCGGCAGAGTTTGGATATATCACTGTTTTCATAGTTTCAAATTGAAGTTTTTGGTGTGCCTGTGACTTCAAAATCCATGCTTCATTTAAGCATAGTATAATGTTAAACACCTTATTAAGCCTTTCTGACTTTGTACTTGATCTTTTCCATTTCAATTAACATTCTACTGAAGAGTCACTGGATGAAAGGCATCATGGAAATGGTAGAACCTGTTATCAATGCAACCTTTTAGCTTCTAAGAGTCTCACTCCATTCCACTTATGCAAGTTAGGACGGAGGGTGACCCACTAACTTAAGTGTAGAGCTCTGTGGGATGAGTCATTTGGAAGAGCTTGGGAGGTGGGGGTGGCGAATGGCAGCTCAGAGCTAAGAGAACTTGACACACCACTTAGTCATCTTCTGCACACCAGGAATAATGTGCAGGGGTGAGTGAAGACATTTAAGGAGCCGCACAGGAGGACCAGGAGTAGGAACAGGAAAATTTGTTCAAGACCAATACAATTTTGCAATTCAAGATTGTGGGTGTGAGGCAACACTTTGACTTGTCTAGCTGTCACCAAAAGTAGGCACTCAAGCAATCCTGTGCCTTTCCTTCCTTCCTCCCTCTCTCCTTCCCTCCCTCCTCCTTCCTTCCTTCCTTCCTTCCTTCCTTCCTTTCCTTCCTTCCTTCCTTCCTTTCCTTCCTTCCTTCTTTCCTTCCTTCCTGTGGGTCATGGGGTTTGAACTCAGCCTGGGTGCTGTCCCTGAGGCTCTTTAGCTCAAGGCTACCACCCTACCCTTGAGCCAAGCCCCACTTCCTATATTCTAGATGTTAACTGGAGATAAGAGTCTCAGGTCCTATTGTGCCAGGGCTGGCTTTGAACTTGATCCTCAGATCTTAGCCTCCTGAGTAGCTAGGATTACAGGTGTGAGACACTGCACCCGGCTTCCTGTGTCATTTCTACTTATGCACGGTAATCATTGGACAGTTATCATTCAATATTTAAGAACAAGAGTATTTAAAAATGTTTGCCACTAATCACCTTTCTGTATGTGCTTGTTTTGTTAATTCAGTAATCACTTAATCAACATCTATGAAGGATACCAGATGGGTTTTGTCATTTAACAAAGGAAGACATAGCTAAGATATAACTGTTGATCTTATGTGTCAGAAACATGTATGCATGATATAAAAGACAGATGATTAAATGTGCCCCAAATGAAAGATCACTAAAACCCAATGTAAATATCACAGAATATACATGTATATATATGTAATGTGTATGTATACCACATATGCATATATGTGTGTGGTGTGTGGTGTGGTGTGTGGTGTGTGTGTGTGTGTGTGTGTGTGTGTGTGTGTGTCCTAAGGGAACAAGAAGAAGGAGTCACAAGGGAGGTGACATTTGTGTCAGGATCTTAAAGTACATTTAGTAGGTAGCATAGAAGGTAGTAAGCTATTCCAAGCTGAGAAGTAGTCTTTGTAGCAAGGGAAAAGTAGGTTATAGCACCACCCTGCAGCTGACACCTGCAGAACCTGGGCCAGTTCTTTACATCCTACTCTTTTTTATTTTTATTTTTTTTTTTTGCCAGTCCTGGTACATGAACTGAGGGGTTGAGCATTGTCCTTGGGCTTTCTCAAGGCTAGAGCTCTACCACTTGAGTTACAGCAACACTTCCAGCTTTTTCCTGTGTATGGGGTATTGAGGAATCAAACCTGGGTCTTTGTGCATGCTAGGCAAGCACTCTACCACTAGGCCAAACTCCCGGGCCTACTTTCTACTCTTTATCAGCCTGGTCTGCTAAAACTTACTTGCAGTTTGTTGAAAGGATGAGCAATTGTATCTGTCAATTAACTATTTGGTGCTCAATCTACACTGCAGAGGTGTCTAATAAGTGAACTGTGAATTTTTACTATTGTTATTAGGAACAAAATATAGGAAGAAAGAACAAAGGCTCAAGGTGTGAATACAGAAATCTGGTCTTGATGAACATGGAAAGTAGAGATGCATTGCACTGACTAACCAGAAACAAGAACATGAAAACAATCCCTGCTTTATTTTTTTTCCCCTTAGGATTTTAAGAATCACAGTAGCAACAATGAAGACAATAAATAGAAATGGCTCCTAGATACTGAGAAATGGGCAGGGTGGTTAAAATGTATTATTTTTTCTTATGTCTTCCAATAATCTTAGAAGATTGTAAGTGACATCTACTATTTCACAGAAAAAGAAAAAGAAAGAAAAGAACAAACCCAGGGGCCTAGTGGTAGAGTGCTTGTTTAGCAGGCATGAAGACCCAGGTTCGATTCCTTGGTACCACGTACACAGAAAAAAGTCTGGAAGTGGTGCTGTGGCGCAAGTGGTAGAGTGCTAACTTTGTTTAGGAAAGCCAAAGGACAGTGCTCAGGCCCTGAGTTCAAGCCCCAGGACTGGCAAAATACAGAAAAAAAAAAAGAAAAAGAATAGAAGACACTGAACAACTTGCCCATGAAAGGATGGTAAGAAGTAGTGAGCCGGTATACAAACCAGGCCCACTGGACTCCAAAGGTTCATGCCTCATGCTCTTTCACTGTGGATGAAGCAAGCAGAGTGAAGTCAAATGAAGTTTGTATGGTATCACAGGGTTTGGTATGGCTTAACGTCTTGTAAGAATGGAATCCCTCCTTTCATAGTTCCTTGCTCACTTTTATGCTGTTCTGTTAGCTCAGACATCCCACTACTGTTTTTGAGCAGCAGCAGACAATAAGACAGGTGGCTCTTCACTCTGTAAGCTGGTCCATGGTGCATCTCAGCCCACATTGTGCACAGATGGGCTTCTGTGATGCTCTGGAAAACTTTACAGTGCAAAGCCCAGTGATGGCACTATATATCAGTCCCTCACCAGGGCCTTTCAATCTCACAGTGGCATGCTGATAGCGAAAAGCTTGCACACCATAAAGCTAACTACAGTAGCAGAGGCTGAGAGGGAATGTTTAAAGAGAATGAAATGCAATTTCCTCTTCTATCAAGCCTACGCCCAACTTTGTGGGCCGAATTTAACTCTCCTGCTGAGTTTTCATTGCCTCTGGACCATGTCTTCATTAGAGCAATTAGCTCTTAGCAATGGTGGGCACTGGGATCCTCTGGAGAGGTTTCATAAGAACACATGTACCTGGCCATCCCCATCTCAGGAGATTCTAATTTGCTAATTTCCTAACTCTGGGTTGACCAGGGAAGTAGCTTTTAAAAATATAGTTCCTTAGGTACCTGGGTAACTAGCAGTATGGAGGATAATAATTCTTGAAAAACAAAATTCTGGCATGGAAAAAAACTCCTAAAAATGCTAGATCAAAACAAAGATGTGTGTGTGTGTGTGTGTGTGAGTGTGTGTGTGCACATAGTTGTGTTCGTATATGTGTGAATAAAAGGAACAGTTTAGGCAAGTCCTCAGGGTCAATAAAGAAAATGTACAAGCAGGTTGAGGCAGTACCTGAACGGTGGAATATGCTCATGAAGTCTGTACTAAGCATTAGTTTCCATGAGGCAAGCACAGGAAAAGGAGAAATATATCAGTATCAGGAAAGAGAATAAACAGAGAACAAAGATAAGGCAGATCCCTCCAAAAATCACCTTTTCAGCAGGAGAGGCCTGTGGAAGAGCAGAGGAGATGCATCTGGGGGAAGCACAGTAGTACTTTTGCACATCTTAGCTAGGCCCAGCATTAGGTGGTTCAGGGATGGAATTCACAGCGAAACCATCCATTTGAAAGCCACTGTGGATGGACCCTGTCATTCTGCAGAGGCACATGCAAATTCTATCTAGCTGAGGCAGGAGGATCCTGATTGGAGACCTGCCAGGAGACTCTATCTCACCCATGCCACCTAACAGAAAAACAAAACAAAACAGAAAAACAACAATGAATCATTTTCTAAAAGACTGCTAAATAGAATCATCACACACAGAACACCAGGATGTCAAATATACTTAAAGAAATAACAGGAAGTAGGCAAAAGCTTAAAAGTAAGTCTATGGATTCTTCCTCTCTCTTCCCTTTGGAAGGCCAGACTTTCTCTAACACTGAATAATCTACCTTAATGACTCATTTGTAATGATTAGAATAACAGGGATGATGACTGTGACTTGTGAATTCGGGTGATAAAGTTTATACAGATACACGTTTTAACATTCTCCCTCAGTGTCTGTCAGTCTGTATGTCTGTCACTCTCTGTCTCTGACTCTGCCTGTTTACTTTGGGAGAAGCCAGTCTCCATGCTACATGCTCCAGGGAGGTACTCCTGTAGGGGAAACAGAACACTCCTGGTCCCTGGCTCCCACCAATTTGCCAGCAAAGTGGGTGAGGTACCTGGAATGCCACCTGTGCAGCCCAAGCTGATTCATGACAGTGACTGTAGAAGAGATCCCAAAGGAGAACTGCTTAGCTGGAGTCCCTTCTGAATTCCTAACTGGTAGTCATAATAAATAATTTGTTTTAAGCCATTAAGTTTTATTGTAATTCTTTATGTCTAAACAGATCACTCTACAGAGTATGAAACATAGGAAGAGAATGAATGACCCAATGCATTTGAGAAGGAATCAAGTGTAAGACTAGAAGACTAGTAGTCAGCTGACTGAACAACAGAAACACTGAAGCTTAAAGAATGGATTAACACCATCAGTGTGCTGGGAGAGAAAATCACTGTCAACCTAGGATGGTAAATAACAGTAAAACATGTTTCAGGATGGCAAAGTAGTCATTTTTTTACACGATCAAAGCCGGATTTTACAAGTAGTAGATCTTACTAAGGGTAAATTTTAAAAAGTACCACATAAGGAAAAGTCTGAAATGTGAGAAGAACAGATATTACAATTTTTAAACATATCAACTGAACAATGAAAATTACTACCAAGACAGGATGGAACAGCATCCTTTAAATAATTAAGTGTATGCCAAGTATGGTGGTACATGCCTGAGATTCCATTTTTTCACATACTATCAATAGGTAAAAATTACACTAAAGGGGCCGGGAGTTTGGCATAGTGGTTAAAGTGCTTGCCTAGCATGTACGAAGATCCGGGTTCGATTCCTTGGTGCCACATATATAGAAAAAAGCTGGAAGTGGTGCTGAGGCTCAAGTGGTAGAGCTCTAGCCTTGAGAAAGTCCAAGGACAGTGCTCAGGCCCTGAGCTCAAGCCCAGGACTGGCAAAAAAAAAATTACACTAAAATGACATTTGCAGTGATAACAACGTATTAGATGCTCAGATATACAATACTTTCATGTACACTATTGTAAAATGTTATTGGGGGTATCACAGAAGAACAAATAAAAATAACAATCTTTATAGATAGGAAGAATCATTACACAAAGATCACAACTTTGTATGTGACTGATTTGATGAATATAAATCTCAAGTTCAGTGTGTGTGTGTGTGTGTGTGTGTGTGTGTGTGTGTGTGTATGCAGAACTCAACAACTTATTCATATAGAAATAGCTAAAATTCTAACTAATTCATTGAACTGGGATCATATCTTTTTTTATAGTTCTATTTTAAAGTTTTAAACCATAGAGATCAGGTGAGGTAACAAGACTTGGCATCAAGATTTAATTAGCTGGAGATACTGTGGTATTGATCCAGAGAAACACAGTCTGATAAAACTTATTCATGCAGATACAAAAAAAGAAAGGTAATTTGAAAAATAATCTTGGGAAAAGTAGTTACCATAATAAAATATATTATTCATACTTCATACATGAGTTAATTTCAGGTGAAAGACAAGGCTAAAGACTTAAAGAGAGACTTCTCTGAAGAGGAAATAAGAATGGCCAATAGACACATGAAAAAATGCTCGACATCTCTGACCATAAAAGAAATGCAAATAGAAATGACTTGAGATTTCACCTCACCCCAGTTAGAATGGCCATTGTCAAAAAATCTATTAACAACAGATGCTGCTGAGGATATTGCCAGAATGGATTGCTACTATACTGTTGGTGTGAGTGTAAACTTGTTCAACCACTCTGGAAAGCAGTGTGGCAATTCCTCAAAAGAGAAAACACAGAGCTCCCCTATAACCCAGCAATCACATTCCTTGGCATTTACTTAAATGTTCAAAAACAAGGCCATACAAAACCTACCAGCACAACCACGTTCATTGAAGCATTATTCACCATAACTAAAATATGGAACCAACTCAGATGCCCCTTAGTACATGAATGGATCAAGAAGATGTGATATATACGCACAATGGAATTCTATGCTGGAATTCTTTCTAATGAGAAAGAATGTCACTGCCCCATTCATAAGGAAATGGAAAGACTTGGAAAAAAATCATATTAAGTGAAGTAAGCCAGACCCAAAGAAACATAGGCTCCACAGTTCCCTCACTGGTAATAATTAGTACACATCTAGGATTTCCCCAGCAGAGTATCACAATAGGTTAGAAGCTATGCACATATGGCCATATAGGATGAGGCTAAGTGAAACGAATTCCAGGATATGTAAATAAGAGGTTTATCTGTGATTGCTGTTTTTAATGTGTTATGTGAAGTTATTTCTATCCTCTTTTTTCCTCCTTATGTTCCCCTCATGTTGTTACTTTATCTGACTTTGGTACCTGGTGTATTTGTATATATGTTTGTCTATTTATTTGAAATAGGGAAGGGAAGGGAAAATCAAAATGAGTGGGAGGGGGTAAGGAGGAAAGTGGGAGAAAAACATGGGAAGGGGTAACAATGTTCAAGAAGTAATTATCCATTACCTGATGAATGAATGTAACTATAACCCCAACAATAAAATAAAGTTAAAAAAAAAGACAAGTCTTTCCATTTCCTTACAAATGGGGCGATGTCATTCTTTCTGACAGCAGCATAGAATTCCATTGTGTATGAATACCACATCTTGTTGATCCACTCATAACTGAGGGATATCTGGGTTGGTTCCATATCTTTGCTATGGTAAATAGTGCTGCAATGAACATCATTGTGCTAGTGGATTTAGTATGTCCTTGTTTCTGGACCATTAGGTAAATGCCAAGTAGTGGAATTGCTGGGTCATAGGAGAGCTCTATGTTTAGTCTTTTGAGGAACTGCCATACTGCTTTCCATAGTGGTTGCATGAGTTTGCATTCCCACCAACAGTGTAGTAATTATTCCTCCTGGCCACATCCCCTCCAGCATTTGTTGTTATTAGATTTCTTGATCCTGGCCATTCTAACTGGAATGAGGTGGAATCTTAGAGTTGTTTTGATTTGCATTTATGACCAGAGATGTCAAGCATTTCTTCATGTGTCTATAGGCCATTTTTGT
The DNA here is from genome assembly GCF_031878675.1 of Megascapheus bottae. NCBI lineage: Eukaryota > Metazoa > Chordata > Mammalia > Rodentia > Geomyidae > Megascapheus > Megascapheus bottae. Next base: position 86,867,455 of record NC_143510.1, read on the forward strand.
TTCTTCTTCAGAGAAGACTCTCTTTAAGTCTTTGGCCCATCTTTTAATGGGATGGTTGTTACTTTGGCGATTAGTTTTGGAGTGATTCAATTTTTTGAGTTGTTGACACATTTTAGATATGAGGCCTTTGTCCGTTGTATGGTTAGTGAAGACCTTTTCCCATTCTGTAGGCTTCCTAATTAATTTACTAACTATGTCCTTTGCCATACAGAAGCTCTGCAGTTTAATGCATTCCCACATATCCAGCCTTTCTCTGATTTGTTGTGTTTTTTGGTCCTTATTGAGAAAGTTTCGACCTGTGACAAGGAGGCCTAGTGTGTCTCCTATTCCACTCAATTTGTAAGGAAATGGAAAGACTTAGAAAAAAATCACACGAACATAGGCCCAATAGTCTCCCTCATTTGTCATAATCAGTAGAAACCTTGGGCTCTCCTAGCAGAGATTTACAATAGAACAAAATCTAGAGACATTAGGCCAAACAGTATGATACTAAATGTAAGGACCTCCAGGATAATGAAACAAAAGCCATATAATGAGTGACTGTTATCCTTAATGTACTATGTTATCGCTCATCTCTTTTGCCATCCCTTAGTTATCTCATATTGTTAGAATTTTTCACCTTGTTATCTGATATATTTTATATGTGCTTAATTGGTTATTTGAAATTGGATAGGGAAGGGGGGAATCAAGATAAGCGTGGGGAGGGTGGGAGGGAAATGGGGACCATGTCATGAGAAAGGGTATCAATGTGAAGTTATGTACCTTCTATCTGGTGAATATAATGTAACCCTTCTATTAATCACAATAAAAATTATCAAAAAAAGAAAGACAAAATTTTGTATGAAAGGCAAAATTTCCTAAAATATAAAATATGAAAAGGATACTTTTACGATCTTACATTTCTAAACTGAATGCAAAAACATGTGAACCATAAGAAAACAAATGAAAAATTTTACTACACTTCAATTTAGAACTTCAGTGTATTAGAAATATCATAAATTAAAAGATAATATTTGCAATATATAAATGGCAAAGATTAAAATCCAGAACATGTAAAAAGTAGCTACAAATCAAAAAAGATGACAAACTAAATAGAGAAGTGGGAAAACATTATAAAATAACTTTTTATAATGGAATATTTCACCAGTCAATGATCATGTTAAAGAATACAATTTTCATAAGCAATAACAATGCAGTTCTATCCCAGATTGGCCATATGAATCAACAATGAACAAGGAAGTTCTGGTTAAATGAGTCGTAATAGGAATCTTTGACCATCAGGGTGGGAGTATAAAGTACAGCGAATACTTAAGAAAACCACTGTCCAGCACTAATAGGAATGAAACAAATGAACTTAGTTTATTTATACACTATAACATTGCTACAGCTTACTAACATAATCCTAGAAAAATTCACCAGTTGCAGAAGTATCAATGTACAATAATTCTACTTATATGAATTTAAAAGAGTCAAAGTAAACAGTTTATTTTAGTTGGGCTTTGGAGGTTCATATGTGTAACTCCTAGTACTCAGGAGACTAAGATCTAGAGGGTCATGGTTCAAGGCCATTTGGGGACTTTGAAATGGGACTTCATTTCCAAGTAACTAGCATAAAAGGATGGCTCAGGTGGTAGAGTGCTAGTCACAGCAAGTATGCAGCCCTGAATTACAAATCCCAGCACTGAAAAAATAAAACAATGGATAATGAGTATTTGGGGCTTGAAGTGTTTTTTTTTTCTTTTTTGAGGGATTCAAATTACTTAGTAGATAGATACAGAGATACAGGGATGTGAGATTTATTATTCTTTAAACAGAATATAAACATCAACTATATTCCTTCTTGTTATATGGAACATTATACATTTAAAATACACAAACAAAACACTGCAACAAACCAAACAAACAGGGGTTGCAGGTGGGAAATAGGGAGGAGCAAACTTCCCATGAGGTTATGCAGAACAGCTCCATCCATGTGCCCAGGACTGTGAGCTGTTCTGTGTGTTTTTATCTCCATGTTTGTTTTCCCATTTCTACTGGGAACCCAGTGCAGGCAGACTGTGGTCATTAGCCTGTTGCAAATTTCAGTTTTTTTTTTAATTACAATTCATTCACAACAAGGCAGAATCTACAGAGAAGGCCATGCAAGTTTTGTTGGAGAGAGTCAAATTTAAAAGCAAATAGGTGAAGGGTTAACGGAAGGTTCAAGTTTCATTAAGTAGATGTGTTGATGTGACCGGAGCGTGAAGTGCAGAGGGCTGGGCCTCTCCATCCCTTGGAAGACAGCATCACCCATAATGAATTCTGCACAGCACTGCTTCCAACCCCGTGATCTTTCATTCATCGATTTTATTGTCAAATGAAAAGGCACTGGTTCCAAGTGGCATTTAGTGAGACAGATGGGGAGTGACCCAGACTTCATTACTGGGCGCCTGCTCCCTGGATAATTTTTATGCTACATGGTTGGAAAGCAACAGAGGTGCAGGCTGTTTTTGCTTCTAACATCTGGAATTGTTTTGGTTCAGGTCCAAGTTATTTAAAGGCTTGTACTTCAAATGGCATCTTCCTACGGACATAGGCACAGCTCAGCCTAACAAGGACACCAGAGGAGTGCCAGTTTCTAGCTTCTATCCTACCATCATGAGGTATTAAGAGGTGGCCAATACATGTGCTTGACTTTGCTAGATACTGCAGAAGGTAAGGTTTCTGAAAGGAGTCCAAATTTGAACTCCAAGTAATACTTAGAAAAATCCCACTGAATGGAATTAGCCAAATTTTTCCCTAAGATGTGGCAATGCTGCCTAGTGAATTGAACACAAAGAGTTTAACCTCTCATTTTTGTAGTGTTAGGATTAAACTCAGGGTTTTACACTTACTAGGCAGATGTTCCACCACTTTAGTCATTCTTCCAGTCCTGTTTTGTCAGCTGTGGGGTCTGAACTTGGATCCTGGGTACTGTCCCTGAGCTCTTTCTGCTCAAGGCTAGCACACTACCACTTTGAGTCACAGTGCTAGCTTCCAGTCTTCTGGAGCTTAGTTGGAGATAAGAGTCTCATGGACTTCCCTGCTTGGGCTGGCTTTGAACCATAATCCTTAGATCTCAGCCTCCTTAGATCTCTTGCCAGTCCTGGGCTTGAGCTCAGGGCCTGAGCACTGTCCTTGGATTTTTCTCAAGGATAGAACTCTACCACTTGAGCCTCAGCACCACTTCTGTCTTTTTCTAAGTATGTGGTACCAAGGAATCGAACCCGGGTCTTCATGCATGCTAGGCAAGCACTCTACCACTAGGCCAAACTCCCGGCCCATACCTGGAACCTTCTGTTGTGATCTTGTCACTCATAACAGTGCTCCAAATCACTATCTGTAGCACTACTCACTTCTCTGAAACCTCATCAGTTTCAGTCTTACAACAACTCCAAGGTCAATTCAACTAGGCTGCCACTCAAAGTCAACATGTCAAAATTTCAAACACTTAATTTTCTTATTATAGACACTGCTTTTTAGGTAGCACATTTTGTAGCCTTGAATACCATCAACTGTCAAAATCTGATCAATATCTTTGGAAAAAATTAAGGACAGAAAGCCATTGTGCTCATTGAATATTTCCTGGGAACAGCTACTTTGCACATCTCACTTGTAACTTGCACCACTGCAAGATTAATCTTGCAAAACTATGACCCAGGAATATCAAGTTTCATTAATTATAAATCATATTAATGGGTGGGGGGAAAAAAAAGAAGTGAGGCCCTATGCTGCTGATGACGCCAAGCCCAATCTCCTTGACTTGGCTTTAACCTGTCCATAAAGCCTTCGAGTGAACACTAATCAGAACAGAATACCTACTCTCTTCAGGCCTGTGCTCCAGGTACGGAATAAGCAGGTTGTTGCAAGACCTGTATGTATACAAGGGACTTAGACAATGACATGTAAGTGTCCTTCTTCTAACAAGATACTGATCTCAAGGATCAAAAATTAAGGCTGTGGAAATATAAAAAATAACAGCTATCATAGTGAATGTGAGTATTTCTATTGGCTTTTACTTACAAAAATTCCTTCTGGGATTTTAAAAATAATTTCTCACAGGGCACTCACAGTGGCTCATGCCTGCTATCCTAGCTATTCCGAAGGCTGAGATCTGAGGATCGTGTTTCAAAGCCAACCTGGGCATGAAAAGTCTGTGAGACTCATCTCCAATTAACCCCCAGAAAACTGGAAGTTTCTTGAGCACTGTGGCTCAAGCGCTAGTGTTGAGCTGAAGTGCTTAGGGACAGTGCCCAGGCCCACAGTTCAAGCCTTATGACTGACCCCCCCCCCCAATAAAAACTCAAACAATTTCTCACTAGTCTCTTCTCTCTCCAATAACTATTTGCTTCAGTTTTAATCATCTCTGGTTTCCTACTACACTGTGCCCTACCCCAAATAATGCCTATAAATCCTACACTGTGTAACTGGATGGAATCAAACACAAGGCTCCCCTCAAGGGAGGTGGAGCTCCCAGCTCCTTCCCTGGCTTCTCTTTCCAGAATTTTCAGGATAATTCTCTTTCCAGGAGAGAAGAAAAAAAGGAAGGGCTGAAAAGAAACAGATATTTGTTTCAAGAAGGAGAGAAGTCCATCCAATCAAGCCAGCCACTTTGAAGCTAGGCAGACAATGCTAATTTTAGTGCCTTGGGTCATTTGAGCACTGATCCTTCAGGATGGTTGCAAACTTTCCAGGTACACCGTAAGCTCTTTGCAGACAAGAACAATAGTTAGTGGCAGACTTCTCCAGGACTTTGCACACAGAAAGACTGAACAGTTTGCTGGAGGGAAGGAGGAAATGAGAAAGCGAAGGGGAGAAGAAACAAACAAGAAGAAAGGGAAGGTTTGGAAAAGATGTTTGGGAAAGGCTCTATCTGTAGTTTACTTCTGAAATTATCCAGTGGAATGATTTTCAGTGATGGCAGCACTGACTCCTCAAAGGTAGTTTGGAAATTTCTGCAGGTGGGTTTTGTTGTTTTTCTGATTGGAGGATGACATTTGCTAAATTTGGAAGGTACTGTGAAGAGGCCATCAATATATTGCAGTGTAAAGGGCAATTTCACACCACTAAGAACTGTCCCTTGCCTATGGTAGCTTTCAAATGTTTCTCCAGATATTCATTTAAGTGGAAACAGATGTTAATAAGCATTTGTGTATAAAATCTAAACCATATTTTACATTTAAACTCCAAGGGTTTCTGCACAATTTAATATATGCTGAATGTTCTAGCAAAGTGGCTACCGTATAAATTGCGGGAAGATTGCACTGTTTTCTTTGGAATCTAACCAAGAGTTGTTCATCATTTTGTAAAAGAATGATACAACAGCCAGGCTGTGTGGATTATCAGAAACAACTTGCCTATGTTTTTCTGAACCGGTGGCTGCTATATGCAAGGGAGTTCTGCCTACTGACAAGTCTATGATCATTTCACTATGTTTTCTTTCTTTTTTTTTTTTTTGCCAGTCCTGGGCTTTAGCTCAGGGCCTGAGCACTGTCTCTGGATTTTCTCAAGGCTAGAGCTCTACCACTTGAGCCTCAGCACCACTTTCAGCTTTTTTTCTGTGTATGTGGTACCAAGGAATCAAACCCGGGTCTTTGTACATGCTAGGCAAGCACTCTATCAGTAGGTCAAACTCCCGGCCCTCTTTCTGTGTGTTAAGGTGATCAACCGGACTATCTTCCTGGAAATGAGTGGATTCTAGGACACAGTACTTTTAATGCTAAATGGGAAAGTTCCAGGAAACTTGGGGTGTTACTTACCCCATGTTGACAGCGTGTGTGTGTGTGTGTGTGTGTGTGTGTGTGTGTGTGTGTGTGTAAATATTGGGGGTTGAACTTGGGTCCTCAAGCTTGTCAGGTAGGTACTTTATCACTTGAGCAATGTCCTTAGCCTTTTGTGCTATTGTTATTTTTTTCAAGGTAGTTTCATTTCTTCCAGGGTATAGCTGGACCTTTATTCTCCTACTTACATTTTGGCATAAGAAGACAAGTGGGTATACCATACTTAGTTTTTTATTGGTTAAGATGGAGTCTCTTAAAATTTTTGCCAAAGCTCAGTTTGAACTACGACCCTATGATCTGTGCTTCCCAATAGTAGGCACACAAGCATACATTTAGCTACACTGTACTTACCATGTCACAATACCTAGTCCTTCTTATGTTCATGCTACCAAGTAAAGTATTTAAAATATCTGCTGAAAGAATGGGAAGAGAAGAAGAAAGAGATGAAGGCACTGCCTTAAGAGTTACAAATATCAGTTTCATCTTACCATGTTTTCTAGAAATGTGTGCCTGAACTCCCATAAACCCACAATGTGAGGACATATAATATTCTTACTGTTTTTTGCAATGCAGTTCTCCAACACAAGTTTGGAGGAAAAAGTCAGTTGTCATATACTTGTAGAAGGGTTTTAATATCCAGTATCTACAAATTGCAAGGGAATTTCAGGGTCACTGATTCTGAATAATTTCTTTTATCCAAGTACTACTTTTGCCTGTTGCATTTAACCCATCAGCTAAAAGACAACATGGCTAGAGGTGTCAAACTTAGTTACAATGCAAGAGATATAGTACAAAGTACCTACCACACTCAACTTAGCAAACTTTGCATACATCAAGTAGATTCCCCTTGCATACAGAAGAGTTTGAGATCTTACTCTGTCAGGACACAAATCCTCTCTCTACCTTTGGAGAAGTGATCCGGAGCCTCACTTACAACATCTGCTTTGAGATAATCAGAAATAACTAGAGAACAGTTCTCTTTCTGATTGATTTTGGCTCCCAAAAGGAAAGCAACCAAAGCTCACAAGAAAATCCGGAGAGTGTACAACCAGCCCAGTACTGTGGTTTCAGTGATGTCCCCAGAGGAAACTGAGCTGTCAGCAAGATGGTAAAGCTCCTGCACCCAAAATACAGCTGCTGAGCTACAATTGAGAAACAATTTTGTTCATGGGAGGATTGGATGAGAAAAAAAAAGCAAAGAATGAAAGCAAGAAGCCAGGAACATCTGTTCCTGAAAGCCACAGCAGGACGTTCTGAGCCCTAATGCTGCGTCTTGCCAAACCATATCTCTCAGTACACCCACCCATCTTTGGCAAACATAACAAGGACAATAAGAAAGGGGCAGAAGAGTTGAACTCGGGGACAGGGAAAGACATAATCTACTCACTGGCAGCTTTGTTGGAATGTCTAGGATTGACAGTGAAGTAACAGAGTACAAAGTCAAGCTCTGATTTCTGTCTCATTGGTTAGGGAAGGATGGTAATAATAGTTACATAACTGAGATACAAGTTAAGTTTTAAATTGAAGCCAGTTATGGCTCATTTTTTTCATAGCATTACTGAGTTATAATGAACATGTTGTACCATTTAATATTCATCTTGCCCACAGTCATCATGTTCATTCACTCAAAGAGTTTTGATAGGTATAGTTAGAGTAGGCCATAATGTATACAAATATTTCATTTCTAGTCTGTGTCCTGCCTCTGGCTTCCACGGAATGTCTAGATACCCAAAAGGTATGCATTCCTGGCATGGCCACAAATCCAAGAGACCCACTTAGAATTTTTCAGAGCATCGATGACTGACCTGAGCAGAGTGTATGAGGAATTTTCTTTTCCTTCTTTTCTTTTGGTGGGTATTCTGGCTTGAACTCAGCCTGAGCGCTGTCCCTGAGCCCTTCTGCTCAAGGCTACCACCCTACCCTTGATCCAAGCCCCACTTCCCATTTTCTAGAGGTTAATAGGAGATAAGAATCTCAGGCTCTTTTGTGCCCAGGCTGGATTTGAACCTTGATCCTCAGATCTCAGCCTCCTGAGTAGCCAGGATTATAGACATGAGCCACTGTGCCAGGCCGTATGAGGAATTTTCTTTATCAACATAGATGTCAAGGGCGGAGAGTTTGGCCTAGTAGTTAAAGTTCTTGCCTAGCATGCATGAAGACCCGGGTTCGATTCCTCGGTACCACATACATAAAAAAAAAGCCAGAAGTGGTGCTGAGGCTCAAGTGGTAGAGCTCTAACCTTGAGAAAGTCCAAGGACAGTGCTCAGGCCCTGAGCTCAAGCCCAGGACTGGCAAAAAAAAAAAAAAAAAAAACAAACATAGATGTCAAGCTTTAGCCAAATGACTCAGACATGCAACTTGGTAGGCCACATTCTCCTTGCTAGATTTGAAGGGCAATGGGGAGTCATGGAGCTGCCCCCCAAAGAAATGACTCTTGTTGGGGCTATTTAGGAGACCATCACAAATTCGCTCTCCAGCTACCCCCAGCCATGTAGAAGCAAATTTCTTTGAAAAAAAGTTCTCAAAGATATTAAGGGCTTTGGTGGAAGTCTTCAAAGTGCCACTGGTGACACGTGGATTCTTAGGGAATGTTCTCAGAAAAGCCCTGCCTGGGGCTCATGGTAGCTGACACTAACTCTTGTGAATATATTCTTTCTCCCAGATGTGATGATCAGGATGGGGTCAGCTGGCTGCCTGGTGACATTTTAACAAAAGCAAGGTGAGGCCAGTGCAACTCTTTCAAGAAAGGGTCTGCCTGTGGGTTGGGAGTACAGTGAACTTTGGATAATTTGATCTTCTAAACAGTCTTTGTTAAAACCCCCTCTCTGTTTAGAAACCAGGCTTGCTTGATTCTTTCCAGTTCAACAAAGGATTAGAGAAAAAACTGCCATCTCAGCATTCCAAGTAAGATACATGAAAGATGTTTGTCCTCAGAAAACCTTGATTTCCTGCCCAAGAAAAGTAGCCAAAAGGTCCAAAGCCAGAGACTTTTAGACACACTACCCCATAAAATTTAGTGAGTTCCTTCAGTGCTCACATTCAGCTAAATAATCCCAGTATTGTTCAGATGTAGGGAGCTACAAACAAGTGCTGTAATTAGTAATAATTGGGGAATTTAGGCCTTTTATCGCCAAAGTCCATTTCATTGTGGTAAAAATAGTACCAATACTTCAGGATCCCTGCATTAGTCATTTCCATTCTGCAAATAAAATACCTGGGGCTGGATAACTCTATAGAGAAAACAGGTGTATTTATTTCACAATTCAAGAAGTTGAAAAGCTGGACTCTATCTAGCAAAGGCCGCCTTAATGGGAACCCTGAGTGGAACACAGTGTTATGTGGGAGGGACAGAAAGTCATGTGTGTATGTTCTGGTCTTTGTCCCCCCTTCTCAAGAAGCCATCATATATTCCATTGCGGGGCTTTACCTTGATGACCTCATCTAAGAACATGGTCTATTAAAATTCCCATCCTTGAAACACCACACAGTGACTGTTAATTTTATAGACATGGACCCCCTGGAGACACACTCTAACTACATCAGAACTAAAGCAATTCCCAACAATCACAGACCTAAAATATCCATCATGGTCCTACCAAAATCTTCTTTTTCCCCCCCAGTAATGTTTTCCAAATAAAGCTCCAATCACAGTTCTAGGTCTTACAGCCAACTCTTTTCTCCTGGAATCCCTGGCTCTGACCTTTTCCAGGGTCAAGGGTGAGCCTTGTCTTACTCCTTCATATAAAAACCAATGTGCAGAAGGAGCAAGAATATGGATTACAGGTGTCTTTCTCAGAGAAAAAACTCATCAAATGCTTGTCAAAAATGGGTCATACTTCTTAAAAGTGGCTTTGACAGGGCACTGCCACTGTGTGTCTGCCCAGGTCTGCCAGTTTCTTCTACCATACTTATTCCACTTAACCTTCTCTCTATCATCTTCTCTCCTCTTCTTCATCATATTCTTTCTTTAATATCTTAAAATAGTCTGGGAAATAGTGCTGCATTCCAAAGCAGGATGAAACAATTTTCAAAGGAACACCTGTCCCTGCATGAAGCTTTCCTGATGGCAGAAGGGCTGAGATGTCCGTCACTTCTGGCTCTGAACTCAGTTTTGCAGTTGGTTACCTGTAACCTCAGCTAAATCAATTAACCTCTCGGAACCAATGTGACTTTGCCTGTGAAAGTATAATGGACTGCTGTGAAAATTAAATGAGATAGTGCATGGAGACATCTGGCACAATGTCTAGGAGGAATGTAATAGGTGTTCAATAAATCTCCCCCCCCCCTTGCTCTTACCAAATTTCATGCTGGCAGTATGACCAATTTGCTCTTTAGGATGTCACAGACCTGTGCTGGCTGTTTTCTCCAAGGAACAAACATTTTCTAATATGGGACTTATGCTTCTAGTAAACTCACAGAATTCAGTGGGTGGCTTCTCATGCAACTGACATCAAGAATTTTACCCAACAGTGGGGTTTCTCAAGGAACTTTCTCATTCACAAATGCGTGCTGGGTGGTAAGGAGACATGCCTTTTGATTTATGTTTGAATGGTGACAGGGTCCTCAAGAAAGACATGATCAGCAGCTGGAAGTGTGACTGGTATGGAGGTTGGTCTCCCATATAATTCCTCATGCACTGCAACAGGAACTGAATAAATACTTGTTGAAAGAAATCATGAATAGTTGACTAACTCAAGCTACCGTACGAGTTGGAAAAGTACTTGTAAGTGATTGTTAGTCACTGACCAATCAGCTTTTCTCTGAGATTACTTTTTTGCTCTATTTATCCTAAAAAATAGGTTTTAATATCCAGGAAAATTAAGCTACATAGGGGAGCCTATGAAAGCAAAACAAAACAACGAACAATGAAAAGTCTCCCAAAGGCAAGGTGATCTACAAAGTTCAACAACAGGAACATAAAACCGTAGAATCCTGGAACCCTAGAATGCTGGGCACAAAGGTCTATGCCTATAATCCTAGCCACATGGGAGATAAGAGTCTAGGAGGATTTTAGTTGGAGGTTAGTCCTGGCAGAAAGTTACAGAGACTGATTCCCTTCTTAACAAACAAGCCAGGCACTGGTGACTTTCATCTCTAAATCTGGACACACAGAAGCATAGGTAGAAGAATCATGGTCTGAGGCCAGCCTATAAAAAGTCATGACAGCATATCTGAAAAAAAAAGTAGAAAGGTCTGAGAGAATGGTTCAAGTAGTAGAACATCTGTCTAGCAAGTATAAAACCCTGAATTCAAACACCAGTATTATCCAGAATAACAACAACAATAACAACAACAACAAAAAACAAGCCCTTAAAGCAATGGAAAATCTGGAATGGTGCCTAGCTGAACCTCAAGGGTGAAGACGGCAGGAGAAGGGGAGATAGGTAGCTGTTATTGCTTCATGTAGACCATGGAACAAAGCCACAGCACCACAGCTGGAGTGCACTCTGCCAGAAACTCCGAGTGATAGCACTAGTTAATCCTTCCCTGATCCTAATGTCAGAAACCTAAGCCTTTTATGATGCAGTAAAACAATTTTTATGGGTTTTTTCCATCCGTCTTGTGTCTTGATGTATTTTTTAATCAAAAAGGATAAGAACAAGAAGTCAAGTGGGTATAAATCTCTACTTATTCCTCTGGTTCCCTGCCCAGGGAGGAGAGGTAGGGCCTGTGATTGCACCTCTGCAGGGTGTGAACTGGTCCTGTCTTCCATTTTAAAGCAAATTTCTAGTTTTGGACAAGCTGCCTTGGCTGTAAGCAATGAATATGTTCTCTGATGGCTGATGTCAATGGTATCTCAGTGGGCCAAGTCTGGTGTTTCCAATCAATTTTACCTGTGTTATATCTTTACTTCTGATGACAAAACAACAATAACAAAATTCCCTTTATGAAATGTACACACTAGGAAAAAAAGAACAAAGGAAAATCCTCATGCCATTATTACCTATTATATATGTATATGTGTCCCATATTAATACTTATGAAGACATAACCAATCTCTGTTCCTGGAAGTTGGATATGTTCTCTAAATAGTCTTATTATAAGTAGCAAAGCCTTCTTGTTTCCATTTCTTACAATTTCCTAGAAGTGAAATTGCTATGTCAAATATTCACAGAATTTTATACTTCAGATGCAGTTTTTTCAACAGCTCTGTAAAAAACACTTATGGGATTTACACTCACTACAGAAAGAAGAGTTTACATTTTTTTTAACTTTACTATCACTGCCCAAGTTTAAATTTTCTTTCAATTTTCATTCTCCTGTGAAGTAAAAAATTTTCATGTATTCAATGACTCAGGCTTACTTCTTCAGAGAGGAACCTCTTTTTTCCTTTGTCCACCTATCCATTTATTTACTTTTTCAACGATTTCTGAGAAATTTTTACATAGCGAAATATAGGCTTAGACACTTTTGTGTGCAATGCATATTTCCCCTATAGCAGCTGGTTAACAAAATAACTGGTTGGGAAAGATGCAGGGAGAATGATGGAAGGGTGACATTGATCAAGATAAGATGCACTGTGCTCATAAACTGACATGGTGAATTGAAATCTCTTTGTATAACTACTTAAAAATAATAGAAACTATAAAAAATGGCTGAATGGTATTCTGACACAACTCCTCATCTAGCCTTCCAATTTTTCCTTTGCTATTTCTCTGTTCTCATTACTGGTCAAAGAATAATTGGTACAGCAACCCTTAGGCAAGATAACTCACTATTCATTGGGATTTATCATTAATTTATTTTCTGGATGGACAAAGGATTTTAAGATGGATCTTCTCTAGGTAAAACCTTACAACTTGGAACAAATGCTGACCTAGGCAAAAACTAGAAGTTAAATGTTGAAACCAATATGTATTAAGTGTTCTGAAAGGGGCCCTTTATTCAGGACAACAAAAATGCGAGCGAGGTTGTGGACCCAGGCAGGGTAGAAAATGTGGAATAAGGTACTCTATCTACCAGACAGCAGGATCAACTTCTTTGGGCCTCAGCTTTCATATTGTCAAATATACAAAATAATGTAATATACCCTGATCCACAGAACGGGTTTTAAATCCAATAGAAAGTCTCTATCCAATTGTTAATTATTAGCACAATGACTGTTAAATTTTATTGCCAATTTGAACCAGGAATTAGACTGGATTATTGGCCTGAACTCAAAAGCAGCAGTCTTGGCAAACTTCACTGGCAGATTAAGGTCACAACCTAAAGAGAACTCAGACACTTGATATGACTTACAAATGGTTATAACGGCTACCACGTTAAATAAATACAAGGTGATATTATTCATATTTTTTTCTTTGTAGAGCATCATTCTTTACTGGGCTCTATGCTGGGCCTCATGCCAGCTTCTGAGGACTTCAGGTTGAGCAAAATGCACTAACAATGGACTCAGAGTAACTGGATCTCTCTGTAAGACCATTTCCTGCTTGCTAAATGTAGGTCTTACAGGTAAGGAGTTGTTAATTAACTGATCATTTATCTTAACAGAAACTTTTTAGAAGAAGTTAGGGTTAAGGAAGCAAAATTGCATGCTGGCAGCCTTGCTATTGGTAGTGATTATGCCAGGAGTTTAGGCATAGGAGAACTCTGGATGGTGAGGAAACATGCCGCCTCCCCACAGGGTGTGTACAGCATAGTAGGACATGACTTAAAAGGCTTTCAATGAAGTCCAGTGATGTGTCACTAGAAATGCCACCATGAAATTCTTTAGGTCAGGATCCCCATTCCTATGTTCTTTTAACTAATATTGCTTTCTCATTCCTCCTTTCTAGTGGCAAAATTCCCAATCTTTCTAGAAGTCCTGGTGGGTCCTGCTCTATATCAGTTCACACTTGGGCTATGAGGGTTGACAGTACCACCCTAAAGGTCAGAGGAAGCAGGAGTCCATGAAATAGAAAGAACTCACAGAGAAAGATCAAATTCAGTGGGTACGAGCTAGGGTGTTTCACCAAGATTTCTCTTCCTATGGAAGAAGCCACTTTGACATCCAGAGTCATCTTGGAGATCCAATCTTTCATTATAGTAATAGAAATGCTACCTGTCCCTCTAACTATCGGTTTAACCCAGCTTGGATGTATACTGATGTATATTGAGGAATATACATCTACTGAATTCCATGTCTTGAGATAAGGGATGAGGGATGAGAGATGAGAATGGAAGGGAACAACAACAACAACAAAAACAAAAACAAAGATGATGGGAGGGAAACAAATGAAGAGAATGAAGAGGCAGGTTAGGAATCATGGCCAAGGAAGTAACCAAGGGGAACTAAGGAAGAGGGGATGGGCAGGGATAATGGATGCTGATAATAACCACTAGCACTCTTACTTTTAACTGTGAAGCCCATAAGATACTGCCTTGTTAAAGGACAATTAAATTATCTTCAGTCTGTTAAACTGATGGAGAGGGACAGGAGGCCACTGGCTTTCCAAATCTCCTTCACAAAGCGATGTGGCTTGGGAAAGTGGCTGTTCATCTGAAAGGGGTCACAACATGGCAGGAGAGAGAATCTTGTCAGCCTGGGCACCTGGTCCCTGTGGATTTTACTCTGCTTCTTGGTACAACTTGGCAATGGATGTGGTGATCTAAAAGGTGAGATCCATGATTAAGGTATTTGGAAATGGGGGTTCATATATTTTGGTCATCTCCGAACATGTAGTATGCAAACAATGAAAAACAGAAAGATGCACTGGTGATCTTCAACATTCCTGTACTTATCTCACTGGGCTATCAATGGATACTTTTCAATGTGCTCAAAGACACACACACATTGAGATAATGAACACTTTGAGAGAGATTCTGATGTCTCTACTTTAAAAAAAAGTTAGTTCGATAATAGTTTGGGGCTATTTTCTCTATCCCACAATCTTTCTGAGTAAAACAATAAATATTTATGGGGCCTGATATGATAGGTGATACAGAGAAAAATGAGCTGTGGTCCTTCACCTTGAGGAGTTTTGACTTAACAGTTATATAAGAATCTTTCCTTTCCTTATGCCAATGTCATTTTGATTTAAATGCAGGCAGGACTTATTCAATAAATCTTATTGTGAATCATACTTGGAAAGAGAATAATGTAATTGGAAAACAAATGTTAAAGGATGATAAGTTTCTTTTTTTTACATGTTTTCGGAGTTTCTGTGTCTTAAGGTCAAGATAAGGTCAAAGGGTCCATGTCTTAAGGGGTTCCATGCAGAGGAAGGGTCTTCAGCAAGCTTTGGAGGAGGGAGTGTCTGTGGGTCCTGCTGGCAGTTTGAGTTGAGCTGACTGGAGTTTCTTGGGTCCTACAAAGCTTCTCAACCCCAAAGTAGTCTTGTTTTAACCTAAGAGCCAACTCACAATTGCTTTTTCTTTCTTTTCTTCAAGTTCTTCAGTTCAGTCAGGAGACATGGGGGGGTCATGATAGAAGACATCTCCATCTGGTTATTCACTTTCCTCCATCTCTTTCCTCTTTCAGCTTGTATTGTTCTTCAACACTGAAATCACCTCAATGGATGTATCTGATGTGTCTTTGTTGTTATACATAATTCTCTCTCTCCCTCTCTCCCTCCCTCCCTCCCTCCCTCCCTCCTTATAGGAAATTCCAGAAATAAAAATAAAATATAATAAATAAAATAAAATAATATGATAAAATATATAATATAGTATATATTAAAATATAATAAATATAATAAAATAAAATATAATAAATAAAATAAAATATAATTAAAAATAATAAATCTATTAAAAATTAGGACTATTCCAACTAAATCAATACCAAGAAACGGCATTTGAAGGATATTGGGGTGGGGAGGTCAAGGAGAGGGGACTAGAGGAATGAAGACAGAAAGGGAGGAGGAGAATATAGTCTTATTGCTCATGCATATCCTATGAAACTTAGAAAATTGAGAGGAGGGGTTGGGAGAGATGGGAGAAATGATGAAAGGGGTGATATGAATGAAGATACACTGTACTCATAAACGTATTTGTTGAATGGCAATTCCTTTCTATGACTAAAGAGAACAAAAGTACAACCCAAAAAAGAAACTAGGACTATTAGTATTTTGATAGGTAAATCAGTGAGCTGCTCTTGATTGGGCGTTCCATTGTTTATTTTTTAAAGTCTTGATCTTTATCTGGTTAAAACTTTGAATTTAGGTTTTAACTGAGGCCACAATAGGAGTTCATTCACATTAACAGGTTGGTCCACAACTTCTAGATAACAGCAAGTTACTAATGCCTAGGCACCTCAAATCATCTTTCCTTTCCTTTTCGCGGAAGCACATACCACATTATGTATATGCATACACATTTGTACCATATGTTTTTACATGTGTTTTCATGGGGGAAGAGTTTCGGTCCCAAGAGGATGGAAGTTATTTTTATCTGTTGTGTTTGTTGCTTGGTACCCAATACTCAAGGAAAAGGGATTATTGGAAAAATCCAAACAGTACAAAAGTACAAACCGAGTATGCGTAATATAAAGCTAAAATCCAAAACACTTCTGGTCCTCAGCATTTCAGGTAAGGAATACTCAGCCCAAACCAGAAACAGGATCACTGCTGGAAGCGATGCTTCCAGTGGTGGCCTGGAGAAGGTAATAAGAACAGCCATGAGAACAGGAGGTCAATAACCAGCATGGCATCTACTGAAGTTCTTTGATCTGGGACAGGGGGCTTGTCTACTCTCTGCCTGAGTTTCCTCATACATGTAAATGACAGGGCTGGAGGTAGTGATGCCCAAAGGTGAACCAACCTTTTTTCCTATGATGTCCTATAGACTGTGGAGTAGATAACACACACCTCTGGGGTTCTACATGGCCACAAAAAGCAGAGTATGACAACCTACCCCCTAACCCTTTCTATAAGCAAAGATTAGGGTACTTCTACAAAGTGCTTTTTCTTAGAGCATGCAATTATTTTTATCCAGTGGCCAATGAGCCAGAGAATCTTAGATAGTCAGGCACAGCATCGAAATCAAACACAGAGGACACCAAACATGCCAGGACAGAGCCAGCAGGACCTATCCAACTAGATGAGTAGAGATGGCTAGGGAAAGCCTGGAAATCATGGGTGAAATCAAATGCAATTTCAGAAACAGAGAAAGTACAGCAAAAGGCATGCATTAATTTCCACATTATTCATCCTAACCTGATTAAAATATTCCCTTAGCAACTGCCACATTCCACCAACTGAATGGGGACTATATCCATCAGTGCTGATATAATATACGTATGTACGCTCAAGGGAGAGGGCGAGCCTATCCAGGATTTTTTTCTCTACCTCTAACTACCCTGCACTGTTGGGGAAGGTGCTGCATGGTCTTCAGAAAGCTGGTACCAAAACTTCTGTAACATGCTCAGAAGGACACAACAAGACTCTTATCTGGGTTATAGAGCTCTTGCTATCTTATAGAACTGTGCTCTTTATTATAATGCTGTGCCTCTGATAAAAAACCTAGATCTGAATCGAAGATGCAAGTATTCCTTCTCAGAGTCTCTCCAGATGAGTGATTGCAGCCTGAGTTTATTCTCCAGTCCTAGATTGCTGCATGTCTTCAGGAGAGGAATTACCTTTTTTTTCCCCCCCTTCACAAAGGAGAATACTTCAGGGCACGAGCAAACTTATGCTCATCAAGCTGTTCATCTGTTTACTTGTCCATGTGTCGGACAGGTAATTATTGAGCATGTACTATCAAGAAGACAGGGGATTGAGGCAATGGGTGTAAAGAGCTGGAGAGAAGGAAGCAATTCATTAACACCAGGAGTGAAGAAGCTGTCCCTTGACATGGGTTTGCTGAATTTCCTTGTTGTCACTCTCTGTTGACTATGGGGATCTACAGTTCCTTTTATATGGATTGATAGCCACCTGAAAGGTCTCTGCATGGTATTCTGGGGTCCTTCTAACCATACAAGCCCCTCAGATCGCTATTCTAGCTCAGGTGTCCCTTGGGTTAGGATCCTGGAGAGTTCCTGGGTTGAAAAGACTTCCAGCTATTCATGTTGAAGGGTTGATATGTGGATGAAATATGGAGATTGGAGAACATGTTGAGAAGGATGCAGTGTTGGTGTTGCTGTCCCCAAAACGTTCATTTAAGCAGAGAAAGTGCCCTGAAATTTGGAAAGTAAGTTTGTGTCTTGGCGTGGTGTCTCTGGGAATCAAATCACAGTTCTTTTCACTAACTGCAGGACCCCTTGATCACTAGGTTTCAAGCAGTGTTAGGTTCCTTAGCTGCAAGGTGCATATACTGCTACCTCCCTTTAGTCTTGCTGGGAGGATTATATCATGGTTACCTAGCTGGGCACCTGTAACTCACACCTGACCACAGGAGTTAGAGGCTGAGATCTGAGGATCATGGTTCCAAGCTACCTGGGGCAGGAAAGTCCACGAGATTCTTAGCTTCAATTAACCACCAGAAAATCAGAAGTGGAATCAGAAGTGGCCCAAAGTGCAAGCCTTGAGCAAAAGAGCTCAGGGACAGTGCACAGGTCCTGAGTTCAAGCCCCACAACTGTCTCTCTCTCTCTCTCTCTCTCTCTCTCTCTCTCTCTCTCTCTCTCTCTCTCTCTCTCTCTCACACACACACACACACACACACACACACACACACACACTAATAAGTAAGACTACCATTTACTGAACACTTACTATGTATGGGCCAGGTAGCACGAGACATCTGAATTTAACACAGAACTGTTCTTCATTCACCCTGAATTCATTGTAAGGAGACTAGTGGAGGGTTTTGTCGTTTCTGATGTCCAGGAAGAAAAGTTTTCTGAGAAGCTAGGACAGTTCTGGGCTCTGACACTTCCATGGCATACAAAGGATTTGGTGAAAATCCAGATAGCTCCCACCCGAATATTGGATCAGGTGCTGATTAGCACAGTGGCTTCTAGATATCCATAGTCATCATCTATAAATTAGTCACAACTAGAGGAAATTAAAATTCATTCCCTTAGATTAGCCACATTGTAAGGGCTCAATGACAACTATGATCAGTACATTAAGTTCTAGTGGACAAAGTGTGTTGATAATAGATAAGACATGGGGGTAAGAAATAAGAAGAAAGTGAACAGGAAGGTATGATGGATAATCACCATGGAAACTTCAGGAAAATTCTGACAAATTTTCAAAAATTTTTCAATGTTAATTGAATGCTATTTTTCTCACTTTGGAGCTTTTCAGGGTATATATAAGATTTTATTGGATGGTTATAGTAGCTACAGTCACTAATAAGTATCATCAAGGGAATTATAATTTCATATCTTTTACTTACTGGAAAAGAATAACACATTAAAGGGAAATCATACAGAATCCACTGTTGCCTTAACTGAATTCAGGGCAACAATAGGAGTGGATTCTGTATACATAAGGGATACTATGCCCAAAGCCAACAGTGCACTTGGCACCAGAATCTGGGATGTAAGCAGTAACTAGTGCAGGTATAACCCACCTTCCACTAACATATTGACCAGATCCAGCTCCTATGGCCTACTTTAAAAATTCCTTATGAGTTACCAATGAGCACGACAAAACTCATCATTCCCTGTCTGTCAGAGTCCTGGGCTTGGGGCAGAATTCCCTGTAAAATTAACAGGGCTCACCTCTATTTCCTGTCCTTGAGTCTCCTGAACCAGCCTCATTCAATCATTCATTCAACAGACATACATAAAGCACTGCTAGGTATAAAGTATCATAGATACTTGATGGGAACACAATATACGGTGGGAATACATTCCAAAAGACATAACAAGAAACGAGTTTCAATCCCTCCCCTCATGATGCTTGCACTGCAGTGAAAACACAACTAAGACTGAAAATACATCTAGTGCCAAATGATGGTAGGAGCTACAAACTACCGAGAAAGATAAAACTGGCAGCGTTTGTGGGGAAGTTCCTCGTATTTTAAACCCTTTGAAGCTGTCATCCAGCTTAATGAAATTTGATCAGACATTTACTATATGTAATGTTATGAGCACTGGGGTAAGACAAATCAAAAACAGAACAAGCTTCCATTCTAGAGCCAGAGCAAGAGAGAGACAATGCTCCAACAAGCTGGGGAGTGGCTCAGAAGCAAGTCAGAATGAGATTTGCAGGCCTAGGCAGTGATGCTTGGAAGATGGATGGGCATTTTGTGGCTGTTTATTGTTCAAGCAAGCTATTTGCCGCCATGTTCTCCAGAGTGCTAAATGGATCCATTTGGGGAGTTTTCTGTGCTGTTTACCTCTTTGTGTTACTTTTGCCATCTTCTGGTGGGGACTGAGGGGTTAGTTGCATTCCCATCTTTTGTTCTCCCTTAAGTGTCCTGAATCTGCCCTGAGAGATGGTGAGATAACCCTAGTCACTTAGCCAGACAGGATGCCCGAAGGACACCAGGAAGTTCTGCTGAAGCAGCTGAGATTTCCTTGGGTCTGTTGGTCCTGTGAATCTCCTCCTATAAGACAGGAACAACAGGCCATACCTGCAAGGCAATTGGACAGGATGCATGTTCCTTAATACCAATGTACTGGTGTGTGGCATGATTGTTTATTCTGTTCTCCTTGTCCTACTTGAAAGTTTAAGGTCTTGTTGAAAATATAAGCCGGTAAGATATTATCTGAAGATGTGGCCATTGCAGATGCGTTTATATAAAATGCATCTCAGAATGACTGCTTGGTAACAAGGATGGCATACCAATGCCTATAGATGAGAAGAAGCTGGGTCATTATACCCACAATCATGGAGGGGCCACAGAGAGCTTCTATAAAGGTACTTATAAAGATGGATTCATATTCTCAAGAGAGTTATCCAGCTAGCCTGGACTCAATAATTTAAAAGACAATGCTGGATTCTCATTTCAAGGTGAGAGAAAATACTGAAGATGAAAAGAATCTTCTGGAAGCTTCCTTTTAATTAAAGTGTTGGTTGGCTGCATTTCTCCTGAGCCTTAGCTCCACGACTATGGGAGGGCATTGCGGAATCACAAGAGGCTTTGCCTATACAATAAGCCACTTAATTTGAAATTGGAACTCAATCATAAATTTTATGGTTTCACTTTACTGCCCAGGCTGGGCAGCTGCTAAAAGCTGTGGCATGGGATAAATACCTCTATCTCACTGGCTGGGGCAGACCATTGAAACTCAACCAGATTGTAAGGAGAAGACAAGGATTGCAGGAATTGCAGACTAACTCAGAAGTAAAACTTCCCAGTCTGCTATCATGTAGAATTTCTACAAAGATGGAGGCTGACCTTACCAGGGTGCTCTATGGCTGAATGAATGAGACAAAGGTCTTCATGAAATATTTCAACTGGAAAGCTATCAAGTGTCACTCACAGAGCTCTGCAAAGAATGATGACAGAAAAGAGGAAAAGCAGGCGAATACCAGGTGACAGCAAGATGGAAGAGGCTTGCAGCTATGGGGAGTGACAGATGTGTCTAAATATCATGAGGGTAGGTTCCAGGATAAGCTCTGGGATGAAGCACTTGCATCTAAGAGCCACAAGAGCTAAGATATAGGCTGCAAGGTTCTAGGCCCTAGCTAGCTTTGGCCCCTCTTGTTCCTTTGATGCCAGCTTACTTCCCTTGATGCCACAGTAAGGCAGACAATCCTATCAAGTACAAACACCTGTTCAGCACTATACTCTTCCTTTGCATTTTCCATCTGCCCTGACTGTCCTTCTCCCTCTTCAACCTGTAACCTGGGGTTTTGGTTGTCAGCAGAGGAAACTGAATCTCTAAGTAACAACTTGTGGTATACCACAGATAGAAGGCAGAGGAAGGCCACAACAAAAACTCTTCCAAGGCACAGGTGGCCTATGCCAAAGCTCTCCAAATTCTTTCATCAACACAGAGACTGAGGTCAGTCAAGAATAATCATACAGACAGACAGTCAGTACGGGAGTGAATCCTTGAAGTCTCAATTTTTATCTTAAAAGTTTGTGCTTTTGAGCTACAGGGGATTGAATTCAGGCAAGTGCTTTGTCTCTGGGGCTATCTCATACTCCATCATTTTATTTATTATTAGCAGAAAGGACCATTTGCCCAAGTTGGCCTCAAAGTGAGATCACCCTATCCCTGCTTCCTGAGTAGCTGGATTACAGGCATGTACAACTGGCTTGTTTGAGATGAGGTCTTCCTAACTTTTTCCCTAGGATGGTTTCAAACTGTGATTCTCCTGTCTTTGTTAGTTAGAACTACAGTTATGTGGGTATGTGCGTGTGTGTGTGTGTGTGTGTGCGCGTGTGTGTGTGTGTGTCTGCATGCGCGCGCGTGTATGTATGTGCTACCAATGTGTGCATATCTAAAATTATACCTTGTAATCTAATTGCTTCTGTATTAACTGAAAAAAAACCCTTTAAATTATTTACTGTAAGAAAAGGGTGCACTATGTTCAAAGGGTACATTCTGAATAGGAACTGGCATAAGTGGCTTTCATGGGGTAACTGAAGAGAGAAAGCATATACCTGTTGTTCAAAGTATCATATTTTTACAATGACCTGCCTGCCTAACCATCTTTTTTTTTTTTAGAACAAGATTGAAATTATCTGAGTAGTCCATTAAAGTGGAAATTGTGCTTAATGTCTAGTTGAGTAAAGAGAATGAGCCTTGTGCTACAAAACTTGAGTATATTCTTTACCCAGGCCTCTTCCCTGTTAAAAGCCACTTTGGGCCAAATGCATGTCCCTTTGAACAGGGTGTTTGTTCTATGTGCCTATCACCAGTAGCAGGAAGAAGATGGATTGCCCTGTGGGTGATGACAGATGACCATCTACTGACTATCATGCTTTATTTCCACCAGGGGTCACCCCTCTCTACTCTTCCCAACAGCGGCATGGGGTTGGCAGTGCAAGCATATCTGAAACAAAGGAAGTGTTTGGATTACTTGTTGGAGGTGATCCAGCTCCCTTTCTGCTGGGACTTCTACCTGTGAAGTTGGATTTCAGGCTCTTCATTTTTAACAATGATCCCAGCTGGTCTGGCTGCCTGCTCCACATCTGTATAGCACAGGGATAATAAATCCAGCATGCTCACTTCTCTCAGGGGCCACCTTGTCATCTTGTAGTCCAACTGTGCCTGACTGGGGGAGGAGTACTCCTTTGCTGCTCCATCCTCCTTCAAGGTTTTCAAGTGGGACTCAACCCTGGCCAGTGTGATGTCCCCTCCCTGGTTGAACCATGTACAAGGACAAATGCCCAAGTGAAATTTGCTTAAGTGGTTTGGCCCCGAAGCCACGTTTGTTCATTAATTTATGGATACCAGAGATGTTATGCAGCTATATAAAGCACTGTTGAGAGCAGGCGGCATTGGAGAGTGACGACGGGATGAGATCCAAAGCCAGAGCCAGGGTGAAGACCTGGAGTCTACTTTCAGGGTGTTGGGTTCTGAGCACTGAATCTAGTCAATGTGTGCTTCAGTTCATCACCTGTGAGGAGGAGAGAACCAAACTTGACTGCTGGAATTACTGAGAAGATGAGTTTAGAAAAGCTTCCCTAGGTTTAATGACATGTGATAGTTTGAGTAAATAAACCCAATGACTGAGCTGCTACTAAAATAAAATATAACACAGATTAATATGTGTAAAATCGCTCAGCACTGTGCCTAACACAGCTTTCCACAAAGGGAAGTGGGTGGGAAATAATCCCATTAAATAAAAGACCTGCTACCTGATTAAATTCTACTTACCACACTGGTTACATCCAGATTTTATGCATTTGTAACTTTTGAATAGTTTCAAATAACAATATTAATGATGAGGATGATGATAAAATAACTAAAGTTAACATAACTAACTCTTGTTAATGATAATCACCAATTATTCCCCAAATCTTATTATTTTAAAAGAACTTTTCTTCATTTTTTATGCAACTGATAAATCAAGGCTCTACAGGGTGTACCTGTAGGGCTCCCCATGGCAGGGGTAAGCCAGGGAGGGGGGGATTCAGGAAGAGAAGTTATACTTCACATTTTTGTCAATCACATTTTCTAAACTCTCAAATAAGCCTGACAGTCCTTCAAGCAAGATTATCTATCCTCTTAAAATAAGTTCTCCAACTCCTTAGAATGTGCTGGAGGGAAAAGGCAAGTAGTGATTAAGAATCTTCTCCAGAGTAAAGTTGAGTTTATATTTATTTATTAATAATGCGGCTACTAAAATTACTGCTGCAGATCCCAGGGCCTTAGAAATCCCCTCCCATCTAAGACATACTCTGAGCTCCTTTCTTCCTCCTGCAGAGGACTGGATGTACAGAAAAAGCCCAGAATTTTATAAAGAAGATGGCAGGAAAGAATATCAAGTTGTTTTTTTTTTTTTAAATACAATTGACCATAAACAGACTTGGGTACATCATGAAAGCACTTCTGTGTACAAACTTTATGGATGACTGACATGGAGAACAGGTCCTCTGATGGTGCATTTTGCCTTCTGTGTGTCATAGGTATGACATGGTGGACTCTGGAGTCAGAGTGGATCCTTAAGCCCAGGTCTTCCTACTTCGAATACTTAGGGTATCCAAAGGAAGGGATTGTAGCATCTAGTGCTTCCATTCCCCCTACCTCCTAATTCCCACTTATCTTCTATGCCAGTTCAAAGTGAAGAACCTGCCTGATGAAGGCAATCAGTACAATCCTCTTACTTAGCTAATAAGCAAAGAAGTGGATATGTGACCTGGGAGGGTGAGGTCAGGATCTGGCCCTTCTTCCTCTGAGGGGAAAGTGAAGACCTGCGGACCTATAGGCAGATGGGAATTATCTGCTACCGAAAAAAATCTAGACTGAGTTCAAAGATGGGAAAACAATAGATGAAAGAGCCAGCGCCCACCTGACATCTGTCCTGCCTCTGCATTCTCTGTTTCCTGAAGCAATTTATCATTTTATTTTTCAGACATGAGGCCCCCAAAGTTCCTGTCTTATTGCAATCAGGTATCTGTTGACACAGACATCAGGTATATAAAGATACTATATAGTATTACACAGGTACTATATTTGGACATGAAAATATGCACATGATGATGTCTACAGGAAAGGTAAAGATGTTTCTTTCTTCACCTAAGTGTCTCTAGAAGAAATGGGGTCTAACTAACCTTTAATTCTCAAGTACTTGGTTTTTTAAAGTAGCTGAGGCTTTTTTCAAGCAGAGAATTTGATTTAAGCTTTGGCCCATCTTTAGGTGGCAAGAAAGCTGGCAAAACACTTCCTTAATCTCCATCTTCCCAAAACCCTAATCTTACCTGTCCAATTACATACATGCACACTCTTTGAACATGATGTTGACAGCTAAGGCAGGGGAAACATCGTTAAAGTTCATCCTCTCTCATGGGAGACCCTTGGATGTAAAACTTGGGATGTTTGCTAAAGAAAAACAGGTCTTGTTGCTCCTGATTTTCAGGGTGTAGAGGTGCATGAGTTGCTGGTGCCTGCATGATGCTAGCTGCAGGATCTCCTTGCTAACTGACTTTGAGAAAGTCATATAACCTCTCTCAGCTTGCACAATGGTTGGGAGAACAAATATGGCAATGCACACGAAGCCACTAATTAACTTGAGTGGCACTTGTGGTTAGAGAAGTGTGTCACTACCATTTTTCTGGTGTTGCTGGCTCACATGGAAGGAAGTTGACCCCTGTGAGTGGTGAATGCCTTAATAGTAAGGCACAATAATTTTCTGCCCCAGGAGGTGTGGAGAGGACCATCTATTTGTGCTCAGAGGGGAATGGATGCACTCTTATTACTGGGCCAAGGGAAAAGACTTCTGGATGAGCCCAGAATACAAAGAGGAGTGAAGACTATGGGAGGGCAGGGGGCAGGCAGCACTTCAAAGCAGCTTCAGGGTTGTGTGAGAAGTGTGGGATTGGAAATGATACATTAAAGAGCTGGACTCAGAAGGCAAGTGGATTAGAGCCACTCTCTGAGTCAGGGATGAAGCTAATGAGGCTTTTCTTGTCACCATGTATAAAAGTTTATTACTTAAACTTCAAAGGCAGTGAGCAGCAGAGGGGTGGCAAGAGATGCTGTTCCTGCGAGATGTAGGAGAGATGTAGGAGGGGTTTGCCTGCCTTGGGGAGGGGCTGGGATATTCTCCCTCTTCCTTGTCCCCTGAAACAGGAGCCATGCCCTGGACGCTCAGAGGTGGTGATGGTCAAAGGGTAGGAGGAAGAAGAATGGGAGGGAGGATTAATAATTAACTTTGTCACCAGGAAGGTGCTGGGCTGCTTTCCCTGACATTGCCCGCTGGCCGACCTCCTCTATGAGATCACACGCTCTGGTTTCTTTCCTGGAACTGATAGGCAGTGGTCCAAATCAGTTCTTAATCTCTGTCTACACAGCACCTGGTGATCCATCCTTCTGTATTCTACCTGACCACCATACTCACTGATAGATGGGGTAGCAGGCAGTGTGTTCTATGCCTCACCCAGGTGTGACCCAGGTGACATGCTCCTTTTAGCCTGAGTGGAGTGATTTACAGTCTACTAGGGAATCTGGACAGCAATTGTGAATGCAAGTCCATCTGTAGTGACAGCTGTGGTCAGTGTTACTGAGGACAAACACACTGACTTCGTGCAGGTCCTAAGACAGGAGGAATGCACCTGGACAGGCAGCCTGATCTAGAACAGCTGCTCCTGAAACACTGATGGCTGAGGTGAGGTGGAAAGGACACACAGTATACCTTTCAGGCCATTCACCAGGTGGATAATCTAGATAGCTGGTGACTGAACTTAAACACACAAGTGAGAAAGCCTTTCAAGTAGAGGGGAGGGTAGGTAGGTGCAAAGACTCTGAGGTGTAGGACACTGGTGTTACTAGAAAGTGGAATGTCTGTGGTGGTGTTGGCGGGGTGTGGTACCTTAAAGCTACATAGGCCATCAGACCTGAAAAATTGTCTTTGTCCTCTGAATGTCAGCTGTGTGCAGACTTGCCTACTCCTTCAGTTCCTACTATATGCTTTTACAATACACAGTAGGAATTCAAGTACCAAGTAAATGTAAGGATATCCACTATGCTCTAGGCTTTGTGCCAGGTTTTTGTTGTACACATGGCCTCTCACTAAATCCTTCTGTCAATCTATTCCACTGATAGAACATTGATCAGCCTGGGGTCACAGTGATGCAGAGTCAGGGTTGAGATTCTGATCAGGTGCCTTAGAAAGAGTACAGACACTACAGCACAGCTATATAGGTATCAATATATAGGTATCAAAATGAGGAGGTGAGCTGCTGAACTAAGACAATGAGGTAAGTAGATTTAACTTAGAATATCCAAGACGTGATTTATTTATTTTTTCTTTTTTTTATTGTCGGGGTAATGTACAGAAGGGTTACAGATACATTTGTCAGGTAGTGGGTACATTACTTCTTAGCCACTAATATCCTTTCCTTGTTTTACTCCCCCTTTTCCTTCTCCTCACTTCAAATAAACAAATACATGACTAGGTAGTGATGCAAAGGACTTGGATGTAGCGGATTATGCTCATAATCCAAGCTGCTCAGGAAGGGAAGTTGAGAAAATGGTGGTTTAAGGCCAGCTTGGGCAAAAAACAAACAAAAACCAAAGAAACAAAAGTGAGATTCTATCTCAACAACAACAACAAAAATCTGAGTCCATATTTGTTATCCTAGATAAGCTGAAGATACATAACAAGGAGGAGGATTGCTAGACTGGGGGAAAATAAAGCAAGATCCTAAGCAAATAAACAATAAGTAAAATAACTGCAAACTAAAACAAAAGAACTAGAGGTATTGCACAAGTAGTGGAGTGTCTGTTTAGCAACTTCAACTACAAGGCTCTGGGTTCAAACCCATTTGGTAAAAAACAGGAGGAACTTAATAGAAACTGGGTTGGCAGGTCCTCAAAATGCTACCTGGGAAGTTATCCCATGGGGCCCAGAAATTGAACTCTTAGGAATATCCTAGGAGGAATGAAAAAAAAGCTGGCTTGTAGCCATGGTCACATCAAAAAGCAACTGTGAAAAAACTAAAAGTCCCTCCTTTGCACAGTATAAGTGAGCAAACATTATGATATGAAATACCTCTGACAAAAAGAGAGAATATTGACTAAGAGTTCAAACATGAGAACCCAGCAGACAGGGGCTTTGAATTCTAGCTTTCCTAACTGCTAAGCCACGGGAAACAGATCAGATGAATCTCTGGCACTGAGCTTTAGTTTCCACATCTGTGCAAGATGCATGACACCAACTCCCAGGCTTTTACCACCACACAATGCAATATTTCACGTGAAGTGTTGGCATCGTGTTTGCCATACGATGCTGACATTTAAAAAAGAAATAGAGCAGTTAACGAAACATAATGCCTTAAGTAGACAAAGCAATTTTCTGAACTAGCACATGGCATTTGAAAACACAATGAATCACATTTAAGCACGGGTTGTAGCTCGCAAGTCTTTACAGTTTGGATAAGAAGGCAAAGCAGAGGTAGCTGCCCCATGGGAGAAGGTAACCTGTGGAAGTCATGAAATTTGAATGCTTAAGTTTTGCAGTTGCTAGGCGGGCACAGATTAACCATACATTCCAGCCCTTTATATGCTTTAGTTATTATTCAAACAGGGCCTCTTAGTTTTGCCCAGAGTTGGCTCTGACACAATGGTCTTCCTGATTTAGGCCTCTCAAGTAACTGGGATTAAAGTCCTGTACCACTAGACTACCACGTGGCTACCATGGCAGAGCAACCTTCTTGCAGCCTGTGACACGAGACAGCAGAGACAGAAACTATATAGTTTCTACTTATCCCATGTATGGCCTCACATGCCTTCCCTGCTCTAAGTTGGGCACTGGCCCTAAGATTCCCCTGGCCCAGCAGAGGTGCTGTGGACCTCTGAAGGGCATCAGCTGGGAAGGAGTCGAGTGACAGGAGTGTTGAGGTTGACTGTGGAGAATATTCAGAGGCCAAAGCTCTCCAGAGCCAGAAAAGGCTCCTGTGAGAACTTTGTGGATTCCCTGCTTTGGGGTGAGGTTGGGAGAACCCAAGCACAGCAGCCACTCCTGAACTTTCGGGACTCTTTGTCACGGCAGGAAGGTGTCCTTTCAGAAACCATCCCATGGTACCTGTCATGTAGAATCAATCCCATTTCTCTCCCTCACTTACCAAAGCTTAATTCTCGATGAACCAGACAATAAACAGTTTTGCTCTACAAAGTGCTGCTCTACAAAGCAGCCATATCCGAAAAACCCAAGTCTGCAGCTTTCTGGCTCTGAAAACACAAAATCTGAAACTTTCTGTGTTGCCAATATGACATTGCAGAGTGTCCTGTACAGCAAAACTTAGTTCATGTACAAAGTTACTCTAAACATATCACCTAAAGTTACTGCAGACTACAGGAATACATTGTACAGGAAATATAAATGAATTCTAAGTTTAGACTTGGGTCCTACCCATAAGATAACTATCAATATGTATATAAAATATTGTAAAATATCCTATTAAAACAAACCAAACCACCTTCTTGACCCAAACATTTTGCATAAGGGGTACACTCTCAACTTGCCTCATGCCTTCCTTACTAGGGACCTTTTCAGTCATCCCAGAAGCCTAACTGTGGTAGGAGCTGAATGCACCCCTCAACATGGCAGGCACCCTGCTTTTCTGGTACCATTAAGTCCCAGGCCTCAGAGCCTGGCATTTTTAATTTACCTATATCTTGCTTTCTTTAGAGATGAGATCTTTCCTGAAGGAAGGATTGGGGTTTCAGTTCAAACATTACCCTTTAAGAATGTTTTGGGATTATTTTCAACAAGTCAATTGAAAGTAAAAAAAAAATAATGAGGGAGAATAACAGACTTGCCAACAAAATGTACCAAAAATGCTTTGGGAATAATAAGAGGTGTAATTTAAAAAAGAATTTTTTTTTTCTGACTCAGAGATAAGACAATCTTCTTTCTTACTCAGGGATGGGGAGGTAGACACTGCAACAAGTTTCCATTTAGATGCCTCAATAAATAAAAATCAACTCTGGCATTTATTTTACTGAACTCTGATTTTGCCTTCCTAAGAAATTACTATTTGAGTTCTCCCTTGAATCTACTATATTTTAGTTAATACAATTCTGTACACTTGCATACTACCCAAGATTATTTACTTGTAATTTCATAAGCTTAATCTAGCCTCCCCATATAAGGGAAAATATGCAATGTTTGTCTCTCTGGCCTTGACTTACTTCAATTAACAAAATTTTTTCCATGTCTTCCTATTTCTTTACAAATGGTGCAATACCATCCATTCCTATTTTTTGAATATTTTTATTTTCTTTAAGCAGTACAAAGGAGTTGCCATTCAACAGAGCACTTTATCAATATGGTGCCTGTTGATCAACATCACTCTTCTGTAACATTCTCACTCTCCCCTCCCAATCTATCCCTTCTCAAATTTTCAAATTCTTCTTAACTTTAGAGTTAGGTATTGAATTTTTTTGTCATTTAACAAATGAATACAAGATATCTTGATAGGTGTCATCCCTTCAACATCTTTACTCTCCTTTGACCCACCACTTCTCTTAATTTTTCTCAATTCTGTAGTATACATATTGCATTCTTGCCTGCATTCTAGGCATTCTCCTGTTCATTCTCCCAATAGATGAGTTAAATCCCATTATGTGATTCCTTAGAAAGGCAAAATCAAAGTTCAACAAATGAACACTAGGAAATAGCTATTTGAAAGGGGTAGAGTGGAGACATTGTGAGAAGGGCAAACAACTAAAAAGAAGGGAGAAAATGCAATGAACAATTCAATGTATATCTTACAAGATTAAGAAGAGTGAGGAAAGGAGTGGGTAGGGAGGGATGGGTGAGAATGTTGAAAGGAGTGACACTTATCAAGATGCATTGTCTTCATAAACTACTTTGTTAAAATGTTAATTCTTTTGTACAACTACTTAAAATATATTTTTTTAAATAACAACTCTGGGCTACACAGAAACCCTATGTCCCTTGGATCCAAAGTCGAGCTCCCTCAGAGCAAGGCTCTGGCATCCAAGACATACACCTAGTGTTGGGTTATACAGAGGACCCTCTCTCTTTACCAATGTCCAATGTACTTGGTAAGAACTTGGGTTGAAGCTAAAAGGTAGCTCACAATGAGCTCATGAACATAGCTCCATCGTTAGCTTAGCAAGGTATTCCTTCCCCCTAAAGTCCGCAGGAATTATGATGTCAGTAAAGACTGCGTGGACAGGTTCTAGCAGCTCAGGGATTCAGGAGACAAAGGGACATTGGATCAATCTATTTAGGGGATATTCACAGGCTGCAGGGATGGAGACTGGAGAGTCACCACTGATAAGGCAATCAACAGTCACTGATAATTTTCAAATGCCACTAGGCAGAGAGTTTGGCCTAGTGGTAGAGTACTTGCCTAGCATGAATGAAGACCCAGGTTCAATTTCTTGATACCACATACATAAAAAAAGCTGTAAGTAGTAGTGCTATGGCTCAAGTGGCAGAACACTAGCCTTGAGAAAGTGAAAGCCCAAGGACAGTGCTCTGGCCCTGACTTCAAGCCCCAGGACTGGCCAAAAAACCCCCCAAAAACAAAAAAAACAAAAAAAATTCAAATGCCACCACCCAAGCACACACATGCTCTTGCCCATAATGATAGTCAATGACAGACAATGTCCCAAGAAGAGGAGGGTGGGTCACCTTTTCCAAGGGCAGAAAACTGTTGGTAGGTCAGTTGTTTGGTGTAGCAAGTTGCAATTGAAACCAAATCATCTGTATGGGGATTTGATGCTGGGAGATAAACTGAGAGGAGTTTTGGGTATGTTGCTAAGGATATGACAATCCTCACTCGTTAGCTCAGAGAAACAAAATCTGACATTATGGGCCAGACAAAAATATCATGCTAAATGAGAGAAGCCACACTCAAAAGGACTGAGAAAAGAGAGCAACGTGGATGGGGAGGTACCCCAGCCTGGCAGAGGGGGAATGGGAGTTAAGGGTGAATGGCTGGGGAGTCTGAATGTGAGAAAATAAAAAGGTTCTGGAGGTGGATGTGTAACAGACAGTGCATGTTTAATGCAGCTGAACTACACATTTAAAAATGGTGAAAAACTATGTACTTGAGCACAATGAAGTAAAGAGAAAAAAAATGTCTGTCTAGTAAGGCCTGCTATGCCCAAAGAGCACTCTTCATTAAGTTGTCAGAATTGGAGGGACTCATCCTGTTCTACCCCAAGTAGAGGCGGAGTCACACTCAGTGAAAGGGGGCATTATAGACTCATTCTTCCACAGAATCTAGCAGTTTGAAACTGCATCACCTTCAGAATGAGGTAAGCGTTTAGCTTCCACAGTTTCTATCTGCTTTCCAAATTTCTGAGAAGTGCCCCCTTATTTTCTGTTTCTGTTTTGAGGGCAGTAAAGAGAACTGAAAGCCATGCTTTTCTTTGATAACCTGCTCCCTCTCCTAATTAACAAGACTTCACACAACTAACCATCTGTCAGCTTCAAACATGTGTGCAGGGATGAGCTTTGATTACAGTCGAATACACAGTGTCTAGACTAAATAAGGCAACTTCCCACATCCAAAGTCACCCTGCATTCGGTCCAGCTCCACTCACCCTAATGTGCTGCAGACTCGTGGTGAGTGTTACCATGGGCCAGGTATGGGACCACCACAGGGAACTGGAAATGAACATGGTACATTGTCAGCCTGCAGGAAAACTGTGAGTCCCTGTATAGCCTTTCCCCTTTTCCAATCCACACTTACATTCACAGGAGGCTAGGCTAAGGAATAGCAACAATTCCTTTCTTAGACACATTTTTGCAGGAGTTTTCCCTTTGGAAACTGAGCACCAAAGTTTCTACACTTGGTTTTGTAGCTGAAGTTTCTCTCTGGTTTTCTTTTCTATGCTTCCATACTTGCTGAATGGAGAGAGAAAGGAGACAGGAGGCAGGGTGGGGGGAGACGGGGAGGGGGGAGGAAAAGGGGAGGAAGAGTTGTCATTTGGTGATCTCATCCAACCATTTCTGTCATGTCTATAAATCATGTTCTGCTTCCTGGAGGTAGTTACAATATACATCTTGACATTACTATAGGAATTATGCAGGTCCATCCAGAGACGTGATTCATAATTTCTCTGCACATCCCACCCACCAAACCAGCTCCTGGAAAGCACAGAAAATACCAAGTTTTACTACTATATATGATCTTTGTCTCAGAAGGAGTATCCATCTGAATGTTAGGACATTTGCAATGTAAAAGAAAAAAAATGGCAGAAAAAATGTTGTGGGGAAATGCCCCAGAATAAATTCAAATAGTGGGGATGTCTTTGAACTGCAACTGTTTTCCTCTCTAGAGTCATTAGTGCTAATTACTAACAACTACCCTGGTGACAAGTGCTGGCAGTTACTTAGCTGCTAATTGGCTTCAATTTACCGCTCTGATTGTGTGGTCACAGGTATATGTTTGCTTGGGGAGTGAGGAGAAGGAACTGGTATATCAAGACCTAGGTTGTTCCTTACAAAGATATCTTTTCCCCCCTACACCCTCCTCCCCACCCTGAGATGCTCAGCTTGATGGGGAGAATGTCTCGAACTTTAACATGGACCATAATCTTCTAAGGGGCTTGATAAAAGTACTCCTCATCCCAGTTACTCACGTAGTAGGTCTGGGTGGGGCCCAAGACATTGGAAATTTATCAAGTTACCTACTAGTGTGTATGTAAGTAGCACACTAGGGGCCAACTGCTGAGAATAGTATCCTCCTTAGGGTCAGAGGTGGGCCAAGTCTCCCAGCATCCACTGCCCCATCTGTGCAATGGAATAGGCAATGTAGGGAGCCACGGTCTCAGACACACACCACAACATAAAGGTGTAGTGTTAGAAATGAATATTCATGTTTTCTGAAGCTGAGTATTTTACCGTCTCTCTATTCTTTTATATGGTCAGAAATGAATTATACAAAGATTAAAGCAAGTCAGTGGTCCACAATGACCTGGGCAACCCTCCTGGGCCTCATATCTGACCTTGCTTCCTAGCTACACGGGAGACCTAAGGACCTAGAACATGTGAATACAGTAATTAAAGAAAATAAATAGCTCAGGACCTACCTAACAGATTATAGAATAAACTAGAGAAATGAGTTCATGATTCTATTTAATAAACTACCATATAACTGTATAGTGTGCAGGGGGAATTAAGGACATAAACATGGTAACAGTAATTATTTACCATCTACTGAACCCTCAAACATGCACTACCAGAATATTAGCCCTCGTCCCAGCAGCCACCTTGCAAGGGGGTGGGAGGATGTGGTGGGGCAGGATGGAAATGTAGAGTCTTCAAAGTTTCAAGTTTCCTATAAATATCATAACATATCGCTATTTAGTGAAATATTAGAATAAATCTATCATAGACTTCACAGATGAGCATAATGCCAAAGAGAGGTTAAATAACTCATCCAATGTCATCCTGTTGATAAAGGGGGAGATAAAATGAGAACCCAGGCTGAATGGCACTGGAAGATATGTTGAGAACTGTACTCTATTCTCCCATTCCTACTGGAAGTAGAATAATTCATGTTTTGCAGAGAAGAGCTATGCTTTTGATTGGTGAGCGAATAGGTTCCAACTTGACCTTGAACAGACACACATATAAGTACAGTACAGATTAAGGAAGAGAGTGCCCAGACAGTGCCACGATATCAGGCATTCTATCACCCACACTGGCACTTCCTTCCCGTTCTCAGGATGGGTTCCTCAACGGCGGATGAGCACCATCTGGGGAAGCCAGATTCTGCTTCCATTTGGACAGATGCTCCCACAGGTGGCACCTGTACTCTATTCCCTTTACACATAGCTATATGTGCCCTTGATCCCTTGATGCTGTGGCATGAGCTGTACCTGTGTACCTACTGTCTGATGACTGGATGGGGAGGCATCCAGAAGCTTTAAAACCAATATGCTAATAGTTCTGGAATATCCATTAGACTCTTAAGGAGAAGACTGGACATCTGACATGGGTGGTATTCTGTTGG